>NC_133330.1:316293907-316641407 GCF_042186555.1 Aquarana catesbeiana
GTCAGTCTGTCAGTGCTCAGACCATACGCCACACACTGCATCAAATTTGGTCTGCATGGCTGTTGTCCCAGCAGAAAGCCTCTTCTAAAGATGATGCACAAGAAAACCTGCAAACAGCTTGCTGAAGACAAGCAGACTAAGGACATGGATTACTGGAACCATATCCTGTGGGCTGATTAGAACAACATAAACTTATTTTGGTTCAGATGGTGTCAGGCGTGTGTGGTGGCAACCAGGTGAGGTGTACAAAGACAAGTGTGTCTTGCCTACAGTCAAGCATGGTGGTGGGAGTGTCATGGTCTGGGGCTGCATGAGTGCTGCCGGCACTGGGGAGCTAAAGTTCATTGAGGGAACCATGAATGCCGACATGTACTGTGACATACTGAAGCAGAGCATGATCCTTCGTAGACTGGGCCGCAGGGCAGTAGTCCAACATAAGGACTCCAAACACACCTCCCAGACGACCACTGCCTTGCTAAAGAAGCTGAGATTAAAGATGATGGACTGGCCAAGCATGTCTCCAGACCTAAACCCTATGGAGCATCTGTGGAGCATACTCAAATGGAAGGTGGAGGAGCGCAAGGTCTCTAACATCCACCAGCTCTGTGATGTCGTCATGGAGGAGGGGAAGAGGACTCCAGTGACAACCTGTGAAGCTCTGGTGAACTCCATGCCCAAGAGGGTTAAGGCAGTGCTGGAAAATAATGGTGGCCGCACAAAATATTGACACTTTGTGCCCAATTTGGACATTTTCACTTAGGGGTGTACTCACTTTTGTTGCCAGCGGTTTGGACATTAATGGCTGTGTGGTGAGTTATTTTGAGGGGACAGCAAATGTGCACTGTATACTCGTAATATAAAAGGAACAATCTATCCTAGACAGGGAGAACTCCTGTTGTAAAATACAACCTAAAATGGCCCATAAATGATTAAATGAATCCATAAATACAAGTCTTTTATTGTTACATTTAATCCATAAAAAAAACATAAATAAAAAGCTGAACATTTTAAACAGGTAATACAAAAAGTGCAGCGATAAGTCATGAATTACAAAATGCTTATATCAGAACAATTAATAAAGATCAAAACACATGCAAGATGTGTGATAAATGTCCATGCAATATAGTGCAAAAAAAAAAGTCCATATATTAAGTAAATGTCCCATAAGTGCCGGTTCACACTAGACGCGGCACGACTTGCAGGTCGCCTCACCGAGGCGACCTGCACACGACTGCCAGGGCGACTTGCAAGACGACTTCTGTATAGAAGTCTATGCAAGTCGCCCCCAAAGTAGTACAGGAACCTTTCTTCTAAGTCGGAGCGACTTGCGTCGCTCCTATTAGAACGGTTCCATTGTACAGAACGGGAGGCGACTTGTCAGGCGGCTAGGTCGCCTGACAAGTCGCCCCCGTGTGAACCGAGCCTTAGTGGATGTTAATGGATATAAAATTTGATGATAATGAACGTCCAAATCACCTCACTTGTGCTCCACCCCCCCCCCCCCCACCAATGATTCGTTGGTGGTTTGAATGTTCAATATTCTCATCCATTAAAATCCACTTGTGGGACATTTACTTAATATTAATATATGGACTTTTTTTTTTTGCACTATATTGCAAAACAATCAATAAAGATCAAAAGATAAATCTTGCATGTGTTTTGATCTTTATTGATTGTTTTGATATAAACATTTTGTAATTCATGACTTAACGCTGAACTTTCTATATTAAGTATTTCTTGAGCACATGAATATGGGGATGTGATCAGTGTTAGCAGCTGGTCATCTGATTACCTTTCACATACACTCAGGGGTTGATTTACTAAAGGCAAATCCACTTTGCACTACAAGTGCACTTGGAAATGCAGTCGTTGTAAATCTAAGGGGTAGATCTGAAATGAGGGGAAGCTCTGCTGATTTTATCATCCAATCATGTGCAAGCTAAAATGCTGTTTTTTTATTCTCCTTGCATGTCCCGCTCAGATCTACAGCGACTGCACTTCCAAGTGCTCTTGCAGTGCAAAGTGGATTTGCCTTTAGTAAATAACCCCCAAAGTGTTAGTTCACAAGCAATTTGTTTTGTAAAGGTAGCTCGCAAGACTTTATTAATTTATTAGAACATTTTAAACATTTTTAAATGATAGGAAATGGGTCTTGTATGGATAAATTGTAACAGTAAAAGACTTGTATTTATGGATTAATAAATTAAGCTATTTATATGAAATCGGAACAGAGAAATTATCCACTTTATGGGAATTTTGGGGGTTCTTTGGCTTTCCTATCACTTTTCTTAATGATAATGGTCACTATGACACCGTAAGGGTGAATCTACCTCAGGGGTCTCAAACTGGAGGCCCTCCAGCTGTTTGCGAAACTACAAGTCCCATCATGCCCCTGCCTGTGGGAGTCATGCTTGTAACTGTCAGCCTTGCAATGCCTCATGGGAATTGTAGTTTCAAAACAGCTGGAGGGCTGCCAGTTTGAGACCCCTGATCTACCTTGTATGGACATAGACAGCAATAAAAACTTGACAGTGTTCTAACCCTTCCTTCCAAAACAAAAATATAAAAAAAGTATAAATTCAGGCCAAACTTCTTTTTTTTTTTTTTTAGGGGGGAGAGGGATTAGAACACCTGTCAGGTTTTTATAGCTGTCTGTGCCCCCGTTAGGGAGAGTCACCCTTTCTGTTTGTCCTGGTTTTTTTTTTTTCTGTTCTCGCCAACAGTGAAAGCAAATCCCAAACATGGGGTGATCACCAGAACAGAAATAGAAGGGAAATCTTCTAATAGTGACACTAGTTCTGGTGACAACCAGGAATTCCCTCACTTTTGAGCTTAGGTTCACATCTATACATGTGTGGTTGTTGCATTTTTTTCAGCACTTTCACATTTTTTTTTTTTTTTTTTTTTATGCATGGTTTCTGATGTGTGTTTTTAATGCATTTTGTGTTTTTTGGGAAGTGTTGATGTTGCTAGGAGGAGGTGTCATGCAGGAAAATGCACTGAAAACACCCCAATCACATGTATATGGGTATTTCATGAGTTTTTTTTATACAATTCAGTTGAAGCCAAAACATGCTGAGGCTATATTTCCACTATTGCGTCCCCAAAGTCGCGCAATTTTTTTTTTTTGCGATTTTTACCGCAATTTTTTTGCCGCGATTTGAAGCAATGCCTGTGTATTCTTGAGGTCTATGGACATTAAATTGCAGCAAAGTGGGACCAAAGTAGTGCAGGGACTACTTTTGAAGTTGCTGCGACTTGAAGTCGCACATATACAGGGATATACAATGTAATACTGACACATAATCACACACATAGGTTGGACTTGATGGACTTGTGTCTTTTTTCAACCTCACCTACTATGTAACTATGTAAGATATGTACGGTACTCATTGGAAATCATGGGGGACGACTTGTCATGCGACTTTTCAGTCCCAAATCGCATGAAAAGTCGCACTAGTGGAAACCTAGCCTGAGTGTGAAAAAAAAAAATCACTGCACCATCCCAAAAATGCATTGCAGGAAGCTGCATCAATGTGAACAGGATCCATGTGGTGAAATAGATTTTGTGGATCTGTAAATGCACTAAAAATGCATAAAATGTGAATCTAGCCTGAAAGGATTTCCTGTTTTGGCTATGGTACAGGAAATGAAGAGAAATCTCCCCCAATGGGACACACATGGGGGGGGGGGGGGGAATTAATAATGACAAGGGCTATAACCCTCCCTTACCCTATCGAAAAAAGTTTTGCTTTTAGTTCTACTTTAAGTTATTATTCAGGCAATGAGCAGCACACAATGCTGAAGAAAATTAAACTAGGTAATAACTTAATTCATATGCCAGGAGGTACATTTTTCGAGTGGTACCCCCGTTTTTTTATTGCAGTGTATGGGATTGGGTGATAATTTCCAGACGCTGTTCTAATAAAGACACGATAAATAAACTTGTCCAGATACAGGTGTATTGGAGGGTCTCCTGAGGGTCTCTCTGTGTTCAGTTGGTGTATGGGGGGCTTCAGGTGCTGCTGCTGTTTAGTGTTGTGTCTGGAGGGCGACTCTCCAGCCTCTCATTACACCCAACCTGTCCTGATAATCGCTCCCGGCTGTCTAGTCGGAAACATGCTGACCTCAGGGGTGAAGGTCTGACCTCACTCTACTCCCAGGCAGGAGACAATTACCTGCAGACCTTGGATGTTGGAAGTGGCATTTGCCGGGAACTTGAATGGAGAGTCATCATCATGGGTGGAAGTCATGGCCTAGAAGGTATGGTCTCCGGAATGTACAACAAGCGTTTACAAAGCTTTACAGCAGTCTTCAAGCACCTTTGTTGAACCCTTGTCGGTGCTGGGCAGCCTAGCTCAACACATCTCAACGTTTAGACAAGGCCATTTGCCTTGAGTTCTTGCGGATTCTTCTGTTCCATTATAGAGATGTTCGTTCAACATGTGCTTTACCCTTCCACTACTAGAGACGTTATTGTGGTTGTTGTTTTTTTTTTTTTTTGCACACATGCTTAAAAAAATCATTTTAGGCCTGAAGATTACCCCCCCCCCCCATCAAAACATTAAATTTTAGGGCACACAAACGCAATAAATTACCCACTTTTTTTTTTTTTTGTAAAATATACAAGATGAAGTTGCACCGAGTAAATAGATACCCAACACGGCAAACTTTAAATTTGTGTGCGCCTGTGAAAAAAATGCTTGAAAAATAATTTTAGGCCTGAAGATTACAACCCCCCCCCCCAAACATATATTTTCTGGAAGCCAACACTCTAGAGAGTAAAATAATGGTAATTCAAATTTCCTTTATGTCATATGATATTACCGCAAAGGTGAAGTGGCACCCAGTAAATAGATACCCAACATGGCAAACCTTAAATTTGCGTGGGCCTGTGAAAAAATGCTTGAAAAATCATTTTAGGCCTGAAGATTACAACCCCCCCGCAACATTATATATTTTCTGAAAGCCAACACCCTAGACCAGTGATGGTGAACTTTGGCACCCCAGATGTTTAGGAACTACATTTCCCATGATGCTCATGCACTCTGCAGTGTAGTTGAACATCATGGGAAATGTAGTTCCAAAACATCTAGGGTGCCAAGTAGGGGTGCAAAGGATCGTCGCCGATCCGTGATCCAAACAGGTCAACTTGTTCGGATCAGCACACACACAGAGCGCTCCGCTGCCTCGGCCTTAGGAAAGGCCGCGGCTTCGGCCTAGCTCCGGAGCAGCGGCCATCTTGGTACACGCGGCGGCGGTTAACGCTGTCGTCATCACCCCTCAACTCGTGGATCTGATCTGGCCAGCTTGGCGGCTTCTATTCTGTAAGGGAAGACTAAACAACACTAGTCTTCCTTCCTATACTCATACTGTATACAGTGGGGGAGATTGTGGATATTACAGTGGGGAAGATCACGTAATTTATAAGTGTTAATAAACAAAAAGGTAAAACTTATGTTTATTTATCTTGTCTTTTTTTTTTTTTGCTGAACCGAAAATGATCCGATTCGTGACTCTGATCATCCGTTGCACCCCTAGTGCCAAGGTTCGCCATCACTGCTCTAGAGAATAAAATAGTGGTAGTTCAAATTTTTCTATGTCACATGATATTACCGCAAAAGGTAAAATATAAAGATGAGGCTGCACCGAGTAAATAGATAGCCAACATGGCAAACTTTAAATTTGCATGCGCCCGTTAAATGTCGACAAACCTTTGTACCCTATATTTTCCATAAGCGACACTTTAGGTCATCAGTTTAGTGTTACAGAGGAGGTCTGGTGCTAGAATTATTGCTCTCACTCTGGTGTGCACGGTGATCTGTATAAGTGTATCGCAATCAGCATTTTCATGCGTAGGCGCCCCTGGCGCGTGAGTTTACATTCGTATGTGCGCATATGTTGGGTTGGGGGGGGCCTTCTTTTTTTGGGGGGATTTTATGTGCTTGGATGTAACTGCTTACTGTCCGTTTTTAAAGAGACCCTGTCGCCAGACCATCCTTGTCAACCACAACCTTTTCATTAGATTACACACACCGGCCACTTTATTAGATACACCTGTTCAACTGCTTGATAACACAAATTGCTAATCAGCCAATCACATGGCAGCAACTCAATGCATGTGTCAACAAGTCGCAGCATATTGCCGGCAATGGCACCGCTCCAGTTGGTGCGATGCCGACTTTGCGGTGCCTCAACGAATTGCAAAAGTAGTTCCTGCAATGCTGGTGATTTGAGGTGCAACTTCAATAGATATCTGTACATGAAGCCGCACAGATGTCTTTTAAAGTCGAACCTGAAGTCGCACAGAAATGTGGCTTTGAAATCGTGTGATTTCGGATGATGTTGCACGATTTCAAAGCCGCGTTCAATGTGAACGAGGGCTAACTGGGAAACAGTGACACTAATACAGTGATGTATTAGTCTTCAGATTGGAGCATCTGAAAAATACGCATAAACGCATTTTTTTTTTCAAGCGTTTTTCTGCTGCTCCCAATACCCTTGCACAGTTCTGCCCCAAAGACGCTCACATAATTTTACGAGCTTCATGCGACAAATGGACCTGACCCTTTTTTTGGCAATGCAGCACACTACAACACACAGCGAACCTTTATACGCTATGACGCGGATGCGTTCAGGCACCATTTACAATTAAAGGCACTGCAACGCATTGCGCACTACTGCAGTGCAAAGGTGTAAAGCCAGCCTTGCTGATTGCTCCCTTTTTTTTTTTTCCTATAGGGCATTCTCAATAAATGGGATGCCACAATGCAAAAGAAACATGTGTGTTACCGTCCCAACTCCCAGTATGCGTGAATGGGCCCCAAATGGAAATGGGGCTGTACTATTACTTTGCATACCCTTGGCTGTTTCTAGCAGCTTGGTACCCCTCTCATTAAAGAGATCCAGTACTGGAAGAATTAAAGGGACTGTCACTGCTAACCCCATTTTGAAACTGCTGATTGGCTGGCTGGGACAAGGGGTGGGCAGGAGGGGGTGGGCAGGAGGGGCAGCTGCCCTGGGAACTGTGGCATCATGTGAGGTGGGGATGCTGCGAGGCGATTGGTGGGGGGGATTTGTGTTGGTAGGGGAAACTTAGTGGGCAGCAGGGGGTTAGAATTGTTCTAGTAGAGGAAATTTGGGTGGGTGTGCTGGGAGTGGTGATTTAGGGGGATTTGTGTTAGAAGGGGGGATTTGTGCTGGATGAGGTAATATGGTAGAGGCAGGAGGGGAATTGTGTTTGCGATGCCATTACTTCTTAAAGTGGTTGTAAAGGCTCGTTTTTATTTTTAAATAACAAACATGTTATACTTGCCTCCTCTGTGCAGTTGGTTTTGCACAGAGCAGCCCCGATCCTCCTCTTCTCGGGTCCCTCTTTGCTGCTCCTGGCCCCTCCCTCCTTTTGAGTGCCCCTCAGCCAGCAGCTTGCTTCAGGGGTCACCCAAGCCGAGTCACAGCTCCGTGTATCCATTCAGACTTGGAGGACTGGCCTCGCCCCCTCTCTGACCTGATTGGCTGAATGACTTTGACAGCCGTGGGAGCCGGTGGCGCTGCTGCTCTGTCTCAGCCAATCGGGAGGAGTGTCCTGGATGTCTGAGGGGATCGTGGACATCGCTGGAGAGAGAAGGGGCTCAGTTAGTTAATTAGGGGGGTACTGGGGGGAGGGGAGCTGCATTGAGATAAAAAAACCTTCTGCCTTTACAACACCTTTTAATGGCACCCCAATCACGGTGTGGTTTTTGTGCAATAAATCATGCTGCAATTGCTGCAAAATAGCAACAGTCCAAGCTTGTTGCTCAAAAAGGAGCAAAAGCTTCTTTTGGGCGACAGTGTCGTGCATTGCGATTTGAGGCAATTGCAGCACAATTTATTGGGGCACTATTAAGAAGTAAGGGCATCACAAACGCGTCCCGCATGTGCCCCTAATTGGAACCGCGGTCAGAATCGAGACAGTTCCGTGCGCGATTCAAATCGACTAGGTGTGAATGGAGTCTTATGTTTGATCTGTAGAGTATGTAGAGTATCTGTAAGTATGAAAAGCCACTTGGTAAGTCATATACTGGAAGCCTAGGCCACATCCCAATTATGCGAGAAAAGCCCAGGCAGGTGCCCCTGGGACTTTACGGGTGAAGGATGAAAACCAGATAAAGCGGTAAAAAGCGTATAATAAAAAATACAACATTTATTAAATGCAAATCGGTCTAAAAAAAGACAAAAATACCACAATAAGTTGCTAAAAACAAAGAATAATATTCATGATGAATCATAATGAACACAGCTAGGTTCTAGAACATCACGGTATGAGGCCAAATTGTGTACATAAGGAATCCCAACATGTTTCGGAATATATACTTAGATACTTAGTTCCTTCTTCGGGGGATGATTTAGAACGGGCTGTATTATCTGGTGATATAATAGCAAAGTATCAGAAAAAGCATATAATGTACAAGAATAAATAGTAGGTAACAGAATGGTATTATCAGGGCAGGTATTTAAGTCTGAAAATACTTGCATAGTGACTATCTTTGGTGAACAAAGACGCACAACATGATTTACAGGTTTTGTATCTCCAAAGTATCCCATCGCATAATGAAGTTTGTCCAAGAGAAAGGGGTGTGTGGGGGGGGGGATGTACCCCTGAGGATAAGTAGGATAATATTCAAAATCCCGGACAGACTTTATATATAATGTAGAAAAGAAAGGGAGTGAAGTATCGTGATTGGTTGCTTCAACACAAACCGCATCATGAAGGCCAAGGAACACACCAGACAGGTCAGGGATAAAGTTGTGGAGAAGTTTAAAGCAGGGTTAGGTTATAAAAAAATATCCCAAGCTTTGAACATCTCACAGAGCACTGTTCAATCCATCATCCAAAAATAGAAAGAGTTTGGCACAACTGCAAACCTACCAAGACATGGCCATCCACCTAAACTGACAGGCCGGGGCAAGGAGAGTATTCATCAGAGAAGCAGCCAAGAGGCCCATGGTAACTCTGGAGGAGCTGCAGAGATCCACAGCTCAGGTGGGAGAATCTGTCCACAGGACAACTATTAGTCGTGCTCTCCACAAATCTGGCCTTTATGGAAGAGTGGCAAGAAGAAAGTTATTGTTGAAAGAAAACCATAAAAAGTCCCATTTGCAGTTTGCCAGAAGCCATGTGGGGGACACAGCAAACATGTGGAAGAAGGTGCTCTGGTGAGATGAGACCAAAATTGAACTTTTTGGCCTAAAAGCAAAATGCTATGTGTGGCAGAAAACTAACACTGCACATCACCCTGAACACACCATCCCCACTGTGAAACATGGTGGTGGCAGTATCATGTTGTGGGGATGCTTTTCTTCAGCAGGGACAGGGAAGCTGATCAGAGTTGATGGGAAGATGGATGGAGCCAAATACAGGGCAATCCTAGACGAAAACCTGTTAGAGCCTGCAAAAGACTTGAGACTGGGGCGGAGGTTCACCTTCCAGCAGGACAACGACCCCAAACATACAACCAGAGCTACAATGGAATGGTTTAGATCAAAGAATGTTCATGTGTTAGAATGGCCCAGTCAAAGTCCAGATCTAAATTACATTGAGAATCTGTGACAAGACTTGCAAATTGCTGTTCACAGACGCTCTCCATCCAATCTGACAGAGCTTGAGCTTTTTTGCAAAAAAGAATGGGCAAAAATGTCCCTCTCTAGATGTACAAAGCTGGTAGAGACATCCCCAAAAAGACTTGCAGCTGTAATTGCAGTGAAAGGGGGTTCTACAAAGTATTGACTCAGGGGGGCTGGATACAAATGCACCCCCCACACTTTTCAAATATATTTGTAAAAAAAAATTTAAAAACATTTATCATTTTCCACTTCACAATTATGTGCCACTTTGTGTTGATCCATCACATAAAATCCCAATAAATACATTTACGTTTTTGGTTATAATATGATAAAATGTGGAAAATTTCAAGGGGTATAAATATGAATATTCTTTTCAAGGTACTGTAAGGTAATCTTCTAAAAATAGGGTTAAGTGTTGTGATGTTGGCAAAAATGTATTGGGGTATCGCCAAAATTTTACATAGTTACCTATTTAGTCAGACTGAAAAAAAAAAAAAGTTTATTCAGTTCAATAGAAAAAAGTTGATTAATAGAAAACCTCCATATACAGAACCCAATACTCAATCGATCCAAAGGAAGGCAAAAAAACCTATGCGTTTTTCAGTTTTGCAGAAACGCACTATTTAACATGGTTTCCTATGTCACTTTCACATCTGTGCGTTTACCACCGGTGTTTTTTTTTTTTTTTTTTGAAAAGGTCAGGGACTTTTTTCTGGCAGCAGGTTGCGTTTTTGGTTTTATAAACTGAAATGAAAATGCAGTGGAAACACATCAAAAGTGCAGTGCTTGCATTTTTTATTTATTTTAAGTAGAAATTCCCATTTTTGCTCTTTGAGATCCTACTTAATATACATCTCTATACTTTTTCTTTATTTCTTCTTTATTTCGATGGTGGGTTTTTGTTTTTTTGTTTTTTTAATTTGACTGTCATTTATGTACTGCTACTTTTTATTTTATTTCATTCTTCATTTTTTGCTGTCTTTTTTTTTTTTTTCCTAATCTATAATAAGGAGGCTAATGGGGGGTTGTTTACTGGCACAAGAACAGATACATGATAGTTGAGAGTAACTCTCAGAAGCGACTTAAAAACTACAAAAAGTTTGTTCTTTTCACCTTGCCTTTTGACTTTTATTTTGCTAAAATTGCCAAATTTTTGCCAACCCCCCCCCCCTTTTTATTTTTATTTTATTTTTATTTTTTTAACACCAAAATTCTGGGTAAATAAAAACTGCTCAATTTTCTTGACCCCTATCCAACAGGAGGGGCCTAGCACCTTCCCAAAGCTCGCAGCTGCCTTACAATTTATTTAGAACATTTTTGGCTAAGTTTATTTTGAATAACATTTTAGAGGCTTAAAAAAAAATCTGGATTCCTCCTGGCCAATTATATCTATAAGATTATCCTATGTGAAAAAACAAACACTTTCACGGTCTGTCATCCGATAAAATGAAGACAAATCTGAGCTGGAACTCGGTAAGGTAACAACGTGTGGCAAGTTAAAATAAAGCCGGTCGATGAGAGTGAGGCGGCGTGAATGTGCACTTCAGCCTTGCGGATAAATATTATTTTATTTCCCTGGTAACTGGAAGACCGGACTGCCATTCTCCAGATGTGGAAGGAGACATCACAAGAGTCGTTTTGGAAAAGTGATCCGCTGGGTCACCAGGATGGTCTGTGTCCCATCAACTGAGGAGGAAGAGGAAGAGAGAAGGTAATCACTAGTGCAGGTCAACAAGCGAGCCGCACAAGAATCAATGGTGGACACGGACTGTAGAGAACCCTCTGCACAAAAACCGGAGAGGCTTCATCTTTACTGCAGCTCCACATGTGTGCCGCAGGAGGCCGTCCAGATTGGGCTTAGCCCAGCAAGACAAGCTTAAAAGTAAAGGGGCAGTACAACCAAAAATGATTTTTGGTGGATGCTGGAGAAGTATAGAAGATGTAAACCCAATAATCACTAAAATCTCATGTTTTAACACACAGAACTAGAACTCCAGCTTTTTTTTTTCTATGGGCCCATCCCCCTATAAAAAAAAAAATCAAGTTGCTAAATTCAAAAAAGTATATCAGTTTTACAGTTGTATGATGTACTTTTACGAACTTGTGTCTTTGTTTTTAAATGTATTTTTATTTTTATTTTTTTAAAATGTACATACCTGTCTCTATTTTAGCCCTGATGAAGGGGGAATTATGCTTGACCCATGAAACATGTTGGCTGTCAACTTTTGATAAACCCTTGTGTAAAATAAAATATCAAATCTGGGCTACAGCTTGGCGCTCTCATCCTTTTCTCTCCATACAGGTTGACACTCTCAGGAACTCCACCAGGGTACCATTGTGCAATGGAGAGCTGCCACACTGCAATAATTATTTGATACAGGCTTTGATAAAGGCTTGATAAAGGCTTTTTTTCAGCGGGAACGTGGGGGAATGCACCTCCAGCACTGAATGTATGAAACGGTAAAGAGCGCTGGGTGTGCTGGAGGGTCTATTGATGCTGGCTGCTGGGGGGATCTATTGTCGCTGATAGGGATCTATTTTTTGTGTGGGGGTTTATTGTTGCTGGTGGGGGGTCAGTTGTTGCTGGGAGGGATCTACGGTTGAGGGAAAGGTCAATTGATGCTAGCTGCTGTGAGGTCAATTGATGCTAGCTGTTGGGAGATCTGTTGTTGCTGATGATGTGGAGGGGTTCTCTTGTTGCTGGGGTGGTATTTTCTTGTGGGGAGTCCTTTGTTGCTGGGAGGGGGAGCCTATTTTTGTGTGGGGGATCTATTGTTGCTGGGGGAGGAGGTCTATTATTGCTGAAGTGGGGTCTATTGTTAATGTGTGGATCTATTGTTGCTGGGGGTCTACTGTTGCTGGGTTGGGGGTCTATTGTTGCTCACTTCAGGGGATGTATTTTACTGTGTTTCTTGTTATCATTAAAAAAATTCGATACAGATCGCTAAGTAGCACAAAATGATACTTGGATCTGTGTTCTCTAAAAGGGGCGATACTTGGAGGTGGGTAGGAGGTGGAACCAAGGAACGATGCTCAGAGGTGGGTAGGGGGTGTAACCAAGGAACGATGCTCAGAGGTGGGTAGGGGGTGTAACCAAGGAACGATGCTCAGAGGTGGGTAGGGGGTGTAACCAAGGAACGATGCTCAGAGGTGGGTAGGGGGTGTAACCAAGGAACGATGCTCAGAGGTAGGTAAGGGGTGGAACCAAGGAACGATGCTCAGAGGTGGGTAGGGGGTGTAACCAAGGAACGATGCTCAGAGGTGGGTAGGGGGTGTAACCAAGGAACGATGCTCAGAGGTGGGTAGGGGGTGTAACCAAGGAACGATGCTCAGAGGTGGGTAGGGGGTGTAACCAAGGAACGATGCTCAGAGGTAGGTAAGGGGTGGAACCAAGGAACGATGCTCAGAGGTGGGTAGGGGGTGTAACCAAGGAACGATGCTCAGAGGTGGGTAGGGGGTGTAACCAAGGAACGATGCTCAGAGGTGGGTAGGGGGTGTAACCAAGGAACGATGCTCAGAGGTGGGTAGGGGTTGTAACCAAGGAACGATGCTCAGAGGTGGGTAGGGGGTGTAACCAAGGAACGATGCTCAGAGGTGGGTAGGGGGTGTAACCAAAGAACGATGCTCAGAGGAGGGTAGGGGGCGGAGACAAGGGGTAACTTAGAAGGAGGGATTTCCTGCACCTATTCTCTGAGAAAAAAAAAGCCCCGGATGCAGGTTTCTGTTTATTACCATATTGCTATTCTTCTTGTTGTTATACATGACTTGTATAGTGCCAACAGTTTGTGCAGCACTTTACAAAATGGAGGGAGACAGCACAGTTCTAAATACAATGAATTATAATACAAGAAGGATCAAAGGTTCCTGCTCATTAAAACTTACAATCTAAAAGGTAGGGTGAAATTATACAAAAGGTAATAATTGTTGGGGATAATCTGATGGAGAAAGTAAAAGTTTTATTAGAGGTGGGATGGGCCTCTCTGAAGAGATGGGTTTTTGAGGGATCGCCTAAAGATAGATCGAGTAGGAGATAGCCGGACAGATTGGGGTAGGGAGTTTCTGAGGATGGAAGAAGCTCTAGAGAAGTCCTGAAGGCAAGAGTAGGAGGTCTTGTGAGGAGTGAAGAGAATGGTTTGGTTGGTACTTTGAGAAGAGGTTGGTGATATAGCTGGGGGCAGAGTTGTGGATGGCGTTTGTAGATTGTTGCTAGTACATTGAATTTTATTTGTTGGATGAGTGGAAGCCAATGGAGAGATTGGCACAGTGGAGTGGAGGACACTGAGCTGAGAGAACAGACTGACACCGAGTTGGTGAGGTAGATGAGTCTGGCAGCAGCATTCACAATAGACTGAAGTGGGGATAACATGTAAAAACAAAGATGGAGTTGCAATAGTCAAGGCGAGAGATAACCATCATGGCTGTTCACTTTGTATAAAACCCTCTGGGGAGAGCCTGGTAATTAACATTTGTACTTCTGTTCTCTAAGAGAAGTCAATGGGATAAGCATGGAATGGGCACAATGTGTAATGAAAGTGAGATTTGCGTCCCTGATCTTGTCAGATAAAGGGGCTCAAATACTCCTCAATGAGAATTTTAAAATATAAAAGTGGAAAAAAATTATTAAAAAAATAAAATTTGAGTTACTAAATTATTAGAAAGGCCATGCATAAATGTGTTTTTTATTTATATCAAAGACATTTCTGTGACATTTAGGCTCCATTCACACTTGTGCGACTTGTCCTGCGACTTGGGACTGCAAAGTCACATGACAAGTCGTACCCCCTGATTTCCAATAAGTACAGTTCCTATCTGTGCAACTTCAAAGTAGTCCCTGCACTACTTTGGTCTGACTTTGAGGCGACTTGAGGTCCCACAGACCTCAAGATTACACAGGCATTGCTTCAAGTCGTGCGACTTACAGGTCGCACAAGTGTGAATGGGGGCCCAATACCTGAGTGTATTGTATCTTAGTGTTTATAGCTATACACATGGATTGGATACACATGTCACAGAAATGTCTCAATGTAAATAAAAACATTATTATTTATGCATGGTCCCTCTCACAGGTGTGCGCAGCCCTTTGCATTAGGGTGTGCACCCCAAAGCTCAAACACACATGCATATACTTTATATAATATATACAGTGCACGTACACTATTATAAATGTGAACAAACATTTTAAAATCTATTTACAACATGGACGGTGTCAGTAGAGCTGTGGATTTGTCAGTAGGAGTCTAAAAAGACCTCTGATGTCTCACTTTTGAGACCGAGAAAGGGACTGAGGACAGGGATTCCCCAGCCCCTTTCTCTGCATCCTCAGCTGCACTTGTCAGTGAATGAATGGGAGTGCTCTGTGCTGAGCGGCTTCCTGTTCATTCACAAAGTGAAGAACAGTTAACCTAGTTTACTATGCTTCAGTAATGAATGAACACAGTGAGTGATCGGTACCTATTTACGGCCCCTTTCCCACTCTCAATCCTGAAACATTCCCCCATGTGCCCACAGCAGCAGCCAGCAGGAGAGGTAAGGAGGGAAGCCGAAAACTGCGGGAAGAGACATGGGGGAGGAGACACAAGGGAGCAGCCGGGCAGCAGGGGCTATCTGCGGTGCATGGGGTGATTAAGGTGTGCCCAGGCACACCTGACACACCCTGTGCGCACGCCTATGGTCCCTCTCTAAGACCCCTTTCACAGTGGGGTGGTTTTCAGGTGCTTTGGTGCTGGAAATAGCCTCTGCTAAGCGCCTGAAAACCGCCTCCCATTCATTCAAGTGTGACTTTTCACACGGGGGCGGTGTGCTTGCGGGACGTTCTGAAAAGTCCTGCAGGCAGCGTCTTTGGGCCGGGATTGGGAGCTCCCTGCACTTCGGAAGCACTGCAACACAGGAGTTTTTAACCCCTTCTTTGGGGTTAAAAGCGCCCCACTAGCAGCCAAAAAGCGTGGCTAAAACGAGCTGCACTTTAGCGCTAACGCGGCCACGGCCCCAGTGTGAAAGGGGTCTGATGGGTGTTTAAATAAAATGTACTTCTGTCATTTTTAATGCCTTTATATACTGTGTATGGGACAAGAATATACTGGGGGGTCCAGGGGGGAAGATACCCACACTAGACCCCGGAGAATATACTGGGACTCAATCCCCTAACTACTGAGACATTTTTTAGGAGGAGAGCTCTTATTCACAGTATGTTGCCAGGCATGGTGTATATGCACTTTATTTGTGCGTTCTCACACTTCACGCATATCGCAGATTATCATCTGCGCAACCAACGTGTCAAAGAAGCTTATGCACCTTTTTGAGCTTCAAATATCACACGGTTTTTAACCGCGGGTTTTTCTGCGTTTGGTGCGCATTATTTTAGAGTGCAAGAACTCGTGTGTGTGTGTGTGTGTGTAAATAAATATATACATATATTGTCACAAGTATTGGGACACCTGCCTTTACATGAACTTTAATGGCATTCCAGTCTTAGTCTGTAGGGTTCAATATTGAGTTGGCCCACCCTTTGCAGCTATAACAGCTTCAACTCCTCTGGGAAGGCTGTCCACAAGGTTTAGGAGTGTGTCTATGGGGATGTTTGACCATTCTTCCAGAAGTGCATTTGTGAGGTCAGGCACTGATGGGGACGAGAAGGCCAACAAGACTGCGCACCAGTACACAAAGTAAGGTCCATAAAGACATAGATGAGCGAGTTTGGAGTGGAGGAACTTGACTGGCCTGCACAGAGTTCTAACCTCAACCCCATAGAACACCTTTGGGATGAATTAGAGCGGAGTCTGCGAGCCAGGCCTTCTCGTCCAACATCAACATGTGCTTCTGGAAGAATGGTCGAACATTCCCATAGACACTCCTAAACCTTGTGGACAGCCTTCCCAGAAGAGTTGAAGCCGTTTATAGCTGCAAAGGGTGGGCCAACCCAATATTGCACCCTATGGAGTAATGGCCCGTACTCACGATCAGAAAATCGGAAGTTAAATTTCATCCGATGAACGATCTGTCGATTTTCTGCTCGTGATTATGGTGCTTTTGACAGCCGATTACGAATTTTCCTCAGACAAAAACTGGATGTGCAGGCTCCTTGTTGTGTGATGTGATCACAACGTCTGATTTTCGTTTCATTAATACGGTTTTCAGTTGAAAAAAAAATCTGAAGAGCAAGACTACGCATGCTCAGAAATGAAAGAACACATACAAAACAATTCAACACATGACGTCGCTTCTGACCTTGAATTCTGTCGTACGAAAATTTCCTTATGCATGCAACAAAAAACTGACGTAAATTCGTCCAATAATCTGATTGTGTGTAGGAGGCTTAAGACTGGGGTGCCATTAAAGTTCGTGTGCGTGTAAAGGCAGGTGTCCCAATACTTTTGACAATATAATGTATATAGAAGAAAAGTATCACTCAAGCTCTTCTGAGCACTGGCACTTTACAAGAGGAAATGTTTCTTTTGTCTTTTTTTTTTTTTTTTTACACTACTTTGGACTTTGTAGTCACTTTTGAACTGTTTAAATTTCTTTCACAGATCATTAGTTGCACACATTTTATAAAAACTTTTTTTTTTTTTTTGTATGTTCAATTGTTGTATAATTAGTACCGGGAGAGCGCGGCTTTAACATCAAAACTAAGATAAGGTTATGTCAGGAAAACAAAAGTTTTCATGTAAAAAATGTCATCAGCATGTTGATTAGGAGGAAAAGTGGGAACCATAGAAGGTAACTTATCCAGTTTCAGCCCTGGTTCACATTGCAGCGATTTGGCATGCGATTTGATATGTTAAATCGCATGCCAAATCGGCGGCTATTGCCGGCAATGACACCGTCCGAATCGGTGCGACCCTGCATTTGCGGCGCCGCACCGACTCCCAAAAGTAGTTTCTGTACTACTTTTGGTGACTTCAAGAAGCAATTTCAATAGACGTGTGTAGAGACCCACATAAATGTCTCTGAAATCGCCCCCGAAGTCGGGACTGACATGCAGGAATGAAATCGCATGTGTTCAGCTGAACTTGCACAATTTTTTTCCCGCTGTCAGTGTGAACCTGAGCATAATCCATATAAAACCCAAAAGCAAACATTTATTATAGTGCAGCTTACCAATTCCCAGCGGTGAAGGCTGCATACTTTTTTTTTTTTTTTTTTTACTTTCTTCTATTTTCATCTGGTAATCCAACCAACAGCTCTGCTATTTTTTACAATACAAACTCTCCAGCAGAATGTATCAGTTTACAGGGATGAGACAAATCACTTGCCACTGGCAGGGGTGATTAAAATGATCAGATTTTTATCTCCTCACACTCCGCTTTGGGGTAATCCTGCCCTACCCCATCTCTATGATATTCCAGATCCCTCTCAGTGGGCCACACGGGGAATAACCACTCTTAAAACATGTTATAACCAATGGTAAGCTAACGTCCTTCAACAACCTTAAACGGCAGTACTCTCTCCCACGAACTTTTGAGTTCAAATACTGGCAATTGAGACACGCGATGAGGGCGCAATTCCCAGACAAACTGACTCTGGAACCAGACTCAGTTGAGCGTCTTCTGACCTCAAGTGCAATGGGGAAGCCCCTATCCACATTGTACATATACCTGACGGTAGCATACGACATTAAGCCCACCCGTACTTTTGACAAATGGAAGGAGGATATTCAAGCACTGGGGGAGGAGGAATGGGAGGATTGTGTCTCGACCTACATCCCAACTGTGATAGCAGCTAAGGACAGGTTCATGCAGTTGAAGTTTCTTCATAGGGCCTACTTCACTCTGCATAGGATGGCTAGAATTTATCCCCATGTCGACCCATTATGCCCTCGGTGCAGGAGAGGAGAGGGGACATTTTGGCACATGGTGTGGGCATGCCCGAAGCTCGGACCATACTGGGAAGGGGTTACCGGGGTGTTAAACGACATATGTGAAAATGAGTTGTCACCTGATCCCATGCTGCTTTTGTTGAGCTACTTGGGTGATGTAGAGGGGGACAGATACACTAAACTTTCTATAACACTCATGCTGTTCTATGCAAGGAGGGAGATAATGCTACATTGGAAGTCAGCTGAGCCCCCCACCCTTGGGTCCTGGAAGAAAGCGATAGACTCAGTGCTGCCACTGTACAAACTTACATATGAAAGCAGGCAGTGTCCTGCTAAATTTAATAAGGTGTGGTTGGCCTGGATGGCTACGCGTGGTTGAGGGACCGGGGAGCTGGGGACCGAGTGACGGATTCCCTGGTCTTGGTTTGGGGCTTGCCCCTCCCTCGGACACGGGGGGTCATCGGGTCGTGCCAGATGATGATCATAGTTAACCGGATGAACTCTTCGCACATGTACCGGATCTTGGGGGGTAGTGAATATGCCACCTGCTGATCCTCAGAGCTGGCTCCAGATCGGAATATCCTACGATCCCATTGAGGGAGGGAGACAGGGAATATGCGGATAAAGACTAGAGGGGAATTACTAATAAGGTTGCCTAATACTTGGATGTAAGCTGTAAGAATAGGATAGAATGGGTTATATGTAAAATGCGCAATATTGTTGTTTCATCATCTCTCTATATGCTACAAGATGTACAGGAAGTTAGTAAATATGCATTTGTGAGATCCTGAACTGTTTCCTTAAGTGGATGCTTTACCATAATGATGTAATGACTGAATACTAATTGTCGTACACTGATGATTTTGTAATGCTGATTTGTTAAATAAAAAACCTTTACTGTTAAAAAAAAAAAAAATGATCAGATTTTATTTATTCATGCAAAACATTTATCCCAAAAGGGAAAAAAAAAAAGGGTTGCTGTAGCTGATTATAAAGTGTGAGCTAGAGTTTGGCTCCATCTAAATCTAAATCTAAAGAAGGGGAAAAACGATCAGATTGTGTGATGACAGTCTGTTGGCGGAAAATCTGACCGTTTGTACGCTCCATCGGACAATTGTTGTTGGATTTTCCATGGACACATTTTGGATGGCAGGTTTTTAAATTTTCTGCGGACAAATGTCTGTTGTCGGATTTTCCGAGCGTGTGTACACAAGTCCGTCGAACAAAACTCCAAAGTACAAACATGCATGCTCGGAATCAAGGACGAGCCAGAAGCGGTTGGTCTTGTAAACTAGCGCTCGTAATGGATAATTAACATTCGTGACGCGGCAAATTATGGAATCTCGAAATGCAGCGCACAATTCTCTTCTTCTTTAATGGGATAATAATGAAGCTGCTTTGCTGGTGATACTGATGGAGTTATTGCAAACAAATTTTCAAAGGCTTTTATTTTCTAGTGATATCAAGAATAATATTATTATGCTTTTTTTTTTTTATTTTATTTTTTTTTTTTTTTTTTTTTTGGGGGGGGACAAGTTACCACAACACCATTATCCCGTAGGTTTTAAGATCAAAGATACAACAATGTTGGTGTCCCTTGTCAATTTTACATTGTATTTTTTAAGATGTAACTGCCTACTCCCAAACTGTCATTTGAAGTAAAACACACAGCCAAGTATTATTCTACACAATTTTTTTATTGTGCATTAAAAAAAAAAAAAAATTAGACATGATATCTGCCAATAGAACTTAACCAAAATGTGCATTCTATGCATCCAAAAATATAGAAAATATACCAAATCAAATCATTATTATTCAACCTAAAAATAAAATAAAAGCCTCATGCATGTGTCCCGCTTCTTAATATAGGGGGTCAACAATGCCAAGAGTTGGTGAAAGCAGGGGTCCGTCATCCGGAGATAATTCCGAAAATCATCCGGATTATTCTCCTGGAGCTCCCGCAGCAAAGGCATATGACATAATTGGTCACTATTAAGAAAGCAACCAATTTTTGGTCCAAGAACTCCTCCTCCTCCTGTTCCTGGACTGGACCTGGGTCAAAGCAATAACTCCAAGGCCAATAATAAATAACACGTTATCTCCTCCGATTCCGCAACATGTGTGATTGATGAACGGCCGTTCAGAAACTAGATGAAAAGCACGAAATGAAAAACGCGAAATGAAAAACGCGAATCAACACTCACCAAACTTCTACTAACACGAAATTAGAAGAAGGAGCCCAAAGGGTGCTGCATGACAATTGAACTTCTTCTTTATCGGCTTGTAGTATGTCACTATGTTCGTGTTTGTTTGCCGACAATTGTGCACCGTTTGTATGCAAGACAAAATCTAGGAACACGCCCTTCGGACAAAAGTCCGATGATTTGTCTGCGGAAAATGAGATTGTGTGTACGAGGCTTTAATCTGTATTTGCTAATGCATTTAATACTTCCCCCAGACTGAGGATGCTATTGTCTTCTGTGCCTCCTCTGCTCATTCCTCCAGGGTTGTGTCTCATTTAATACAGGAGGTGGCTGGATCACCAGATGAAAAAGCCAAAGAAAAGAAAACTAATGCAGCCACCACGTCTAATGATTGGTAAGCTGAAATATATTCCATTTTTCGTTTTGGGTTTATTACCGCTTTAAATTTCAGCTTTCATTCTATAATACAGAGTTTTGCATCTTGCAATGAAAGATCTATATTCAAAAAAAGTTTAACAAAAAAACAAATTAATTAATTAATAATAATAATAAAAAAAAAGGTGATGGGCCACTTGGTCTTTTTTCTGCCGTCGCTCGTCTGTTTCTAGCCCATGTTTTATCACTGACCAAGCAGCCAATTGGCCAAGACAATGACTTGCTGGGGGTTGTTGCAGGGAGCTGGCTTTGTGAATAACTTTGGATTCTTCTTGTAAAAGGGCGACAAAGATAAGGCACTTGTCAGCTTTCTGGAGGGTTTCACCTGGTAATGGATAAAAGTAATTACAAGCTGAGAAGCCATCAATCATCCGGAACAAAGGAAGGAAGAAGGAGAGTCCCAGCTGCCCAGAGACTGGTCATCCGGCCCAAGTCAAGCGACCTGTGGAAAGGCCATTCTTCTTCCAGCTCACACTCCAACATTTACATGGCAAGATCAACGTTCACTTACCCTGGGACTGGGATCATTAGATGGGAACATGTATGGGCTCAGCCTCAGGAGAATAAAGGGAATCAATAGTCTGCTTAAAGGAGCACTCCATTTATAGAGGAAGAAAAAAAGTTCTCTACTTAGTGAAAAGAAACACTAAACCATATCCTTATCCTTTAAAAATAATCCATACACATCCACTACTCAAAGTGTTACTAAACCCAAAGCAGAAAAATCAGTCTGTATTTGCAGTAAAGCATGCTTGTTATACTCACTGTGGAACCTAAGGGTGCAATCATCTGCATTGTGTATAAAGGCTGTTTAATCCTGTCTTCTCTGATCCCCCCCTTCTTCCAGAGTCCCCAAACTATTTCCAGATAGTACAGAGGCTCGGAGACAAGCTAGCAATACAAACTGAGCATGTGCAGAGTTTTTTTTTTTGTTTTTCTTTTTGGAAGGGTGCATGTGATCAGCACAGGGCCAATCAGCACTGTCCAGACAGAGGGTCAAGGGTCATGCAGCCTCATAGGACAATCGGGGGAGAATGAAATCTCCTCCTACAATAGGGTTGCCACCTCATCCCTTTAAACCCGAACACATATTCATTACACAGGTTCTCTGGCTGATTAAGGTGGTAAATAAACTCTCACTTAGTGCCTTATCCGTAGTAAATCAGCCTCAGAACCTGTGTAATTAATATGTGTTCGGGTTTAAAGGGATGAGGTGGCAACCCTATCCTACAAGCTTTAACCAGACACTGATAAAAGTCACAAGACTGCTACATACTGCTGATGAGAAAAGGTATTTGGCAGTTTATATTTGCTAAAATTAATTGCATTTCCATGTTCTGTGTACTGTGGGAGACCAGATATAGTGAATGCAGGGTCCTTTTAGTAACACTTTAATGGACCTGTAATCTATTACTCATGAAATAAGCCCCTCGAGTTGCAAACATCTGACTTGCATACGACTCGTACATAAGAACAGAGGCAGCGTGACATCATGCTGGTCCCAGAAACCGCCAGGTGGCCATCTTACTGCTCACGGCATGCTGCCACCTACTGCAAATTTGTCAGAAATCCCACATCACTGTATTTGGCCTGATTTTCCAAATTTAAATTTATTTTTTTGGCACACTTTAGATCATCAAACAAATTTTAACTACTTTCCTTCATGGCACTTTCACCCCCTTCCTGCCCAGGCTAATTTTCAGCTTTCAGAGCTGTCGCAATGCTGTACCCAAGCAACATTTTTATTTTATTTATTTTTTTTTTTTTTAGACTGATAGAGCTTTCTTTTTGGTGGTATTTATTCACCACTGGGTTTTTTATTTATTTATTTTTTTTGTGCTATAAACAAAAAAAAGACTGAATATTTTTTTTTTAAAAAAGTTTTTACTTAAGTTTCGTTGTATAATGGCGTAATTGAGAAATTTTTCTTCTTTACTGATGTTCACTGATGAGGCTGCATTGACGGGCACTGATGACACTGCACTGATGGACACTGATAGGCTGCACTGATGAAGCTGCACTGATGGGCAATGATTAGGTGGCGCTGATAGGCACTGACGAGGTGGCACTAACATGCAGCACTGATGGGCACTGGTAGGTGGCACTGATGGGCAATGATGAGGTGACACTGATGGGCACAGACGAGGTGGCATTAATATGCAGCACTGATGGGCACTGATAGGTGGTATGGATAGGCAGCAATGATAGGTGGCAGGAATAGGCAGCACTGATGAGGAGGCACTGATGGGCACTGACAGGCATCACTGGTGGGCACTGATTGGCAGCATTGATGAGCACTGTTAGGGCTGCCCCCTTAATCAGGACACTGATGATCAGTACCCTGATTGTCAGTGCAGATGTCCCTGCTGAGGAATGCCGCTTACCTTCTTTCTTCTCACGCGCTGTCAGCATGAGGAGAGGAATGCCGAATCCCAGCATTTCCTGTATACACGGTGATTGGACACAGCTGATCACTTGATACATCATAGACTCTTTACCATGATCGGTGATGCGCTGTGTCCGAGGGATGCGGTGCACCACCAATCGCCGCACGGCAAGAATGGGGGGACGTCATATATAGCACAGATAACCCGAGTAAATACAAGATGCAGTTTTTAAATGATTTAGTTTATTAAGGGGAAAAAAGCTGTCCATAAAAATAAATCAGAAAGGGGGCAAATACTTATTTTCACAGCACTGTACCTGTACCAACTGTACATACACATTCAATTTAAGAACAAGCGTACAGAACCTCTTGTTCATAACCCGGGGGACTGCCTGTAATGTCCTCCGTGATTTCCTAAGCCTCTCCTTTTCCCCCCACACTTCCATTTGTTTTAAATGAGCAGCGCAAGTGCAGGAGCAAGCAAGAAAGGGTTTCTACATTCAGATCACAGGAGCAAAAAAATAAACATATAATTGAGAATTGGACCAATAAAAGAGACTTTTTATATTTAAAACTAAAGCGAAGCTAAAGTTGTTTGGAAAAAGACCTGCAATGTCTCCTCTGCCATAAAATACAACTACCTGCCTGTTTGCAGTCGTCTGTAGAATGTACACTCCGGCACACGACCTGTGTTCCGGGATGACTGCACTCCAGTGCATGTGCAGGAGTGATGTCATACTGCGCAGGCCAATCAAGAAGACCAACATTTTCAGAACCTGAACATGACCTGGTATCAGCCTCTTGCAATCCCTGTAGAGTAGTAGAGAGGAAGAAGCAGCCAATCAGCTCATCCTGATAGCAGGAGAGAGACAGAGAGATGAGCTCATCACTGCGCTGCTTCTCCTTTCACCATCCAGTCACAGGCTGGGGGCAGGTACCAGATGATCTGGGTTCAGAAGATGTGAGTTGAATGATGCTGATCATCAGACTGAGGACATCTAGTACAAAAGTACTGTGGGGGAAATCTCTGGATGGCTTGTGTGCCCGGATGACTGCACTGCTGCACATGCGCAGGAATGACATTTTATACCACAAAGGTCAATCATGGTGGCCAAAGACTGGCGCCCAGAAGAAGCCATGGAAAAGATGCTGGAGCCAGTGAAGGACCTCGTGGATGTTGGACCTCGGAACAGAGATGAGTATCTTTTTACTTTAGTTCCACTTTACAAATACATACTTAAATAGAATTTTCTTTTTTTAACTTGACCTCCGGAAGATTAACCCCCCCCCCCCACTTCATGACCAGGCCATTTTTTTCGCTACGGCACTGCGTTACAATTGCGCATTCGTGCGACGCTGTACCCAAACAAAACTGATGTCCTTTTTTTTTCCCACAATAAAACTTTCTTTTGGTGGTATTTGATCACCTCTGCGTTTTTTTTTTTTTTTTTTTTTTTTTTTTTGCGCTATAAACAAAAAAAGACAGACAATTTAAAAAAAAAAACATTTTTTACTTTCTGCTTTAAAACATATCCAATAAACAATCTAATTTCTTAATAAATGTAGGCCAATATATATTTTGCTACATATTTTTGGTAAAAAAAAAAAATCCCAATAAGCATATGTTGATTTATAGCGACTACAAACTATTGGATATATTTATGGAGTTTTAATTTATTTATTTATTGCTAATAATGGCGGCGATCACTGACTTATAGTGGGACTGCAATATTGGACAAATATTGTATTGAGAATCCCCCACTTGGAGCCAACACAAGACCTGGTAGGGTGGAGGCACCTGAGATATATAAAAAAGTCAGGTGGGTATTTTAATCTATTGCCCCAGGTGTCCACTGCACTACCCTACCGGGTCTTGTGTTGGCTCCACTAGTGAGCATCCAAGTGGGGAATTCTCAATACAATAGTGAAACGTGGGTACCACCATCTTTGGGTCTTGTTTTTCCTTCGCAATATATATACATGTATTTATATCTATATATATTTACTTGCTTATACACAGTTTCATTTTATAGGCTTTTTTCCTCTCTATCTGGTGGTTAGCAAGTTATAACTAATGCCCCGTACACACGGTCGGATTTTCCGATGGAAAATGTGTGATAGGACCTTGTTGTCGGAAATTCCGACCGTGTGTAGGCTCCATCACACATTTTCCATCGGATTTTCCGACACACAAAGTTTGAGAGCAGGCTATAAAATTTTCCGACAACAAAATCCTTTGTCGGAAATTCCGATCGTGTGTACACAAATCCGACGCACAAAGTGCCACGCATGCTCAGAATAATTAAAGAGATGAAAGCTATTGGCTACTGCCCCGTTTATAGTCCTGACATACGTGTTTTACGTCACCACGTTCAGAACGATCGGATTTTCCAACAACTTTGTGTGACCGTGTGTATGCAAGACAAGTTTGAGCCAACATCCGTCGGAAAAAATCCTAGGATTTCGTTGTCGGAATGTCCGAACAAAGTCCGACCATGTGTACGGGGCATAAGAGTGTGTGAATAGGACAGTTTTGTCTCTGTCGCTCCTTTTAAAGGTTGATAACATCTACGGTAAGCATTATAGAGCTACAATATACAGCGCTGTGAAAAAGTATTTGCCCCCTTCCTGATTTTTATTTTTTTGCATATTTCTCACACTTAAATGATTCAGATCTTCAAACAAATGTTAATATTACACAAAGATAACTTGAGTAAATCCAAGATGCGGTTTTTAAATTAATTTTTCAATTTATTAACCACATGCCGACCAGCGCACAACGATGTACGTCAGCACAATGGCACGGCTGGGCAAATGGGTGTACAGGTACATCCCCTGTAAATTGCGGCATTGTGGGCGCGCCACGTACTCTGTGACCGCACTCGCGGGTCCTGTGGACTCGATGTCCGCCGGGGCCCACGATCGCGTCACAGAGTGGCAGAACGAGGAGATGCCGACGTAAACATGGCATTTCCCTGTTCTGCCTAGTGACATGACCGAGATCTACTACTCCCTTTCAGGAGCAGTGATCGCTGTCATGTCAGTGGTAGCCCATCCCCCCCACAGTTAGAATCACTTCCTAGGAAACACTTAACCCCTTGATCGCCCCCTAGTGTTTAACCCCTTACTTGCCAATGTCATTTACACAGTAATCAGTGCACTTTTTATAGCACTGATTGCTGTATAAATGACAATGGTCCCAAAATAGTGTCAAAAGTGTCTGATGTGTCTGCTATAATGTTGCAGTCATGATAAAAATCGCAGATCATCGCCATTACTAATAAAAAATAAAATAATAAAAACGCCATAAATCTATCCCCTATTTTGTAGACGCTATAACTTTTGCGCAAACCAATCATTATACGCTTATTGCGATTTTTTTTTTTTTTTACCAAAAATACATAGAAGAATACATATCGGCCTAAACTTTTAAAATATATATATATTGGGGATTAGCAAAAAGTAAAAAATATTGCTTTTTTTTTTTTCAAAATTGTCGCTCTTTTTTTGTTTATAGCACAAAAAATAAAAACCGCAGAGGTGATCAAATACCACCAAAAGAAAGTTCTATTTGTGGGGAAAAAAAAGGACGTCAATTTTGTTTGTGTGCAACATCCCACAACCGCGCAATTGTCAGTTAAAGCGACGCAGTGCCGTATCGCACAAAGTGCTCTGGTCAGGAAGGGGGTAAATCCTTCCGGGGCTGAAGTGGCTAAGGGGAAAAAGCTGTTCAAACCTGCCTGGCCCTATGTGAAAAAGTAATTGCCCCCTCCCATGCTGAATCGTGAATGAACTGTGATTAACCACAACTTTTTGGAAAGCTGAGTTAAATTTCACTTGCCACACCCAGGCCTGATTACTGCCAGACGTGTTGAATCAAGAAATCACATAAATAGAAGCTGTCTGACAAAGTGAGGACACGCTAACAGATCACAAAAAATTCAAGAACAGATTAGAAACAAAGTTAGGCTCTCTGCCTAATAATATGTGGGTGCCAGCTGACATCGGGTCTGCAGTACCCGCACATAAGCTCTACTGTGTCTAATCTCAGCAGTAGCGGGTCGCCAGACCCGAAAGTGCAGGATCATGTACTAGGTACGTGATCCTGTGCAGGAGAGCCGCCTTGCCGCCGAAAATGTAAATTATATGGTTTTTAGTGTCACTTTAAATGTTACTTTTACTAATGCCATACTGTATATTGTCCCGAATAATAAGTACTGTAAAAAACTTTTTTTAAAATCCTGTTTTCTAGTGGTCACATAACCGCACATCTCCGTGTCCTGATCGGCTGGTGGGAGGAGACCCCCACATCGCCAAGAGATTTGGCGCCACTGGAGTGAAGTCACTACTCTGGAATTTCTTAACATGGTCGGCTCTGCAGCAACCACCCAGGACCTGGAGCTGCGCAGTCATGTGACCACTAGGAAACTGAATAAAAAGAAAGGTATTTACAATTATTATTAGAAACAGTGTGCATCTATAGTAGTAAAGACAGAGGGAAAGCAACTTTTAAAGCCTACTTAGTTGGGTGCCTTTCCTTCTTCTTTATTAAAGTGGAACTCTAGGCTAACAGCTAAATACACATAAAATACACACACTGTTTAAGTGAAGGCATACAGTCTGGTCACCTGCCATTCCTTAGCTTGTCATTGAATAGTGAAGGAACAGCAGCAGACTGATGAGCTCATCCCTCTTCTTCTCTCTTCTCCTGCCAGGATGGTCCTTGTCTGCATATTGGCATGAAGCACACCTGATTGGTTCCCAATGCTGCTCCTCCCTCTCCCAGAGTTCTACTGCACAGGCAATTACAAGAGGCTGATTGCAAGACTGATTAGATAATTATATTGGTTGCGTTTAAAAATGTCTTTTGTATTTTTCAATGCATACACACCTGCTTTCATCGGTTTTGTTTTTATATTTTCCTGGTTACATAGTTGATCAAGTTGAATAAAGATATCAGTCCATCCATTTCAACCTGTGTGGGTGTGTGTGTGTTCATGTCAAACAACATTTCCAGTATCCCTGTATAGTGTGTTTGCTCAGATACTTGTCCAAGAGTTTTTTTAAGCCTGGGTTCACATTTGCACATGAACTTTAATAGTATCCCGGTTCACACCTCTTCGGAGCGTAGGGTTGCCACTTTTTCTTCAAGCCAAACCCGAACACTTTAGCGACGCACAGCAAAACTTTTTTTTTTTTAGCATACTCTATAAGATTGTAAAAGACCTGAGCTCCAAAGAGAATAGTAATGTGGCGTGAATAGTGCACCCTCCTATCAGGCCCTGTTCTGAGCTACATTCCTGTCTGAATATTGTGTCCGGGTTTCAGGTGGACTGAAACCCGGACACATGATTCAAAACCCGAACTGTCCGCGTGAATCCCAGACAGGTGGCAACCCCACCAGAGCGGCTGCGGAGCGCATTGCACAGGGGTCCTGTGCATCTTTGGCTCAGTTTCAGGTCCAAAATTCAGGCAAAATTTCGGGCCTGATTCACCCCTGAAATGGAGAACAGGGACGCACCGGACCCCCGCTGTCAGCCGCATCCGTGTTTGGTGTGAACCCAACCTGAAGTGGATTTCCAGTTTCCAGATAACAACAAGAAAAAAATTAATAGCTCATTAACCACTTCAGCCCCGGAAGGATTTACCCCCTTCCTGACCAGAGCACTTTTTACAATTTGGCACTGCGTCGCTTTAACTGCTAATTGCGCGGTCATGCAATGCTGTAACCAAACGAAATTTGCGTCCTTTTCTTCCCACAAATAGAGCTTTCTTTTGATGGTATTTGATCACCTCTGCCGTTTTTATTTTTTGCGCTATACACGGAAAAAGACCGAAAATTTTGAAAAAAAATGATATTTTCTACTTTTTGTTCTAAAAAAAATCCAATAAACTCAATTTTAGTCATACATTTAGGCCAAAATGTATTTGGCCACATGTCTTTGGTAAAAAAAATGTCAATAAGTGTATATTTATTGGTTTGCGCAAAAGTTATAGCGCCTACAAACTAGGGTACATTTTCTGGAATTTACACAGTCTTTAATTTATGACTGCCTATGTCATTTCTTGAGGTGCTAAAATGACAGGGCAGTACAAAACCCCCACAAATGACCCCATTTTGGAAAGTAGACACCCCAAGGAAATTGCTGAGAGGCATTTTGAGCCCATTGAATATTCATTTTTTTTGTCCCAAGTGATTGAATAATGAAAAAAAAAAAAAAAAAAAAATTACAAAAAGTTGTCACTAAATGATATATTGCTCACACAGGCCATGGGCCTATGTGGAATTGCACCCCAAAATACATTTAGCTGCTTCTCCGGAGTATGGGGATACCACATGTGTGGGACTTTTTGGGAGCCTAGCCGCATACGGGGCCCCGAAAACCAATCACTGTCTTCAGGATTTCTAAGGGCGTACATTTTTGATTTTACTCCTCACTACCTATCACAGTTTTGAAGGCCATAAAATGCCCAGATGGCACAAACCCCCCCCCAAATGACCCCATTTTGGAAAGTAGACACCCCAAGCTATTTGCTGAGAAGCATGTTGAGTCCATGGAATATTTTATATTTTGACACAAGTTGCGGGAAAGTGACAATTTATTTATTTTTTTTTTTTTTTTTTTGCACAAAGTTGTCACTAAATGATATATTGCTCACACAGGTCATGGGCATATGTGGAATTGCACCCCAAAATACATTCTGCTGCTTCTCTTGAGTACGGGGATACCACATGTGTGGGACTTTTTAGGAGCCTAGCCGCGTACGGGACCCCGAAAACCAATCACCGCCTTCAGGATTTCTAAGGGTGTACATTTTTGATTTCACTCTTCACTGCCTATCACAGTTTCGGAGGCCATGGAATGCCCAGGTGGCACAAAACCCCCCCAAATGACCCCATTTTGGAAAGTAGACACCCCAAGCTATTTGCTGAGAGGCATGGTGAGTATTTTGCAGCTCTCATTTGTTTTTGAAAATGAAGAAAGACAAAAAAAAAAATTTTTTTTTTCTTTTTTTAATTTTCAAAACTTTGTGACAAAAAGTGAGGTCTGCAAAATACTCACTATACCTCTCAGCAAATAGCTTGGGGTGTCTACTTTCCAAAATGGGGTCATTTGGGGGGGGGGTTTGTGCCACCTGGGCATTCCATGGCTTCCGAGACTGTGATAGGCAGTGAAGAGTGAAATCAAAAATTTACGCCCTTAGAAAGCCTGAAGGCGGTGCTTGGTTTTCGGGGTCCCATACGTGGCTAGGCTCCCAAAAAGTCTCACACATGTGGTATCCCCGTACTCAGGAGAAGCAACAGAATGTATTTTGGGGTGTAATTTCACATATTCCCATGGCATGTTTGAGCAATATATCATTTAGTGACAACTTTGTGCAAAAAAAAAAAAAAATAATAATAATTTGTCTCTTTCCCGCAACTTGTGTCACAATATAAAATATTCCATGGACTCGACATGCCTCTCAGCAAATAGCTTGGGGTGTCTACTTTCCAAAATGGGGTCATTTGGGGGGGTTTGAACTGTCCTGGCATTTTATGCACAACATTTAGAAGCTTATGTCACACATCACCCACTCTTCTAACCACTTGAAGACAAAGCCCTTTCTGACACTTTTTGATTACATGAAAAAATTATTTTTTTTTGCAAGAAAATTACTTGGAACCCCCACACATTATATATTTTTTTAAAGCAAATGCCCTACAGATTAAAATGGTGGGTGTTTAATTTTTTTTTTTCACACAGTATTTGCGCAGCGATTTTTCAAACGCATTTTTTGGGGAAAAAACACACTTTTTTACATTTTAATGCACTAAAACACACTATATTGCCCAAATGTTTGATGAAATAAAAAAGATGATCTTAGGCCGAGTACATGGATACCAAACATGACATGCTTTACAACTGCGCACAAACGTGCAGTGACAACAAAATAAATACATTTTTAAAAGCCTTTAAAAGCCTTTACAGGTTACCACTTTAGATTTACAGAGGAGGTCTACTGCTAAAATTACTGCCCTCGATCTGACCGTCGCGGTGATACCTCACATGCATGGTGCAATTGCTGTTTACATTTGACGCCAGACCGACGCTTGCGTTCGCCTTAGCGCGAGAGCAGGGGGGACAGGGGTGCTTTTTTTTTTTTTTCTTTATTATTTTTTTGCTTTTTTATCTTATTTTAAAACTGTTCCTTTCATTTTTTTTAATCATTTTTATTGTTATCTCAGGGAATGTAAATATCCCCTATGATAGCAATAGGTAGTGACAGGTACTCTTTTTTGAAAAAATTGGGGTCTATTAGACCCTAGATTTCTCCTCTGCCCTCAAAGCATCTGACCACACCAAGATCGGTGTGATAAAATGCTTCCCCAATTTCCCAATGGCGCTATTTACATCCGGCGAAATCTAAGTCATAAAATGCTCGTAGCTTCCGGTTTCTTAGGCCATAGAGATGTTTGGAGCCACTCTGGTCTCTGATCAGGTCTATGGTCAGCTGGCTGAATCACCGGCTGCATTCTCAGGTTCCCTGTTGAGACAGGAGAGCCAGAGAAAAACACGGAAGACGGTGGGGGGGGGGGGGCATTCTCTCCCACTGCTTGTAAAAGCAGTCTAGAGGCTAATTAGCCGCTAGGATTGCTTCTACATGAAAGCCGACCGCTGGCTGAAAAGAATGATACCAAGATGATACCTAAACCTGCAGGCATCATTCTGGTATAACCACTCAAAGTCGTGAATGCTGTACTCAGACAAAAATATGGTTAACAATAAAGCACAGTAAACGGTAAAGTATAAAAAATTGCAGACCTGAAAAGCAAACATGATAAAACATAATAACAATAAAACATTGCAGAATAGAATACAGTAAAAAAGAGCAGAACAATAGAGAGAATAGAGAGAGAGAGAATAGAGAGAGAACAATAAAACGACAACTATTATTTTTTATTTTATATTTTTGTTTGTGTTTTTTTTTTTTTTTTTTTACACTTTTTTTGTAACTGTAACTTTTATAACTGTAACCGGTTCCAGGTTCGGGTCTCTCAAAATGCGATGGCATCTTGGGAGACCCTGTGAAAGTGTGTCCTAGTCTGTGCAATGCTGTACCCTACGCTAATACTCAGCTAGTGAATGGTAGCGTTCAAAACATTCACCAATGCAAAGACCAGGATTGTCAGGACAGGAGGGACAATAATAGCGGGTGTCACGCCTATATCCGCGCTTGCTGCAGACACAACATCTTTTTGGGGGGGTTCGTTGGGTAGGGGTACTCGGGAGGACATAAAAATGCCTCTCATGCAGCCGACTGCATTTGGTTGGGGATGTGAATGGGGGAAGTACGGGCGCTGCAGAAGTGGTGGGTTCCCAATTAGGATTGGCGAATGCAGCAGGAAGGGCACTATGGGCATGACGGGCCTGTGTTTGTCTTCTTGGTGGCAGCGGGACACTACTTGTGCTTGCCACCTCACCAGCTTGAACTGCACTTATGGGACTCGCCACGTCACCAAGTGTTACTGCAGTGCTGGTTTGACTACGACCGGGGTGTACTAGGCCGCTGGCGCTTGCCAGTTCACCAAAACGCTACCAAAAAAACTGTTAACGATCGCAGGGATCAGGCCTGACTCTGCGAACGCTGCAGTTATGCATTTAGTGTTTTGTAAGTGACAGTGATCGATCGATACTGCACTTGGGTGGGCTGGGCTGGGCCGGGCGGAGGGGCAAAACGCAGGTGCTAGCAGGTATCTGGGCTGATCCCGCTAACACTGCGTTTTTGGGAACCCTAAACTGCTGGGGACGCCAGTATAGATCTGATCGGATCAGATATTGATCAGTTCAGATACTATACCACTAAGGGAGGTGTACAGTGCGTGCGTGGGTGTTAGCGCTACTGGCACTAACCTGATGCTGCCTGGGGCTGGTGCTTGCCATTTCACCAAAATGCTACCAAAAAAACTGTTAGCGATCGCAGGGATCAGGCCTGACTCAGCGAACGCTGCAGTTATGCATTTAGTGTTTTGTAAGTGACAGTGATCGATCGATACTGCACTTGGGTGGGCTGGGCCGAGCTGGGCGGAGGGGCAAAACGCAGGTGCTAGCAGGTATCTGGGCTGATCCCGCTAACACTGTGTTTTTGGGAACCCTAAACTGCTGGGGATGCCAGTATAGATCTGATCGGATCAGATATTGATGCGATCAGATACTATACCACTAAGGGAGGCGTATGCTGCGTGCGTGGGTGTTAGCGGTACTGGCGCTAATCTGACGCTGCCTGGGGCGACGCATATCACCGCCGGGCGATCAGGGGGCTAAATCTTTATTCGGTAATAAACGGCGGGTTCCCTGACACTATAAAAAATAAACAAACTAACCAGCGTCACCCGTAACGGTTATACGGTGATCAGTGGTGAAAGGGTTAACTAGGGGGCAATCAAGGGGTTAAAACATTTATTAGATAGTATATGGGGGTCCCTGTCGCTATAAAACTCTGACGGCGAACCTAAATATTTACGTCCCTAACTAGCATCACCAGCGACACTAATACAGCGATCAGAAAAATGATCGCTTAGCGACACTGGTGACAGGGGGTGATCAAGGGGTTAAAACTTTATTAGGGGGGGTTAGGGGGGTATCCTAGACCTACAGGGGGCCTAACACTCACTGCCCTGACACTGTAACTGTCACAAACTGACACCAATACAGTAATCAGAAAAAAAAAAAAAAAAAACTGCTGGTGTCAGTTTGTGACAGGGGGGGGGTGATTGGGGGGGGGGATCGGGGGCGATCGGGGGGGGGATCGGGGTGTTTAGTGTGCCTGGCATGTTCTACTGTGTGTGTAGTGTTGGTGCACTTACATTGCAGTCTTCTCTCCTCGGCCCGGAACGGAAAATACCGAGCCGAGGAGAGATGACATCATTTCCTCTGCCTCTGTGTACAATACAGAGGCAGGGAAATGATCCCATTGGCTGAGAGCGATCGCGAGGGGGGGGCCACGAATGGATGGCCTCCCCCTCACCTCCGATCGCCGGGGGAGATTTGCCGACCGCCGCAGGCACCGGGGGGGGGGTCCGATCGGACCCCCCACCCGCGGGCAGGCAAGGACGTACATATACGTCCTTTTGCCTGCCCGTGCCGCTCTGTCGACGTATATAGTCGTGCGGCGGTCGGCAAGTGGTTAAAGTGTAAAATAACAACAGCAGCTTTTGCTGCAATAGTCCCCTTCAGTCCAGAGATTCCCCCTGCATTTTTTTCTGCTACTAGGTGTCCTCAGTCTGATGGCCCACATCATTCACCCGCTTCCTCTGAGCCCAGGTCATCTTGTACCCACCCAAGCCTGTGACTGGACAGTGATAGGAGAAGCAGCACAGCGATGTGTTCATCTCTCTGTCACTCAGCTCTCAGCATTAACTGATTGGCTACTTGTGCTGCTTCTTCCTCTCACACTCTAGCTCTGCTCTACAAGGATTTCAAGAGGCTGATGTTTGCATTTAAAACATTTTAATGATAGATATGTAGCACCCTCTATTTAGGTAGGTGCTAGAAGTTAGGATTGTTGTAGTACAGGCAAATCTAGGCAGGCCTAGCTGGAAGCTAGGCCTGTTTGTTTTGATCTGTGTGGGCTGGGAGTGGCTCAGAGTAGTCTCTGCGACTCACAGACAGCATCACCCCACTGTCACCTCCCTCTTTCTTCTGGAGGATTCTAGAAGAAGAGGAGGGGAATAGGGGTGGAGCTGTCTGGGGTGTCTCAGGGAGCCCTGACCAATCCTCAACTAGGATTGGCAGGGGGCAGGCCTCCTTGAAATACCCAGGATCAGCCCAGCTGGGGAGAAGTTGTCAGGTGGAAGAACTGAGGATGGAGTACTAGGCTGTCAGGGCCTTTGAGGGAGCTCCCCAGTCTGAGGGGGGGCCTGGGACTCGGGTGCAGAACGGAGTCCTTCAAGAACCCATGAAGGATGTGAACAGGAGGCACAGAGAGGAGTCGGAGAGGACATCAGCAGCTAGTACTGCCCGGCAAGTCTTCAAGAGGAAACCACCGGATTGACATGTGACATGTGCTATCAGGAGGACTGGAGAGGCATGCCAGAGAGGGCAGGGTGACAGGTGGGCCACATGACTTAGCAGCCCCTATGGGGGTACCGCTGCACATAAGTACAGAGCTGCATTAACTTGTGTCTTTTCTATCTGCCTAGAATTCAGCTTGAATTTCACCGTCCTCATTAATGGAGAATGTCCATAAAATCTCCCGAGTTTTACCATACTTTGTGGAAAATGAATACTCCCAACTTCGCTCATTCCTAGTGTAGTGCTGGTAGATTTTTAATCTACTGATGATAGGTAAATTTAGTGGGTTACTTGTTAGGTGAAGTTAGATTTGCCTCTGTTCCAGCTTGGCTGAGTTGCGTGTAGTTCCACACTGCACCGGTGGGTGTCGTTGTCACCATGGGCCAGTGTTGGAAAGGCAACGTGTTGAAGTGTATGAGTGCTCTTCTGTCCCGGAGACAACTCCGTGGAAGTGGTCCTCCGAGTTGCATTCTGGGAGAGGGTATTTATGGGACAGACGCCATGTTTAGGGGTTCGTTTTCAACCACCTGCTGGCCCTCCTGGCCGACAGGTATGCATTAGGAATACCACCTCGTGGTCCTCCGTTCCGGAGGCCCACGTCGCTGCGGCGTGTGGGTGGGCCCAGAAGCCTGTCTGGGGCCTACCACAGCGGCAGAGGAATGGTCCTGAGCTGTCTATCCAGAGTGAAGAAGCTGGACAACCGAGAAGATCCCAGGGAAGGACCCGTCATGGAAGGATCATGCAGAGTGCTGGTCTGGAGAGGGGCCTGGTGACTCGGTTGGAGGACGCATCCTGAAGTAATCTTACTGCATAGTACTGCCAGGGTGGCTTAAAGGTTCAAGTGCTGTGTCTGATATTCATTGTAAACCATTACATCCTGTGGCAGAGGATCGTACAGGTTTTGTTCCAAACAAGTCTGTGGCAGAGACTTTTGTTCGTGCTGCGTACTTGCTGCTAGGCAAGTGAGAGAGGCCTATCCAGGCGGGCAAAGATTGAATCCCACAAGGGGAGTGCATTCAACTACAAGTGTTCAATTCCTAATAATGTACTAAAGAATACTAAGGAAAGGTATTTGAGCTTCCCTGCAACTTTCCTTCTACCTCTTTCCTGCTACTTCCTTTATTACCTGCTCATTAAAGCATTGGAAAAGATACTCAAGTGTTTGGTGCCTACATCGTCCGGAGGTAAACTCAACGGAACCCTAGGCCCGGTGCCGGTGAAACAGAGGTGGCGAAAGTGAAGGTAACAGCCCGCTTTAAACCAGCAGCTCCACCGAGAGTTATTGCTACACTAGTGTGAACAAATGAAATACACCTTTAAAAATGTAGAGAGTTGGACTTCTATTACAACTGTTTTGAAAAGTTTTAACGTCAAACACGTAGCTTAATGCAATAAGGGACCCACATGTCCGAATGTCAACACATGACCCACCCCATGTACCTCTCCCAGGTTGATGCTGCTGTAGGTCTACATCAAGCTGCATCCTACAGTCTGCACTGCTCACTCCATTATCCCTGACAGCCCCCCCCCCACCCCATAACAGCCAAAGACAACATGGTGTGGGTCACTAGCTTTCTGTCACATTCCTCGAAGACTGACACCCGGTCCTGACAACCTGTCCTATTGTTAGTGTTATCCTCACTCATGGAAGGTGTCTACACGTGACCACACAAGGGAACAGCTGCTCCAGGTTTTCATTACCCACCCTGTCTATGGAATGTGTGGACCATCTACTGAAAGCCTCTAAGGCAGCACAAAAACTTATGGAAAAAAAAAAGTTGCATATACTGGACTAATCTGTTTCTATAAAGTTGAAGCTCCATCTCCTTCAATTTTGCCTTTCCATTCTTATTACATACTTCATTTTAGATGATACCATCGCCGGGTCTCTGTGCTTCTCTATGCCAGTGGTTCTCCTCCACCTTTTTGAGACCAGGGCTTTTATAAATTTTCCCAAAAGCTGTCATGGTCCAACAAAAAGTTACAACAATAAAAGTATGAGAATGCAAAATATACATTGAAATGCTGGAAGAATTGCTCTGGATGGAGCTGGGTGTCACTGGGAAGGGGGGAGCATAGGGTTTCTGGAGGGAGTTACATAGTTACGGTAGGTCGAAAAAAGACACAGGTCCATCTGGTTCAACCAATAAAAGAGAAAAAATAAATAAATCATGCATTCCCATATACACAATCCTATATCCACAGTTGATCCAGAGGACGGCAAAAAAAACCAGCAAAGCATGATCCAATTTGCTACAGCAGGGCAAAAAAATACCTTCCTGATCCCCCGAGAGGCAGATATTCCCTGGATCAACTTTACCTATAAATGTCAGTACCCAGTTATATTCTGTACATTTAGGAAAAAATCCGGGCCTTTTTTAAAGCAATCTACTGAGCTCAACAGAACCACCTGTGGAGGGAGTCTATTCCATATTTTCATAGCTCTTCCTGTGAAGAAAACTTTCTGTATTTGAAGAATAAATCTCTTTTCCTCCAGACATAAAGAGTGCCCCCTTGTCCTCTATGATGATCTTAACCACTTCCTGCCCGGCCTATAGCAGATTGACAGCCAGGAAGTGGTTCTGTTATCCTGACTGGGCGTTGTATGACGTCCAGCAAGATAACATGCCGGCACGCGCCCGCAGAGGCGCGCAGCGTGGCGATCGCAAGTGCGGCGCATCAGTCTGACACACCGCATCTCCGCCCGTGGTAAGAAGCCTCTGATAGAGGCTTCTTACCACGTGATCAGCTGTGACCAATCACAACTGATCATCGCGTGAAGCAGGAAGTGCCGGTAAACAGTTTTCCTCGGTTCGCACTGACAGGGGGAGGTGATCGGTGGCTCGTCCTGTCAAAGGGGGGGTCTGTGCTGATAATTGATTATCAGCACAGCCCCATCAGATGTGCCACCACAGCTGCCAAAAAGGTGCCCATCAGCTGCCAGTCAGTGCCCCCTCAGGATCGCCTGTCAGTGCCCAACAAAGTGCCAGTTGGTGCCCACAACAGTGCCAGTCAGTGCCCATCACTTTGCCAATCAGTGCCTTACATTAACACCTGTCAAAACCTCATCAGTACCTCATCATCAGTGCTGCCCTTCAGTGCCACCTGTCAGTGCCAATCAGTGCAGCCTGTCGGTGCTCATCACAGCCGCCTGTCAGTGCCCATCACAGCCGCTTGTCAGTGCCCATTAGTACCACCTATCAGTGCTGCCTATCAGTACCGATCAGTGCTGCCTATTGGCGCCCATCAGTGCCACCTTATCAGGGCCAACTCATCAGTGCCGCCTCATCAGTGCCCGTCAGTGATGGAGAAAACAAAATTTTATAACCGAAACAAAGAAAAACTTTTTTTTCAAAAATGTTGGTCTTTTTAGTTTTTTTTAGCAAAAAATAAACACCCCAGTGGTGATCAAATACCACCAAAAGAAAGCTCTATTTGTGGGAAGAAAATGATAAAAATTAGGTTTGGGTACAGTGTTGCATGACCGCGCAATTGTCATTCAAAGTGCGACAGTGCTGAAAGCTAAAAATTGTCCTGGGCAGAAAGGGGTGAAAGTGCCCAGTACTGAAGTGGTTAAAGTTAATAATTCAACACCAAGTTCACTATATGGACCCCCTTATGTATTTGTACATGGTGATCATATCACCCCTTAATCTCCTCTTCTCAAGAGAGAATAAATTCAGTTCCTCTAATCCAGAGGCAGCTGGTGGTATATTTTTTTTAAGAAGGGGGGGGCAAAGAATTCACCTGCCCCCCACGGTCAGATGGGTCACAGGCAGGGCCCCCCCGGTCAGTCAGCCACCACCAGCCTAGCACTTACCCCATCTAGGCACTTCTTCCGGGCGGCAGGCGGTGGCTTCACCCTGTGTTTCCTTCTCTTCGGCTTCACAGCGGCTTCCCCTGCGTCTCCTCCCTCCTCCTCCTCCGTGGCCAATAGGATCGCTTCTCCTCTCGGCCAATCGGGTCTTTTTTTAAGCCAATTAGAGCCTCAGGCTCTAATCATGTGCTTCTAAAAAAATTAAAAAAAAAACCCATTGGAATCCGTACGTCCAGCGCCCTGCATGTAGATTAGGGACAGGGCACATGGATTAGGGGGGTGGCGCCCCTGCACCCTATATGGACAGGCCGCCGCTGCTCTAATCTTTCCTCATAGTTGAGTTCCTCCATACCTCTTATCAGTTTGGTTGCCCTTCTCTGCACTTTCTCCAGTTCCCCGATATCCTTTTTGAGAACTGGTGCCCAAAATTGAACCGCATATTCAAGATGAGGTCTTACTAATGATTTGTACAGGGGCAAAATGATATCTCTCCCTCTGGAGTCCATACCTCTCTTAGACCCCTTTCACACTGGGGCGCTTTGCAGGCTCTACAGCACTAAAAATAGCGCCTGCAAATCACCCTGAAAGAGCCGCTCCTGTCTCTCCAATCTGAACGCCCCGAGGGCTTTCACACTGGAGCGGTGCGCTGGCAGGACACTAAAAAAAGTCCTGCTAGCAGCATCATTAACCACTACTCTCTGAATTCTCTTTTAGTCAGTTTTCTATCCATTTACAAATCGATCTTCCCAAGCCTGTAGACTTTACCTTACACATGAGCCGTGTTTGGGGAACTGTGTCAAACGCTTTTGAAAAATCCAAGTATACCACGTCCACAGCCACCCCTCTGTCCAAGGTTTTACTTACCTCCTCATAAAAAGAAATCAGATTTGTTTGACAACTTCTGTCTTTCATAAATCCATGCTGTCTATAACTCTATAATATTTTTTCCAGCAAGAACTCATCTATGTGGTCTTTTATTAAACTTAATATCTTCCCCACTGTAGAAGTTAAACTAACAGGTCTATAGTTACTTGGTAAAGACTTTGAGCCCTTTTTAAATACAGACACTACGTTGGCCTTACGCCAATCCATTGGTACCATTCCAGTCATTAACGAGTCTCTAAACCAGGGATCCTCAAACTACGACCCTCCAGCTGTTGCAGAACTACACATCCCATGAGGCATTGTAAAACTCTGACATTCACAGACATGACTAGGCATGATGGGAATTGTAGTTCCTGAACACCTGGAGGGCCGCAGTTTGAAGACCTCTGCTCTAAACATTAGATACAATGGCTTTGAAATGACAGAGCTCAATTCTTTTAGGATCCGTGGGTGGATGCCATCTGGTCCAGGTGCTTTATCCACCTTTATTCTGTCTAAATATTTCTGGACCATATCACTTTTGAGTCATTGTGGAGGCTCTGCTGCAAACGAGGGGGTAATGCAGGGCACTGGGTGGCATTTTGTAAGTGTAGCAAGGTCCCAGGCCTTCTTTGCTCCAATGAGAACCTCCAGGGCCAGGGATAGCTGACATCCTTCTGTATATTGTGGGTATGTGAGGCATAGTGGGTGTATAGTTGTTAGTTATCGGGCTGTTAAGTTATCGGGCGTTAGACACTTCTTGGATGCAAAAGAGAGTTTATTTCTCTTAACAAACCTTTTTTTGGGGGAGAGAGCGTTAGGGCCAGGACGCCCTTAGGTAGTTGCAAGATTAATTGGCAGACTCCGAGACTTCAATAGGAGGACAGCCATGCAGGGAAAGGCATCCAGCAAGACGCCACATCTGCCTGTGTAGAAATGCTGTCCCCTATGGCAACAGTCTTTAACTTTTACAAACACAAGGCTTAACAGTTCCTTCACTTTCACTACAATCACTCCTTGCAGTTCTTTAGCACACTGAGCACCCAGTCTCTCTCACTAGACCCACTGATTCACTGATACTGAATCCCTTGAGCTCCTCCAATCTTCACTTTAGTATCTTCCTCAAGCGTCACCCCCACCTCTCTGCCGGGTCCCTAGCTTGGCACTCCAGATACCCCTCAAGCTTCACCCCACTGTCCTGCTCGGTCCCTGGCTTGATACACAAGGCTGCTCTGCAAGCGTCACCTCTGCTGGCGGGGTCCCTGGCCTCATTCCCACTGAAGTTTCCCGATTATTCACCATCGCCGGTTGGTGAGAATACTGCTCCGGTACTTGCTTCAGTTACTCACTGTGGTCCCTGGTAATAAGGCGGATAGTTACTTACTGGCTACAGCTTCCCCTCTACCTCAGGTTCTCCGGACGACAGAACCGTCACTTTTGGTTGGACTGCAAGTGGCAATCCCTGCCCCGCGCTACTCTCTTGCTTCTGGATAGGCCCTCAGACAGCCTAGCAGCCAGATGTGCCCGGGATAGGCCCCATCTCCAGCCTAGCAACCCGGGCAATACAACACACGTCCACCCAGACAGCCGTCAAGGTGGTACAGAACACAGATCACCTGATCTCACCCAAATATATAGGTTCTCCCAGCAGGCCAAGGGATTCAAGAAAAACCCTGTCCATTGGCTGAGATACCCCATATACCCATAACCTGACCTTGCGTTGCCCTTCTCATATCTAGTACCACCAAGTACCCAGCCACCTAGTGGTAGAAGAGAAAAGTGCAACAAGGCCAACAAGGGAGAAATCAATAGATCTCTAGCAATCAACCAGGAAAACTACACCAGGCAAGTAAATTTGTGAGGAGCAACCCTGCCTAAACTCTAGGGTACTACATAAGGTTTGGCGGTACTGTGAGTGCTGAGGGCTCTCCAGGAGCCATGGGGCACTGTGGGGGGATGAGGAGCAGTGCTGGCCAATATGGGCAGTTGAGGTGCATTGTGGAAGCTAGAAGGCACTGTGGGAGGTTAAGGGATTTGCAGTAGGCTGAAGGCCTGCAAGGAGAGAGGCAACGGCCCGGCAGCATTTATATTTTTTGTTCCCCTTCCCTTCCCCGGTCCCTTTTTTCTGTGTCCAAGGTTGCACACCTTTACGCATGCGTGGGTTTTCACAGGTAGTAGCATAAACCCGCATGCAGCTATTCATTATTATGCCCCCGTGGGGCCCTACAGTCTTCAACAGTGTCTGTCTGTACATGGCAGCTGTGTATCCCAGGCATGGAAATACTTCAGCAACTTATGTTATACAGTCTTATGTGCATGAGACCTAAAAATCACAGAGTCTAAAGAAATATTTAATCAATCCACGTTAGAGTGTGAAAGACAGTCAGGTGTTTTAAGGGTTTAGACCAGGGTCTTTCAACCTTTTAGTGGTTGCGGCACCCTTTAAATATATGCAAAATCTAGAGGCATCCCAGTATAAAATGTAAAAGACATAAATATTACTTCTTATCAATGGGAAACCTGAGCCTGGTGGCACACAACCACTTTGATGAAATTAACTTCACATCAGAGGACCCCAATCACAACAAAGTCCCCCCCGTCACAACAGAGGTCCTTCCTTCACAACACAGGTCTCCCTTCACATCAGAGGCCCCCCATCACATCAAAGTCTCCGTTCACATCAGAGGCCCCCCATCACATCAAAGTCTCCGTTCACATCAGAGGTCCCTCTGTCACATCAGAAGCTCCTCTTCACATCAGAGGTCCCCCTTTATATCAGAGGTCCCGCTTCACATTAGATGTCCCCCCCATCACATCAGAGGTCACCCATCATGTCAGAGGCTCCATTCAAATCAGAGGTCCCCCAATCCTATCAGAAGCCCCCCTCACATCAGAGTCCTCCTTCACATCAGGGTTCCTCCTTCACATCAGAGGTCCCCAATCACCACAGAAGTCCCTCATCACCAGAGTCCACACATCAAAGAATCAGAGGCTCCCAAACAGATCAGAATCCCGTACACATGAAAGCCCCTACCACATCTGAGTACCCACAGGACAGAATCCCTCCATTCAGTGTCTTCTCATCCATCTTTGATCAGGGGAAAACTGGGTCTTGTGCCACAGCACCCTAGTTGGGAAGAACTGGTTTAGATACACCCCCCCCCCCTCATCAGGGCTTATGACTGCTGTGTCTGAACTTATTAGGCTGCTTTTAGTATTGTGTGCATATAATAGAGAGCAATTTTGGCGGTAGTAGCAGGTTGCATATGTCCAGTGTCTGCCACTGATTGCAGGTCATGGTCTGATTAATGTTTAAATGGTGAAATATCTTAGCTCAGGACCACCAGCCCACCATACCTTATTAGAACTGGCCTGGGGGAGAATGCCACCATGGCTCCCAGCCTCGTCCTCCCCTGACTCTAACCTTACCCTGACTCTTACCCTACCCTGCTCTATCCGCATATGGGCATGTCCATTTGTTCCTGAACATTTCTCTTTGCTCCAGTGTATAAGAGGTTACTCCTTAGAAGTTTATGTTCCTTCTTCAAAAGTTTAAATACACATCCTGAAAGGTATTTAATTTGGCGTTGCTTGTCTGCTTGTTTAAAGATGCACAGGATCAACAACCCGAGCTTTTCACCTGGTTTACTTAAGCATTACCACGCTCGTTCACATTGTACGAAATATAGTAACAAAAAAAACTACAAACAAACTTTTGTTACACTGAACTTGTTTTGTTGACTGATCTGTCATTGCACTGACAACGGCTCTGTTTGGGGTCTGTGTGTAAATCATGGGGACAAAAGCTGAATGGGCGAGCGGAGATGGTGCTGATGGTGAGCAAACCAGACACCTTTGGATAAAGTCCTAACTAGGGATGCACAGAGTGATATTAGCACTTGTGTAGTTTTGCTTTAAATTTTGAAGTTTATTCTTATAATTGAGGGACAGCTTTTGGCATAAGATCAGGTCCAGGATAGTTGGGGGAGCTTTAGTAGCCCTTAGGATTTATTTAACCACTTTAATACAGGGCACTTAGACACCTTCCTGCCCAGACCAATTTTCAGCTTTCAGCGCTGTCACAGTTTGAATGACAATTGCGCGGTCATGCTACACTGTGCCCAAACTAAATTTTTATCATTTTGTTCCCACAAATAGGGCTTTCTTTTGGTTGTATTTGATCACCTCTGCGGTTTTTATTTTTTGCTAAACAAATAAAAAAAGACTGAAAATTTTGAAAAAAATAAAAGTTTTGCTTTTGTTTCTGTTAAAAAAAAATTGTAAATAAGTAAGTTTTCTCTTTCACTGTTGGGCACTGATAAGGCGGCACTGACAGGCACTGATACGGTGGCACCGATGAGGTGGCACCAATGAGCGGGCACTGACGATGGGCACTGATATGCGGCACTGATGGGCACTGGTAGGCGGCACTGATGGGTGGCACTCATATGCAGCACTGATGGGCATTGATAGGTGGCACTGATGGGCACTGATGGGAGGCACTGGGTGGCACTGGTTGGCACTGATGGGCAATGAAAGGCGGCACTGCTGGGCACTGATAGGGTGGCGCTGATAGGCGGCACTGATAGGCGGCACTGCTGGGCACTGATAGGCAGCACTGCTGGGCACTGATGGGCACTGATACGTGGCACTGATGGGCACTGATACGCGGCACTGATATGAGGCACTGATGGGCATCCCTGGTGGCACTGGCAGCGGTAGGCATTGAAGTGGGCACTGACTGGCAGCTGCCTGGGCACAGATTGGCAGCTGCCTGGGCACACAGTGGCATTTCCCTGGTGGTCTAGGGGCATACCTGGTGGTCCAGTGTGGATCGCTTCCCTGGTGGTCCTGGGCGGCTTCCCTGGTGGTCCTGGGTAGGATCCGAGGGGGGGCTGTGCTGATAAACAATCAGCACAGACCCCCCTGTCAGGAGAGCAGCCGATCGGCTCTCCTCTACTCGCGTCTGTCAGAAGCGAGTGAGGAAAAGCAGATCTCCGGCTCTTCCTATTTACATCGTGATCAATCGTGATTGGACACGGCTGATCACGTGGTAAAGAGTCTCCGTCTTTACCTAGATCGGTGTTGCAGGGTGTCAGACTGACACCCCGCAACAACGATCGCCGCGATGCGCACCCCCGGGGGTGCGCAGCGGCTCAATATTCCTGATCACGTCATATGACGTCCGATCAGGAATATCAAACCACTTTGCCGCCGTCATTCTGTAATAGGGCGAGCGGCAAGTGGTTAAACCCTGCTGCACCCTTAAAGCTGAAGTTTAGGTATGGCAGTTTCTACTCGGTTATATTGGTCCAGCTTGGACTAATATAAGTCGGTATATATCATACCTGTGGGATCTCCATGAAAACTGGAAATCACTGTAGAAGCCACGGCTAATACAGTGATCTCCTCTAGCTTCACGGTCCTGTGCCAAGTGGCTGCCCTGCTGCTTAGCGGAGATCACTGTAGTCCTACTATAATTAAAGTTGAATTTCAGGTATGGTCATTTTTACATAGTTACATTGGTCCATCTTGGACCATAGTGAGTATGTACAGTATGTGCCATACCTGTGGGATCCCTGTGGAAACTGGACTGTAGCGGACACCGCTAGTTTGGTTATCTCCACTAGCTTCTGGGTCCTGTACCAAGTGGCTGCCCTGCTGCTTAGTGAACACAGGAGGCCACCTGCTTGGCACAGGGTGCCATTCAGAAAACACTTTCCGTTTGATTAATAAAAGCAAGCAACCTGTTGTGTTCACAATGCAGCAGGACAGCAGTCTGGCATGGGTCCGTAAAGCTAGTGGAGATCAGAGTAGTTCTAGTATAATTAAAAATGAGTTCCATGTATTATTGTGAAATGATGGTTATTGAAAAGGTATGTTTTGAATACCTTATGTTTGCAAACTTATGTAATAAAATGTTTATAAAAAAAAAATATGAGCTTCAAGATGAGCAATTTTTAGTTAGGTACACTGGTAGTAATGTAAGTATGTATGTGCTGTACCCATAGGATCCCCATGGAAGCTGGAAATCACAACAGAAGGCACCACTACTACAGTGATCTCCACTTGTTTCCGGGTCCCATGCCAAGCAGCTAGAAGCCCTGCAAGATAGCGACAATCACTGTAGTGGCAGTGCCTACTACAGAGATTTCCAACTTCAAGGGGCATCCTACAGGTATGGTATATACAGACTTTCATTGCTCCAAGCTGGACTATGTAAAAATTGCCATACCTGGAACTAATTTTTGTAGGACTACAATGATCTACACTAGCTTTCAGGTCCCACGCTGAACAGCTTCATTGTTGCATTGTGAACACAGGAGGTTGCTGGATCAATATAACCATGTAAAAATGACCATACCTGCAATCCACCGCAGGCCTCTGCCAGTCATGCTACTATTATTGCCATAATTTGCTAAAGCATATTACATGCTAATTTGTCAAGGCATGCCACGCGTGGATCAGTTTTGGGGAGGCAGCAAGATCTTGCAAAGCAACATTGGAAGGTTTTTTTTTAAAGTGGTTGTAAACCCTGTTACATCACTTTTACCTACAGGTAAGCCTATAAGGAGGCTTACCTGTAGGTACCTTGAATATCTCCTAAACTTGCACGGTTTAGGAGATATTCAGTATACAAGCTGCTGCCAACATCATCCGCGCATGCGCGCTGAAGAAATGGGCCGCTGGTGCCGTTTATTCAGGAGTCGTGCGTGACCGGCGGCTCCCGCGCATGCACCCCGAAGTAACTCCGGTGGAAGATGTCCGCGCTGTACTCAGAGGGCCGACCCCGATCCAGGGCATCGATCTAAGGTATTTCATAATGAACTAGTATGCAATGCATACTAGCTCATTATACCTTTGTCGTGCAGGGTTTTTTTTTTTTTCAAGGTTTACAACCTCTTTAAAAGAGGTTAATTTTTTATTTTATATAGGAAAACTGCATTACAAAAGGACATAATCACTAGTATTGCACCAGAATCAATTTTGCCAAAATCACTCTGCTAATCTCTCTTCTTCATGACAGTTGACCAAAGGCAGCTCCGTAGTTCTCTCAGTTTATTTTATTTCCTGATGCCCATTCACTGAACTTACTTTATTTTGGGTGTGTTCGTCTAAACAGACACTTGTAGTTTACCATAAAGGACAAGGAAATACGATTTTAAAGGTTTTTGGTGTGTGCTGACAACCCATTGATGGCCTTTGAGAAGGCTGCAGGAAATGGAAGTCAGGATAGGATATTAGAAGCCTTGTCTCCATGAAGTCCTTTATCTGAAGCACCAATTGCCATCAAAACGCAAGATTTCAATCGAAAAACCAAGAATGGTACAGTACATTTAGTAGAGTTAATGGATCCCAGCTTGAGAGGTGTTGACTAATATTTTCCTCTTGCTGCTTTAAGATTACCCCTGCACGTCCAAGTCGAGGAAGAACAATAGGAGGCTGGTGAAAAGTAAGTGAGGGATTTCAGCCACATGGAAATGTTCAAAGACAAAAACACTTCACAGATTCGAAGCTCTTAAAACATTGCCTTTTCTTTGATTCTCTCGGTTAACACATTTCCCCTCAGTAAACTTGGAAGCGGCACAATGGTTAGGGAACGGATGAAAAATCGGATGCAAATTTGCTTTAATCCCACACACAGATGGCAGAAAAAGAACATTTTAAACAAGCATCTAAACATGGACGGTGCAGGAGATCACAGATGTAATTATTTTTCTCTGGTTTTTGGTTTTGGAGATAAGCGCTGTAATGTATAATGATACTTGTAGTTGGCGGTTTTGTTTAGATTTGAGAAATGTGTTCTGAAAAGGAAGCCACACGATTGTAAAATAAGCTAGAGGTTATTAATGTTAAAATGGATGCAACGATTTTTCTTTTGCACTTTTTGTTTTTGATGTGCATTTTTTTCATTGTGCAAAGACATATAAAAGATACAAATGAATGCATCTCAGTATTGAGTCATTCATCATTAAAGTAGAAGTCCAGCCTAAACCTAACTAGTACTACAAAAGTCCCCCGTCCCCCCCCCCCCCAACACCTATGCTGACTAACCCGTGTAAAAACAGATGTACTTATATACTTACCTATTTTTAGCCTGCTCATATCCAGTAACATGATCCAGCTCTCCTGTGTCAGCCAGTGGCGACTGCAGGGGAGAGGAGGGAGCGCCAACATTGGCCAGGACATGGGAGCCTATGGGTGACCTCACCACTGCAGGCTTTACTAGCCAATGTTGAGCGCTCTCTCCTCTCCCCTGCTGACACAGGGGATCATGTGACTGGACCAGAGTGGGCTGAGAATAGGTAAGTGTCACAGATCAGCTCCGCATATATCATCTCTCTCCTCTCCGGTGATGCTTTAGCTTGGGCCTCCCCACTCTGGGAATCACACGATTCTATCACCTCCGACCTCCAGCTCTTTTTGGATGCCTTCCATAAAACTTTTGATGAGCCCGGCACAGTGTGTTTTCGGCTGCTGGGACCCTCCTTCGTCTTCGTCAGCAAGGAATGACAGTCGGCCAATACACAGTTGAATTCCGTATGCTGGCCGCTGAACTCAAATGGAATAATGAGGCCCTTACTGCTGCCTTCTGGCAAGGCCTATGTGAGCGTGTCAAGGATGAACTCTCTGGACGCACCATTCCTACCACATTGGATAATTTAATCGCATTCATATTAGGGTTGTCCCGATACCGATACTAGTATCGGTATCGGCACCGATACCGAGCATTTGCCCAAGTACTTGTACTCAGGCAAATGCTCCCGATGCTTCACCCGATACCTGGACAGTCAGTAGTGATTGGCACGTGGGGGAGTTACAAGCTTCTCCCCCCCCCGCGGCTTTCAGCTGCTTTAGTGACATACAGCGGTGATCAGTGCTTGTAACTCCCCCACACGCGATCACTGCTGACTGTCACCGCATCCTCCACGCCCCCTCTGTTCCGCTGTCTCCCTCCGCTGTCCCTCTTTGTTCCGCTGTCCCCCTCCGCTGTCCCTCTTTGTTCCGCTGTCCCCCTCCGCTGTCCCCCTTCGTTCCTCTGTCCCTCTTCATTCCGCTGTCCCCCTCCATTCCTCTTTCCCGCCGTTCCGCTGTCCCCCTCTCTTCCTCTGTCCCCCTCCATTCTGCTGTCCCTCTTTCTTCCTCTGTCCCCCTCCGTTCTGCTGTCCCCCTCCGTTGTGCTGTCTCTCTCTCCATGTCCTCCTTTGTGAATGGACAGAGTCAGCTGACTCTGTCCATTCACATAACTGAAACATTGTAACCTCCTGTGATTACGATGTCTCAGTTTATGAATGGAGAGGAGCCGCTGTCTTCTCTCCATTCATTCTCAGTGCAGCTGAGGCTGCAGAGAAAGGGATTGGGGAATCTCTATCCTCGGTCTCTTTCTCTGTCTCAAGGGGGAGATATCAGGGGTCTGTTAAGACCCCTGATATCTCACCAAAGCCCCCCAACAGGGCTGATTAAAAAAAAAAAAAAAACACATATTGCAATAAATAATAAAAAAAAATATTATTGTAAAAAGTAATAAAAATGTAAATTAAAAAAACACACAGACATCGTTCACCCCCTCCCCCCCCTAAAAAAAAAGAAAAAAAAAAGCATTGTTAAAAAACAAAACAAAAAAAAAAACACTGTCACGTGACATTAAAAAAAAAGTATCGGTAATCGGTATCGCGAGTACTTGAAAAAAAGTATCGGCACTTGTACTCGGTCCTAAAAAAGTGGTATCGGGACAACCCTAATTCATATAGACATTCGCTTCCAGGAGCGGGTCCTGGAGAAAAGACCTGTGGAACCCTCTCCGTCTTCAACCTCTCACACATTGGAAGAACCTATGCAGCTTGGGCGAACTCGCCTCACTCCCGAGGAACGTGCCCAACACATGGGATTGGGCTTGTGCCTTTATTGTGGCGATAAAAGACATCTTTTGAACTCCTATCCAGTCCATCCGGGAAACTCCAGGGTCTAGGTCACTCAAAGGGAGGTGATCTAGACCGATCCTTTAATTTTGTCCACTTCCCTCGTTTCACCCTTCCCGTGGCTATCCACTGGGCTCAAAATCAACACTCTGCATACGTGGACTCTGGTGCTGCCGGGAATTTCATTGAACAATCTTTAGCTTCCGAGTTGGGCATTACCTTTGTTGCCTTGGCTATACCCCTTTCCGTGACCGCAGTAGATGGCTCCTTCTTGCCTATGAGCCCCATTCAGTTTAAAACCCCTCCTATTGTCTTACGCATTGGGGTTTTGCATGCTGAGGAGATCTTTCCTAATTCTGCCTAAATCCTCTAGTCCCATCATCCTGGGCCTTCCATGGTTGCAGAAACACTCCCCATATCTTGACTGGAATTCTGGACAAGTATTGGCTTGGGGTCTTCCGTGTCAGCAACGATGTATTTCCAAGGTGCTACCTCCTCCTTCTATTCCTCTGGCTGACACCTCCACAACTCCCATGTTGCCTTCCCAATATCAGTCTTTCCTGAGATGTTTGCTGCAAAAAGTCTGCTGATCGCCTTCCTCCTCACAGAGACTATGACTGCTCCGTTGATCTGTTACCTGGGACCTCTCCTCCCCGAGGCCGAGTCTACCCTCTATTTATCCCGAGATATAAGCCATGTCTGAATACATTCGGGAAAACCTGCAAAAGGGTTTCATCAGGAAATCAAACTCACCTGCTGGAGCCGGCTTCTTCTTCGTAGTGGAAAAAGATGGTTCACTCCGTCCATGCATCGACTACAGTGGCCTTAACGCCATCACCGTGAAGAACCGATACCCTCTTCCTTTAATTTCGGAACTCTTTGACAGACTGTGAGGTTCTCATGTTTTTACCAAACTGAATCTTAGAGGGGCCTACAATTTAATAAGAATCCGGGAAGGAGACAAATGGAAGACCGCCTTTAACACCAGGGTCGGACATTATGAATATCTTGTGATGCCCTTTGGCTTATGCATTGCCCCAGCGGCTTTCCAAAATTTGGTTAATGAGATTTTCCGCGACCTTCTGTATGTCTGTGTTATTGTACTGTATATCTGGATGATATTCTCATTTTCTCACCAGACTTACTTAGCCATCGTCTTCATGTGAAAGCTGTGCTACAGCGTCTACGGGACAATTGTCTATATGCAAAATTGGAGAAATGTCTATTTGAACAAACACAAGTTCCATTTCTGGGCTACATAATATCATCACAGAGCCTCCTCATGGACCCAGCCAAACTTCGGGCCATCTCTGAGCGGCCCCAGCCCTCTGGTCTTAAAGCCACCCAATGCTTTTTGGGCTTCACAAATTACTATCGCCAATTCGTAACTACTCCACCTTGGTGGCCCTTATTACATCTCTCACTCGCAAGGGTGTCAATGCCCGGCTCTGGTCCCCTGAAGCCATTGATGCTTTCCTCAAACTCAAAGCAGCCTTCCTCTCTGCCCCAATTCTCCTACGTCCGGACATTACAAAACCTTTTTCTTTGGAGGTTGATGCCTCTTCAGTAGTCCTACTCCAAGCTCAGAAGGGCAAGTCTCAGCTTTTTGTGGATTCTTTTCCAAGAAGTTTTCTGATGTGGAGAAGAACTATACTATTGGGGACCGTGAGCTACTCGCTATTAAACTAGCTCTTCTAGAATGGCGACATCTTCTAGAGAGTTCTCCCCATTGTATTACCATCTATACTGATCATAAAAATCTGCAGTATTTACAATCCGCGAAACGCTTGAACCCACGTCAAGCTCGCTGGGTCCTCTTTTTCGCCCGCTTCAACTTTAACATTACTTTTCGTCCCGGTGCCAAAAAACCTTTGAGCTGATGCCCTCTCCAGGTCGTTTGATGTCAACGATTCTGAGAATCACCTAAATCCTGGTCCCATCATCCCTCCGCATCGTATTCTAGCCACTACTCAGCTGCAGTCTACGCAACCTCCTCCGGATAAAACTTTTGTAGTACTTGTGACCTTCTTCAGCGTCATTACTGGTGGCCTTCTCTTCGTAAGTATGTCAAGGAATACGTTCAAGCCTGTACAGTTTGTGTACTATCCAAATCTTCCACGTCCGCCCCTGCTGGGTTGCTTTTGCCCTTACCAGTTTCCGATATACCTTGGCGTTGTATTTCCATGAATTTTATCTCAGATCTGCCCCCCTCAACAGGTTCTACAGTCATCTGGGTAGTGGTGGATCGGTTCTCCAAAATGTGTCACTTGATTCCTCTCCCAGGCCTACCTTCTGCTCCCAGTCTTGCCACAACTTTCATTAAGGAGATCTTTCGTCTTCACGGGATGCCTTCACATATCGTCTCTGACAGAGGAGTTCAATGTACTGCTCGGTTTTGGAGAGCCTTGGCCAGCTCCTTTGGGATTAAATTGGATTTTTCATCTGCCTTTTCTTTCCCAGTCCAATGGGCAAACGGAACGTGTCAATCAAAATGTAGAACATTTTCTCCGTGCCTTCATCTCAGCCCACCAAGATGACTGGGTGGACCTTTTGCTCTGGGCAGAGTTTGCCTTAAACCATCACTTCAATGCCAGTTCTGGAAAATCTCCCTTCTTCACCGTTTATGGGCAGCATCCATCTGTTCCCTTTCCTGCTCCCATTTCACCTCTTGTACCAGCAGCAGCTGAAACTCAAAGGTCCTTCAACTCAATCTGGAAAGAAGTCTCTGAGAATCTTCATCTAGCTGCTTCCAGGCATAAAACGGCAGCAGATCGTCATCGCCGTCCGGCTCCTAAGTTCCTGCCTGGCGATAGAGTTTGGCTCTCTACCAAGCACATCCAACACCGGGTGCCCTCAATGAACTTTGCCCCTCGCTTCATTGGTCCATTTCCTATTCTCCGTCAGATCAATCCAGTTGCTTTCAAGCTCTGTCTGCCCTCTTATCTCAGGATACCCAACGCCTTCCATGTCTCCCTGCTCAGGCCACTGGTCCTCAATCGCTTCTCTCACCCTTCTTCTCAGCCCGCTCCTGTGACTGATACCATGGATCAGTATGGGATTAAAGAAATATTGGACTCCAAGTACTCCTGAGGGAGGCTACTCTATCTGATTGATTGGAAGGGCTATGGTCCGGAGGAGAGTTCTTGGGTTCCTTCCACCGATGTCTCAGCCCCACGTTTGGTGACCAGATTCCATCGGAAATTTCCCTCCAAGCCAGCCCCCAGATGTGTAGGGGGACCTCGTAAGAGGGGGGCACTGTCACAGATCAGCACCGCAGCTGATCTGTGTCTCACCTTTACTGCTGTAGGCCGGCTGGCATCTGTTCTTCCACTAGCTTGTGCTCAGCTCTGCTGCACTCTGCAGCTATGGGTGTCGCTGGTCTCACCTGTTGCTTAATATATGATTCCTTCCTGCTACTTCCTGTCCAGCCCCTAATGTGCTTCTCTATTTAAATCCCTCTCTGACTAGTTCTGGTTGCTTGAGCAACATTTGTTTCTGAGCTCCCTTCGTGTAACCTGCCTTAACCTGACCTCTCTTGAACTGATCTCTTGTGTACCGACTCGGCTTGTTCTGATTACATTGTCTGCAGCCTGCCCTGACCTTGGCTCGCTTTCCGGCTCTCCTTTGCTTCTTCCATCCATCCTTGTCTGACAGTGTCTTCTGGTACTTCCCTAGCGAGCGGGGTGAACCTGGGGGTTGTGACCTGGGGTCAACACGCAGCTAGGACCAAACCCTCGTGAGGGGGTCCCTGGCAGAATACTGGCTCACCCTTAAACTCCACGCCCTGGGAGATCCCGTGTCACCTGCTCGCCTGTGGGCTCACTGTAAGTAGTACCATGACAGTAAGTAGGTGTTAGGAGGGAGAAGAATAATTAGGTTTAGGCTTGAATTCTACTTTGTATGTATTTTTTCTAAATGCAAGCAGTGTATCCACATTTTGTAGTCTCCTTTACAGCACAGTTTAGCCTGGGAAAGGGAGAAGCAGCAAAAGGAACCAATCAGTTTATGTGTCCACAAGGAACATGCTGATAGGGGAGGAGAGCAGGGTGACAGAGCTTACCATTCTGCTGCTTCTCCTTTCCCTGTCCAGTCATAGGCTGGGGGAGGGACATGACCAGTAGGTGTTAATGAACTGTCAGGGTTAAAAAATCAAGGCCCTTTGTCCTGTCTGACAGGGTTGTGCTGTGTAGCAGAGCTGTTTCAATCTCAGAACTGGATTGACAGAAATACAAACTCTTTGGCAGGTAAAAAATCCCTTATACACTATATTGTCAAAAGTATTGGGACACCAGCCTTTATACGCACATGTACTTTACTGGCACCCCAGTCTTAGTCCTTAGGGTTCAATATTGAGTTGGCCCACCCTTTGCAGCTATAACAGCTTCAACTTTTCTGGGAAGGCTGTCCACAAGGTTTAGGAGTGTGTATATGGGAATGTTTGACCATTCTTCCAGAAGCGCATTTGTGAGGTCAGGCACTGATGTTTGACAAGAAGGTCTGGTTTGCAGTCTCCACTATAGCGTTCTATCGGGTTGAGGTCATGACTGTGCAAGCCAGTCAAGTTCCTCCACCCCAAACTTGCTCATCCATGTCTTTATGGACCTTGCTTTGTACACTGGTCCAAATCATTTGGTGGAGGGGGAATTATGGCGTGGGGTTGTTTTTCAGGGGTTGGGCTTGGCTCCTTAGTTCCAGTGAAGGGAACTCTTAAGGTGTCAGCATACCAAGACATTTTGGACAATTTTATGCTCCCAACTTTGTGGGAACAGTTTGGGGATGGCCCCTTCCTGTTCCAACATAACTGCGCACCAGTGCACAAAGCAAGGTCCATAAAGACATGGATGAACAAGTGAGCCAGGCCTTCTCGTCCACATCAGTGCCTGCCCTCACAAATGCGCTTCTGGAAGAATGGTCAAGCATTCCTAAACCTTGTAGACAGTCTTAGACTGTCTTTCAGCCACCGTTGGGACCCACCAACCTTAGCATAGACCTTCTCTCAAACACTGTTGTGGCTCACCGACCTTAGCATAGACCTTCTATCAGCCACTGTTGTGGCTCACCAACCTTAGCATAGACCTTCTCTCAGCCACTGTTGAGACCCACCAACCTTAGCATAGACCTTCTATCAGTCACTGTTGTGGCTCACCAACCTTAGCATAGACCTTCTCTAAGCCACTGTTGAGACCCACCAACCTTAGCATAGACCTTCTCTCAACCACTGTTGTGGCTCACCAACCTTAGCATAGGCCTTCTATCAGCCACTGTTGTGGCTCACCAAGCTTAGCATAGACCTTCTCTCAGCCACTGTTGAGACCCACCAACCTTAGCATAGACCTTCTCTCAGGCACTGTTGAGACCCACCAACCTTAGCATAGACCTTCTCTCAACCACTGTTGTGGCTCACCAACCTTAGCATAGACCTTCCCTCAGCCACGTTTGTGGCTCACCAGCCTTAGCATAAACCATCTCTTAGCCACTGTCTTGGTTCTATGCAGTCTTGAAGTCTTAAATGGCGATGTTACTTCTGTCACCAGGACAGGAAGTGAGGTGAAATTTCCACAATTTTAGAACAGGCATCACTACAAGCCTGACAGAGTTTGTAACCTTATTTCATTCTATTTATAGTGGTCGTAAGCCCTTACCTATACCCAGTGAAGCGACTGACCACAGGTGTTACACAGAGGTTAAACAATTCCTCATACATACGTTGTACCCATTTATCTGCAGCCATTTGTCCTGTACATCCTTGTAAAACACATAGATAAAACATTTTTTTACAGACTCGCAAAGCAGGAGGAGGAGAGCTGCAGTTACACACTGTGCAAGACCCCTGAAAGCTGATTGGAGGGAAGGGACACCCCCCCCTTTAACACAGCACACAGGAACAGAGCTGACGCTGTCAATCAGCTTGAGCTCCCTCCCCTGTCACCATTTTTAGCTATTGGTGCCAGAAGTGACTGATAACAGAGGAACTAGACAGCAGAGATAAATTACACTTAGTGCTTTGGAGAGAGGCAAGTAAACACTATAGAAATACACGCTTTCTTCAAATTTTATGTCTGAGGTTTACAACCACTTTAAGAGAATGTTTTTATTGCTGTCAGGGTTGAAATGGAGAGATTGGCTCATATTTCTTGGCCCGGTGACATGAAAGGAAGCAAGGGTTAATCTCCCCAACAGGACCACGGTAAGAAGTAAAACATGTCAAGGGTTCTTAACCTTTTTAAATGTATTTTAAGAAAGGTCTAAAGCTTTACTTTAAATTATTTTTTTTTCTAAATATACTGTAGTTAATTTGCAGAATGCCCCAGAAATCTTGATGACTCTATTATAGAGAAATTGGCATTCTTCTCAAGGTTACATTGTGACTACCCACATTTTTGCTCCCTTTACCTCCCAGCTGGCCACAAAGCTCTGTTGGAGGCCTCACTGGCCAATAGCTAGAGTGACCCTGTAGAAGCTGGTCACTGTCCATAACAGAATAACTCAAATTTTTGGTGTACTAATTACTCCACAAATAAACTAAGTGTGCATGCAGGCATTGGGAGGTGCCCATTTAATGGGACAGTTTTCATCAATGCTTTAGGTGAACCCATGCTTTCCATTAGACAATTCAGACATAGTATGGTTTATCCGTCCTTCCTTTTTCCTGCATTAATTAATCTTGGTGGCTGTAAAAACCTTAGCATAGACCTTCTCTAAGCCACTGTTATTTGGCAAGTTTGCAAAATACAAAGTATACATTGAGAGCTCGATGACATCTTGGTTATATGATGATACTGATGTTTAGTGATGATGTTTCAGGTCCATGGAAGCACCGTCTGGGAACTTCCATCCAGGCTTTCAATAGAGCCATTCATAAAAGCATGTCACTTGTCCTTGTGCATAATTCCGAGCCACAGATCAGCACTTGGTTTGATAGATGTGTGTTATGGTTGGAACAGCATCAACTGCTATGCTAATTCCAGCCGTGGCCCTAGTAAGCCCAGTGTAATGTCTAAATGTTTGTCTTAGTACTGATGCTCTGACACCTGGAGGGAGGGAGCCGGTATGTTCAGTATATTCCCAGCTGTCTGTCTGCCCTGATTCTACAACCGCTCTGTCCACAGCACTTCCCAGCTGCTGATACATGCTTAACACCCAGACAATTTTTATTTTTGAGTTCACCTTTCTTAAATAAGTTTTTCCACTGACTCATGCCTCATTCTTTGATTCCATCAGACAGCCAAAGATGATACAGGTCTAGCGGCATGTATTCCCGCATGAAATATTCAGGAGTGCGGCCTTTGCTCCTATGAGCCGCGGTACAGTGATGACATCATTAGCCATGTGCATTGAGAAAATCCAAACCTCATTCCTGTGCGCTAATATGTTTCAAATAACCCATTTTTAAGGGGCTTTGTCATTATAGCTGTTTTCCAGGAAAACAGCTAAATAAAATTGGAGTTTTTTTTTTTTTTTTACCTGCTAGACTGTAATATCAGTCTTCAGATTTACAAAGCCTGTGTAAACTGTGTGTAATTGTAAGTGGCTGTGCTTCTAACTTTTATAGAGGTATTTATGTACATCACTCCTGCTAGCTGGGACAGAAACCCCAAATTGGAGGACTTATAAAGGGGAGTTTCCAGGCAGTAGACTAAGAGAGTGTAACGCTACCCCTGAAGGAGTCGCTTAGTAGTTTAGCCGCAGTCCTTTTCCCAATTGTTGCCCCGCAGCCAGGCACACAGTCACAGTTATTCTTCAGCTCAACGAACAGTTCAGGGGTCTTCTTTTTGGTGTTTTTATTTTTTGGGTAGCATGGAAGAGGTTGGGGAATTGAGTGGGATACAATGTACTATGTACACATAGGAGGACACTTATCTTCTATAAAACTATGGGCCTGTAGCAGAGTTAAGGCAATTAATCCTCCTCTGGTGGAACGTCCAAAAAGTGCTTTCATCAGAAACCAAACAGAATTAGCTCCTCAGGACACTGGGTACCATGTCACCTTTACTCACACAGCTGACTATAACACATGAGGAATGGCCTCAGCCCAAAGGCTCTAGGATCTCTCTCTCCAGTCTGTACTCACAAATGTCCTTGGAAATTTGGTTGCCTATTTTCAGTATCCTTGCAACACTTTTCTCCCTATGATACCAAACTAGATCCTCAGAAGATAATCCCTCAGCCAGATTTCTGCAGCTTTCTGCAAAGCAGGCCTCCAGAGAGCCCACCTGAGACCTCAACTTCCCGCAGACACCTGGCAGGGTGGCATAAGGAGGCAAGCAGCCCCCCTTAGGTTGTGATCTCCTTCTAAGGAAAAATAACATCCTGCTCTGTCCCAGAGTATTTATAGAGGCTCCCAGCTACCATCTGGGCGACCTTCCTCAGCAATTGCCAGGTCTGTATGAATATATACATAGTAAAACAGGGTGAACAGATATCTGCGCTAACTAAAAAAAAGAACAGGAAAAGCAACCAGCACAGTTTGTTGATTCTTCAAACATAAATATAAAAAGTCCAAAATACAGCGCTTAGATGAGGCAAAATATATAAATACCGTATGTATCGGCGTATAACATGCACTTTTTTCCCCTTAAAATCAGGGGAAAATTGTGGGTGCGTGTTATACACCGATCCCCCGCCGATTCTGAGCCTTTTGGCGGCTTTCGGACGATCTTGCCCGTTCTCGGCGGCCCTCGGCTGCTTTCGCCCATTCTCGGTGGCTTTCGGCGGCTCTCAAAGAGCCGAGTGCGTCCAAAAGCCGCCGAGAATGGCCGAAAGCCGCCGAGAATGCCCAAGAGCGGGCGAAAGCCACCAAGAGCGGCCGAGTGCATCCAAAAGCCGCCGAGAATGGCCGAGAGCGCCGAAAGCCACCGAGAACGGCCGAGAGCGGGCGAAAGCCACCAAGAGCGGCCAAGTGCATCCAAAAGCCGCCGAGAACAGCCGAAAGCCGCCGAGAGCGGCCGAAAGCCACAGAGTACGGCGGCGCCATTTTTGAACGGCACAATGAAGGCTACACTGACACTGACAAGGCTGCAGATGGACACTGACAAGGCTGCATTGATGGGCATTTAAATGTAAGTTTTTTTCCCTAAACTTCCCTCCTAAAAGTTTTTTTCCTTAAAATTCCCGCCTAAACTTGGGGTGCATGTTATATGCCGTTGCGTGTTATACGCCGATAAATACGGTATATGTAATAGTCCATGTGAAAATCAATATAAGATAGAGATGACGTAGAGCCTCCACCAAACTTCTATGTGAAAAAGAAAAGCACACCACACCCACGTGCTATCAATCTGCTTACCAGAAAGATATGAAAACAAGCATGTAATCATATGATGGAAAAGGTTAGTAATGGATTCGAATGGCACACTCCAAACTTGATAGTCAGGTCATAGAAATATCCAGGTTCATCAATATCAGAAAGACATCAGGACTCACACAAGAAGATGGATATATTGTGCGATCACCAACAGGATATAAACCCAATAAGGAGAAAAGAAACAATAGTGAAGCCCGTAAAGGTAAAACAAACGTTTTTATTGTAGTCTACTTACAGGTAAAAAGGAACATCATGACATATAAAAACTCAGCGGCTCACAGCGTACTTGCATCGGCAAGCCTGACATGTTTCATCCTATGTGGATATCATCAGAGGCCTCTCTTAGAGCTGCCTATCAAGTTTGGAGTGTGCCATTCAAATCCATTACTAGCCTTTTGCATCATATGATTACATACTTGTTTTCATATCTTTCTGGTAAGCAGATTGATAGCACGTGAGTGTGGTGTGCTTTTCTTTTTCACATAGAAGTTTTGGTTGAGGCCCTACGTCATCTCTATCTTATATTGATTTTCACATGGACTATTACATATATTTATATATTTTGCCTTATCTAAGCACTGCATTTTGGACTTTCTGTATGAATATTTAGCTGCTGATTAGACTCTTCTTGCCCATTTATTTCCAGAGCTATCTGGACTAATCAGGGGGAAGCAGTCAACCCTGCATCTACTGGAACATAGAACAGACCAAAACAATTAACACTGGTTACAGTGAGGCAGAACTAAATTTGCCTAATAACGAACAGCATCTCTACTGGATACAGTGATCCAGAACAAAATTTACCTAATTCTAACACCCAACTAGAAGGGTATAACAACAACAGTAAGAATCTGACACTTCTGCACTCAGAAATCACACAGAAGCTTGCCATGGGATGTGCAAATGCTATAAAAACTGTGCAACTTGGACTGGATGGCAGTACTACCCTCCTTAGATTGGGGAATCTTGAACTGCACAAACAACAAAGAACAGAAGGGCGCAAACGCCTAGTGCATTGTCTCATGCACTTTGCTATAAAATAAAAAGTCCAAAATGGACTCAAAAAACAAAGTCCAGATGTCCACCCTCCAAACTCTTTGGCTCACACAAATGTCAGAAACCAACTGACATGTTTCAGGGGACTGGCCCCTTTTCTCAGAGCAGTGATGATCATGATCATTCCATTTGGTTTGTGAGTATATTTGTGATCTTTTATATTATAATAAAGTGCTTGAGACAAAGTACTAGGCATTTCCGCCCTTCTGTTATTTGTTGTTTGTTCTATCTAGGAGGGTGCTACAAGAGAACTGAGCCATATGTCCTCTCCATGGAGTTGCTGCTGTTGTAAATTTCACCCAGACCAGAGGAGACTATTAGAAACTACTAGGGAGGGACTAAAGTGCAAAGTCGATAGGCTGAATCTGAGTTTCAGTGCCACACCACAGTTTCTGCCAGTGAGAATCTCCAGTCCAGGCTGGTCAGACAACAGTTGGAGGATACACCCGTGACTACTGAACTTGTCTTCATATCTCCGACACAAAGACAGAGGATGCATCATCCTCAGGGGCCCCTGAAATTGGACTTTGCTGCAACATTCATATGGGGATATCTCTATTAATAACAATATATACCCTGGTATATCTGCAAAATTCCACCAGGGCTCCTATCGGCCATTTTGCTAATAATACCTGTTTGTACATTGGATATATGTGCTGTTATTAATCTCTTCCTATATAAAGCTTGTATTATTTCTGTACTGGTGTGCATCTATATGCTTATGGTTAATGTCATATGCTGGTTGCACTAGTTCTTTTGCATCCAATTACTTCGTTTAGAATAGTGGTTTATTTCACAGGAAGGGAATCCCCCCTGTACACAGAGGCCCTATTCTGGGTGGAGGCACTGCCAACCTTATTATCAAAACCACTCTTCCACTTAGAGAAGGTTCTGGTTCTCTTATTTGCCTACATATTTAGTACAATATCCTGTTTGGGGAGGACCATTCCTCATAACCCCCCACCAAAAGAGGGTTATATAAATGGTATGAAGGCAAAATATATATAGATTTGTGTTTTTAATTTTGTCTGTTTCCAAAGTCCATAGTTCCTAGAAGTTGAGTATCACATCTGCAAGTCTTTGAGTTACATAAAGGATACATTTTCTCACTTCCACTGTCTATAGATAGATGTTTACAATTTGGTAAAGAGCTGTTTGGGCCTTACTCACATCCAAAATTGAGTTATATGAGGTTCTCTCCTACGCCTGTGGCTTTCTCAGCAGCTAAGACTACGATAACGATAAGCAGTCTGGAAATTGTCAACAATGAGTAAAAGTTTAATGCACAACCAAGTTTTTTCTTTTATGTCTTTACATGGTATATATATATATATATTTACATGAATTTACTTCTCACCATGTTTGGGTGAGTTTCCAGTGAGTGCTCTCATTTCCTTTAACAACAGAAAAAACATACCAAACAGGTTATTTGGCACTTACCTAAGATTGTCATTTATGTATATGACTTTTGTAGACTCTTTAATCCAGCTACTCTCAACCAGGGTTCCATAAAACCCTAGGGTTCCTCAGGAGGTTGCTTGGGGTTCCTGGACCTGTTGTTGATTGACCTCTCATCTGATGGTGCCTACCTAGTTCCAGGACCAATGCCACTATGCAAAGCCAGCAGCATGACAACAATTATCTTTTCAGCTGTCTGTAAGGATGGCAGTCTGACCACCACTGTAAGGGTTACGTTAATCCCAATGACCACCAATGTAAGAGGCATTTTTTCCTATTGATCTCCAATAAATTGGTATTAGTAAGGACCTAAAAATTATTTTTAGCGTTCCCCTAGGGTAATAAGTTTGAAAAAGGCTGCTGTAAACTGTAGATCCTCCTATAGATGAATATAGTGAGGGACGGCCTCATCAACCAATAGTGGGGGAGCAGGGTCACAATTACAGCTCATCGGACCCTATAGCAAAATTTATGCTACTGGGCTACATGAGTGTTTTTGTCTTAGTTTTTGGCTTCCTACATAACTATCAAATTGTAGAAAATAATTATTATGTGAAAGGAAAGTTATTTAGCCAAATTTTGTTTCTTTCAAAACTCTAGGAAAAAAGTTACTCAGCGAGGATTTAATATGCACAAAACTGTTTTCTTTTTTGGTTCTGGATAAAGTAGGGAAATGTACAGTACATTCTTATTTTTTTCTGCTATTTGGGACTTGATATAGACTCAATATAAAGGCCTCCTCAAGAGTAGGGGTGAGCTCAGATTTAGTTCTGAACCCACATTTGGCCAAATTTGGCTGTCATTGCTGGTCCAGTGAACTGCGGACAGGGGATTACCTGCCCCACAGCTGCACATAGATAAAGGGGTGTGATGCTTGTGACATAACTGACCTAATATGGCCATGTGGTCATATTGGGTCAATCATCTCACAAGCATCCCCACCCCTTTGTGTATGTGCAGCTGTGGGGCAGGGAATACCCTTGATGTCTGATCACTGGGGGAGGGGAGACTGGGAAGTTCTTCCCTTTGACTGCAGCAAACTGATGTAATCATCTCAGTCTAGGCAAAGTCACTGACTGAGACTCAATAATAGCTTTATAATAAAAAAATAGTGGACTTTTTCTGAATAAAATATACTGTTGCTTCATATTGTAACATGTCAGGAGTTTTTTTTATGCAGACTTGTAAAGTTACTGAAAAATCTGAAGTTTTAAATTGTTAACAGTTTATTAGATACATAAACAGCAAACTTGTAAATTATTGGAAAAATTAGAGCAAGCAAAATGAAAGTAAGATCCTGAGATAAAATAGCAATATTATTATTATTATTATTATTATTATTATTATTATTATTATTATTATTATTATTGTCACAAGGGAACATTATGATGATTTAATTTGAATTATTACTATTAACAAGACCAACAATAATAATAAAATTAATAATGATAATATATTGTTATATTATTATTATTATTATTATTATTATTATTATTATTATTATTATGTCCTATACCCTATACTTAAGCAAAGAATGTTACTAGAAATATAATCTTATGATGTTAATATTATTAGCAGCTAGGTAACTTTTTATGCACTTAGAGTAGTTCAAAAAACTATATAAAAAAAAAAAAAAAAAAAATATATATATATATATATATATATATATATTCTGCAGTAATTGCTGTAGGGTCTTATTGTTTAAGGCCTGTCTTTTAAGGTAAAGGAAAAAAAATTAGTAATTTTCCCCTGGGACAATAATGGGTTTAGTCTGTGGGATTTCCTCCCCAGTGACATTATCAGGAAAAATTAGCCTGTATCATTACGGGCGGTCAATGAGATTTGACAGGCCTCTTTTCTTCCCGCATTGCCTATACAAAGAAGTGGCACGCGATTTTTTGGAACAGGAAAGTGTTGTCTAGACTGGAGCCTTTTGAAGTCCTCTCTAGCTCCATCCTCGGGTCCAACGACTTGTTGGCTTTGTAGTTTATTTTCCTCTCCCGGCCTGCAGAGCCGTTGATGCTCTTATTATAAGTATTTACTGTATTGCTCAGCACTCAGGGAAAGGAAGCGGCTGTATGGACACAGAGTTTTCTCGATAATCAGCTCCATGCCATACATGGGTGGCCTGATTCTGAGGTTTGACTCAATGAGAATGGAATTATGCAGAGTCTAAGGGGAAGGGCTTTGGCACAGTTCTTGTCATGATTAACAGAAATGTACAAAGTCTGCGGTACCCACAATGCACAATTTAACTGATTTTTTTTATTGTTGTCAACAGAACAAGAACAGAGAGATAATCTTCCAATGGCACACTTCTTCCACCATCACTTTTCATTTGGTCTTGTCTTTTTTTCAGGTTAATGTTCTGCCTATCATTTCCTGAATATCATCCATCCACCACGTTCAGCTGCTCCTTTTTATTTGGTTTATTACAGGAACTCCTTTAGCGCAGTCAATTTTTCGCAGCGCTTTACATATACAGTGCCTTGAAAAAGTATTCATACACATTTTGTCCTGATACAACCAAAAACGTAAATGGATTTTATTGTGATTTTATGTGATAGAGAGATGCAATTAGCGGACCTCCAGCTGTTGAAGAACTACAATTCCCATGAGGCATAACAAGACTCTGACAGCCACAAGCATGACACCCAGAGGCAGAGGCATGATGGGACTTGTAGTTTTACAACAGCTGGAGGTCCTCTAATTGCATATCCCTGTAGATAGACCAACACAAAGTGACACGTAATTGTGAGGTGGAAGGAAAACGATAAATGGTTTTCATCTTTTTTTACAAATATGTGAAAAGTGTGGGGGACATTTGTATCCAGCTCCCCTGAGTCAATACTTTGTAGAACCGCCTTTCTCTGCAATTACAGCTGGAAGTCTTTTTGGGGATGTCTCTACCAGCTTTGCACATCTGGAGAGTGACATTTTTGCCCATTCTTCTTTGCAAAATAGCTCAAGCTCTGTCAGAATGGATGGAGAGCATCTATGAACAGCAATTTTCAAGTCTTGCCACAGATTCTTAATTGGATTTAGGTCTGGACTTTGACTGGGCCATTCTAACACATGAATATGCTTTGATCTAAACCATTCCATTGTAGCTCTGGCTGTATGTTTAGGGTCGTTGCCCTGCTGGAAGGTGAACCTCCTCCTCAGTCTCAATGTTTTCTTCTAAGATTGCCCTGTATTTGGCTCCATCCATCTTCCCATCAACTCTGACCAGTTTCCCTGTCCCTGATGAAGAAAAGCATCTCCACAACATGATGCTGCCCCCACCATGTTTCACAGTGGAGATGGTGTGTTCAGGGTGATGTGCAGTGTTAGTTTTCCGCCACACATAGCGTTTTGCTTTTAGGCCAAAAAGTTAAATTTTGGTCTCATCTGACCAGAGCACCTTCTTCCACATGTTTGCTGTGTCCTGCACATGGCTTCTCACAAACTGCAAACGGGACTTCTTCTGGCTTTCTTTCAACAATGGCTTTCTTCTTGCCACTCTTCCATAAAGTGGAAATTTGTGGAGAACACGACTAATAGTTGTCCTGTGGACAGATTCTCCCACCTGAGCTGTGGATCTCTGCAGCTCCTCCAGAGTTACCATGGGCCTCTTGGCTGCTTCTCTGATGAATGATCTTCTTGCTCGGCCTGTCAGTTTAGGTGGACGGTCATGTCTTGGTAGGTTTTCAGTTGTGCCATACTCTTTCCATTTTCGGATGATGGATTGAACAGTGCTCTGTGAGATGTTCAAGGCTTGGGATATTTTTTTATAACCTAAGCCTGCTTTAAACTTCTCCACAACTTTATCCCTGACCTGTCTGGTGTGTTCCTTGGCCTTCATGATGCCGTTTGTTCACTAAGGTTCTCTAACAAACCTCTGAGGGCTTCACAGAACAGCTGTATTTATACTGAGATTAAATAACACACAGTGGACTCTATTTACAAATTAGGTGACTGAAGACAATTGGTTTCACTAGATTTTAGTTAATAGGTATCAGAGTAAAGGGGGCTGAATATAAATGCACCGCACACTTTTCAGATATTTCATTGTAAAAAAAATTGAAAGCTATTTATAATTTTCCTTCCACTTCACAATTATGGGTGAGGGAAAACATTTCCACACCAGCTGAGAATGGACCAGAATTGAGTTTGTAGCAGTAATTTCTTTGTGCTTAAAGTTGAAATCTGACCTTACCTTCAGTCTTGCATAGTTGTACAGACTCGTCTCCTGTACTAAAATTAGCAGTTCTCTGGTTGCCGGCACCTAACACTATCCGTAAGTGCTGTTTTTTTTTTTTTTGTTTGTGTTTTTTTTTTTAGCCATTTCCATTACAAAGTCTTTTGACTGTTAGCTTGGAAATTCTTAGTTGATATTTTTAGATGAGGACGTTTTTATAGGTGGTTGTATTGGACGGGAAGCAAGGGACTATGAAGTGTCGAGACTCGCAGATGTAGTACATTGTGTGGGTCAGCAATATTTCTGGTGAATTTCGTACCCTGAGCTCTGGAGCTTCAAGTCATAACTCTGATTTGGAACATTATTTAGAACGCAAAAGACCAAATTTAATTATACAGATATTGTCCAAATTTTATTTCCACAGAGGAAGTCACGAGTAGTGACAAAACTAGTAGGTGGGGCTTGAGAGGCTGACGTGTGAGGAACCAGGAAGCAACAGAGGAAAAAAAGAGCCACTGTAAAGAGCAGGGGGAGCGCTGATAACCGGGGCCGCAGAGCCGGCTATGAGGTGAAACCTTTGTCCTAGCACTTGTGGATACACAAAGGCTTATTTTAATCTGTAGAATTGTGAGTGAAATCTGTCTTATGTTTTATATAAATACATCTTTTAAAACGGTAAAGCACTATTGTAAGCTTTATTACCTTGCATGTGGGCGATGTGAGTGGAGATCAATGGTAAATTAATAAGGATGGAGTATACCCTGTGATATGAGATGCCGGAATAAGTGGATAAGCCATAAGAAGGAGGAAAATCTAAAGAGGCCAAGCAGAGGATTGATTGTAATCTAAAGGCGTAGCGATTAAGCCTATAAGGTGAGGGCACAACTGGTGGTGGTGACACGAGGATATATATATATATATATATATATATATATATGCACAGAGGTGGATTAGAGTGAAGATATTTACCTTCATTCATCTAGTGATATCACAGATCACCAAATGGACTGTTTGTTTTTTGCACGATCGTTCTCTTTTGTTGTTTTTTGCACGATCGTTCTCTTTTGCACGATTGATTGAAATTTATAAGGACACATTGGGTGTTATTTACGAAAGGCAAATCCACTTTGCACAACAAGTGCACTGGAAGTGCAGTTGCTGTAGCTCTGAGGGGGGCATGCAAGGAAAATAAAAAACAGCATTTTAGCTTGCACATGATTGGATGGTAAAATCAGCAGAGCTTCCCCTCATTTCAGATCTTCCCCTCAGATCTACAGAGAGTGCACTTCCAAGTGCACTTGCAGTGCACTTGTAGTGCAAAGTGGATTTGCCTTTCATAAATAAATCCCAAAGTGTGCAATAAGGAGTACGTTGCACTTTATTGCTAGTTTTAAGGCATATAGTTATTTCTTTTGTATAGTATCAGGAAATTTACAGCTAATTGCACTTTTTTATATGTATAATTTTTGTATATGCACATTGGATATAATTCTGTATACGTACATTTGATTTTTGATTTTTTGTATAGCGCTGCACTTATTTTGTATCATTTTCGTTTCCACAAGGCTTTACTTCCTCTGGCTGTTCCACCAAAGCTTAAGGTCCAATAGGGCAGAAGACCAGGAGAATTGAGTCACCAAAATATAATTGCAGCACTTAAAATTTAAGTGTTTTTTAACAATTAGGAGGGCACTGGGAACTATGGATAGGATTATTAAAATGAGTAGTAACATATTGGTACTGTTTAACTACCATTGTATAAGTGCTTGTTTTTTTTTTGTTTTTTTTGTCTTTAGAATGCTTGCTTGGGAATTCTCAGTTGGGGATATCCGTGGAAAGATTAAACAATCTGTGTTAAAACGAGTAGTTTAAGATTTCTAGGTGAGAAGGTTTTAATATGTGGTTATATTGGAAAGAAAGCAATGGTTTATGAAGGGGTGGAACTTATAGATGGAGTACGTTATGGGGGCTGCAACAGCCCAGATAGCCCTTACCTGGGACTTTAGTAAGTAATAACTCTGATTTGGAACATTATTTAGAGTGCAAAAGACCAAATTTGTTAATCCAAATATTGCCCAATTTAAATGCCCATAATGCTTTAATTCCTCTGGTTGTTCCATCAAAGCTGAAGATCTGAAGAGGCGTAATGACCAGGAGAGCTGAGTCGCCAAAAGAGAGTTACAAGAACTTAAAATGTAAGTATTTTGGAATAATTTGAAAAGCATTAAGAATTATGAGTAGGATTATTATAATAAGTCTGAACATACCAGTCTATTGTGATAAGAAAATCCTACAGTACACTTATGCCCTGTACACACAGTTGGATTTTCTGATGGAAAATGTGTGATAGGACCTTATTGTCGGAAATTCAGATCGTGTGTGGGCTCCATCACACATTTTCCATTGGAATTTCCGACACACACAAAGTTTGAGAGCTTGCTATAAACTTTTCCGACAACAAAATCCGTTGTCGGAAATTCCGATCGTGTGTACACAAATCCGATGGACAAAGTGCCACGCATGCTCAGAATAAATTAAGAGACGAAAGCTATTGGCCACTGCCCCGTTTATAGTCCTGACGTACGTGTTTTACGCCACCGCGTTTAGAATGATCGGATTTTCAGACAACTTTTTGTGACCGTGTGTATGCAAGACAAGTTTGAGCCAACATCCGTCGGAAAAAATCCTAGGATTTTGTTGTCGAAATGTCCGATCAATGTCCGACCGTGTGTACGGGGCATTACAGTAAAGGACCCTCTACGTAGTTTAAGGTTAAACCTCTTTTCTTTTAATTTTAATGAGTGGCCACGAGTCTTGTTAAACTCCCTTCCGCAAAAAAGTTTTATCCCTATTGTGGGGTCACCAGTACGGTATTTGTAAATTGAAATCTTATCCCCTCTCAAGCGTCTCTTCTCCAGAGAGAATAAGTTCAGTGCTCGCAACCTTTCCTCATAACTAAGATTCTCCAGACCCTTTATTAGCTTTGTTGCCCTTCTTTGTACTCGCTCCATTTCCAGTACATCCTTCCTGAGGACTGGTGCCCAGAAATGGATGGAATACTCCAGGTGCGGCCGGACCAGAGTCTTGTAGAGCGGGAGAATTATCGTTTTATCTCTGGAGTTGATCCCCTTTTTAATGCATGCCAATATTCTGTTTGCTTTGTTAGCAGCTTGGCATTGCATGCCCTTGCTGAGCCTATCATCCTTTTCCATCCTAGATTCCCCCAGAGGTTCTCCCCCCAGTGTATAGATTGCATTCATATTTTTGCCACCCAAATGCATTATTTTACATTTTTCTACATTGAACCTCATTTGCCATGCAGTTGCCCACCCCATTAATTTGTTCAGATCTTCTTGCAAGGTTTCCACATCCTGCGGAGAATTTATTGCCCTGCTTAGCTTAGTATCGTCCGCAAATACAGAGATTGAACTGTTTATCCCATCCTCCAGGTCGTTTATGAACAAATTAAACAGGATTGGTCCCAGCACAGAAATCTGATTGTTTAGTTATATTGTAGTGTAAGCATTTTACAAATGTAGCGCATCCCCCGTAAGAGCCGCTGGTGAAATGGGATCCCCCACCCTGCACAGCCAGGCACACCGAATTTCCACAGGCTCACTTGAGACAGAAAACAGTCCAGCAGCTTTGTTTTTGTATTTTATTAGGGGTTAATAAACTTGGATGGGGATGGAATGATTATGGGATGCCCACTTGACCGGAACAAACTTCTTCAGGGACACTTCAACTATATACACTCTCTGTATACACTCCTCTTCCTCCAGCACATCACTTGCCTGCAGAACTTTAACACAGACCCAGCTGGAACACTGTTCGATGGATCTGGCAAGGCACTCAGCCAGATCAAAGCAAAAGCCCTTTACAGGCAGGCCCCCTTTGGTTGTGTAGAGAAAAGTCCAGTGTCCGGCTACATTCCTGTGGCTACTGATCCCAGTACCACCTCTGCAGGCACTGCCAGCCTGCCTGGCTGCAGCTGCCCCTCTCACAAGCCCTCCTGGCTACTTCCCTCAGTCTTCCCAGACTGTCACACTTACCAGCCACCTGGCTGACTTCTCCATGGAGACCTCCTGGACGTGCTGGCTCCTGCTGTCCTCACTCTTGCTCCATTACCTCTGGACAGGACACCTCCGTGTGTCTTGAGAGGATCCCTTCAGCACCCGAGCCCCAGGCCCGAGGTCACCCACACCCAGACTAAGGGGCTACTCTCAAGGGCCACGACAGTCTCCTTCAGCACTCCATCTCCAGCTTCCACCCGAACTCCACACTGCCCCTGCTGGCCTGACCCTGAGTATTTAAGAGGGGCCTACCCCCTGCCAACCCCTTTGCTGGGGATTGGCTGGGGCCCTCCTCAATACTCCAGGCAGCTACTCCTAACCTCCCTCCCTTTCTCCTGGAAGCTTCTCCAAGGTTCCAGCAAGCAGAGGGAGGTGCCAGAGGTGCTGCCTGATGAGTCATCCAGCCTCCCTGAGTCGCTCACCCCGACCCAGATTCAACACAGGGTGCTACACAAATTTGCAACTGGGGAACAGGTTCTTCTTAAATTTCAATTTTAGTTACATAGTTACATAGTAGGTGAGGTTGAAAAAAGACACAAGTCCATCAAGTCCAACCTATGTGTGATTATATGTCAGTATTACATTGTACATCCCTATATGTTGCGGTCGTTTAGATGCTTATCTAATAGGTTTTTTTTTTCTAATATTATGTTACCTTGGAAAGGAAGAAGTGAGGCACACCAAATTAACATTAACGGTCTATTTTAGCAAGAAATGTGGTTAAAAAAGCCCTGCCTAAATCTTCGACAGGTTTTACCTAACAAGTAAAGAAGACCTTGCTCTAAGAGAGCACTGTCCATTTATTTGATTTGCACTCTCCCAATGTTCAAAAAAGCTGCATTAAAGAGAAAAAGAAATTAAAACAAACCTGTAGGAAAATAGTTATTAAATATACTTACACCTTAGATTAAAGGATTTGTAAGATCTCAAGGTTTTTCACCTTAATGCATTCTATATGTTAAGGTGAAAAACCTTCTGTGCTGCACCTGCCCCCCAGAGCCCCCCTTACCTGAACCCGATCGTTCCAGCAACGAGCACGAGCCCAGCAGCTCCCGCTGCTGTCAATCAATTCCAGTGACACAGGATGTGGGGGTGAGTCCTGCTGTCCGTGTCAATGGATACAGCAGCAGGACTCGGGAGCACACCCACATGGGTGCCCCCATGGAAAGCGGCTCTCTGCAGGGGCACCCAATGAAGAGGAGGGGCCAGGAGCGCCGACGGGGGACCCCAGAAAAGGAGGATTAGGGTCGCTCTGTGCAAAACCCTTGCACAGAGCAGGTAAGTATGACATGTTTGTTATTTAAAAAAAAACAAAAAACAAACCTTTACAATCACTTTAAGCTTACAGCACCCACCCAAGTAAGGCCTCTTTCACACGGCCGATCCGTTCAGGTCCACCTGTCAGTTTTTTAGGGGGACCTGAACGGACACTCCATGGAGGTCTATGGAGCGTCGGATGTCAGCGGTGACATGTCCGCTGACATCCGACCCGCTCCGATCCGGAAAAGTGTGACGGAGGAAAAAGCTACTTTTCCATCCGTTTTCGGATCGAATCAGGTGACGACGGACTCTTCGGTCCGTCGTCATCCGATCCCCCATAGGGGAGAGCGGCGCTCTGACAGGTGTGCAGCAACGGCCCTGTCATCTGCCTGCTCAGCGGGGATCGACGGAGTGATCACCCGCTGAGCAGAGCGGGCTCCGTACATGGACACGTCCGTGTGAAGGAGCCCTAAGGGTAATGTCACAAAACTTCCAACTTCCCAAGGAATGCTGTGTATCCCAAATCTCTTTTTGTTGCTATCATTCACCCTAATTAGCATTTTTTCCAGTTCCTGGAAAATGAGGAAAAATACAGGTGTTTAGTAAAAATAGATAAAAAACAAACAGTATGAGATGGAAAAAGCCTGTTCAGTGGAGTTCAAATGAAACAGTGCCAGATGTAGTTTAGCTGCTGGAACTGGATGGCTACCGGCTCTGGGAAGAGCTAGAAGGTACTCTGCAGGAAACAATTGGAAAGAAAGAGCAGCGCCATCTAAGTGCAGCAATAGAGGCAATGTTAGGTAGACACCAGCGCAGCTGCACTTAGATGGCGCTGCTCTTTTTTCCCATTTGTTTAGTTAAAATATGTGAGTTCTTTACTGGGAAGCAGTGATGAATGGGAGCTGCAAAGCAATCTGCTCTTCCAAAAATGTTTGATTCGGATATAAGCTATACATCTGTATTCCTGCCATCCTCACCCAGGGACCAGGGACTGCTCTTCCTTTACGCATTTTACCATTACTGGCTTGACCTCAAGGCTCCTTTAATTACTGATGACCGAATAAAATGTTTTTGGAAGAGCAGATTGGTGTGTGGTTCTCATTCATCAGTGTCCCTAATGAGGTGAGCAGTGATGGACTTCTTGACAATGCAACCTGGTCGTCCGCAGTGGGTGAGAAAGGTGCAGGTCTGGAGCAATGCTCTATCTATGGGATATTTGAAGTTAATGGAAAGCAGTGTTTAAATCTGGGTCAGTCCATCCAAAAGTAATATTTTTAAAATAAATTCTTTATTAAAATGTGTTTCAATACATACAAAAATGGGAAAATTATCAACATTGTACATTAGATCGCAGTCAAGATGGTGGCTACCAAATTGTGTATGATAATAATGTATTAAAGGTTTGACGAAAGCATTCATAAGACATTACAAGTATGAACAGAGATATATATGATAATGTTGGGAATATAAAAGTCCCTAAAAAATACTAATCAATAAAATACAAGGTATAAGGTCAATTCTTGGTGCTTTTTTGGATAAATTATTCCAAACTGAAAAGAAAAAAGAGAAAGTGAAGGAAGAGAAAGAGAATGCCAGAGGAACGTTCCCATTTCCTATAGGAAAGATAGAAATAGGGACATAGTGGATGAAAGAAGAGGTATGGGTATAGAGAAGAAAAAGTGTATGTGTGGGGGAGGGGGTGGGAATGGATGGTCAGTCCAACTGCAAGATCTTCATGCTATGAGTATCTCTTCCTGTGTTCCTAGGAGGTTTAGGTGCCCCCCCCCCCCCATGCACTTTAATGTGTTTCAGCTCTTGTTAAATATAAAAAACCACTTGAGCTACGGAAAGTTTTACCCCCTTCATGACCAGGCCATTTTTTGCTATTTAGCACTGTGCTACTTTAATTGGTAATTGGGCGGTCATGCAGTAATGTACCCAAATTAAATTTATGTATTTTTTTTTCACACAAATAGAGCTTTCCTTTAGTGGTATTCGATCACCACCGGGTTTTTTTATTTTATTTTTTTGCGATATATATGAAAAACTACAATTTTTTTGAGGATAAACAATATGTTTTACTTTTGCTATAAAACATATATAACATAAAAAAATGTAAAAAAAAATCAAATTTCTTCATAAATTTAGCCCAAAATGTATTATGCTACATATCTTTGGTAATAAAAATCCCAATAAGTGTATATTGGTTTGTGTGAAAGATATATAGCGTCTACAAACTATGATATATATATATATATATATATATAGATATATCTAACTATCTATGTAGATAGAGAGATAGATAGATAGATAGATAGATAGATAGATAGATAGATAGATAGATAGATAGATAGATAGATAGATAGATAGATAGATAGATAGATAGATAGATAGATAGATAGATATAGATATATGTATATATATATTAGAATTTGATATTTTTTATTTGTTATACTACTAATGGTGGTGATTAGTGACTTATGATGAGACTATGATAGTGCGGCGTGAAATCTGACACTAACTGATGCTGGGTGGGGGGAAATAACTAACTGCCACTGACATCACCAGTGAGACTAATACTGTGATCAGTGCTAACCATACACTGTCACTGTACTAATGACACTGGCTGGGAAGGGGTTAACATCTAGGGCAATCAGGGGGTTAAATGTGTGCCTAATAAATGTGTAATGTGTGTATTATGTGCTGCTTTTACTAACAGATCTCTTGGTTTCTTATCCCTGCTTTGCAGGGATAAGAAACAGAGAGATTGTTCCCACTGTACAGGGCCTTGTGTTGATTGTCAACACAGGGGTCTGGGCTGTGATTGGACACAGCTGATCAGCAGGTCACGACCATGAATCATTGGCCGGGACTTGCTGACGCCCTAAACCCGGAAGCAGGCGGCGAGGGGTACGTCGCTTTGCCTGCAGGGGCCGCCCATCCACAGTACATTGCGGGTGGGCGGTCCCCGATGGATGAAGACCCAGCAGGGATGGTAGGAGCCCCAAACCAAGAGCACGGCAAGTGTGCAGACCTGAGGACTGTGCAGAGATCTCCCCAGTTGGGTCATTGAGTGAGAAATTGTCAGGTCGTTTAGTTCTCCGGCATCCACCAGACACTGAATCCCAGGTGACAAACCCTTTAACCTCAACAACAATACAGTATTCCCTTTAACCGTACAACAATACAGAATCTGATCACCTCCCTGGGAATATCAGTATGAGTTACAGCAGAAACCTTGTGCTGAAAGGCCTTTCTCCCAATCTATGGTCAATGTAATAAGTACTCATTGTGGAATGCAGCCGTGATCTCAAAGAGGTCTACATACGGGAGAGCTTTGAAGAGAGATGTATCCAATTGGAATTCTGAAAAGCTGCAGTCATTTTATTGGGGCCTACAGTGAGAGGAAATACTGCACGCCGGGCTCCCTTCACTGCTTCATCTGGTAGTGATTTGTCATCTGCTGTGCTTTGGGCTCGGTGCCAGGGCATCTGCTGCCAAACTTTCCGAGACTTGGGAATACAATGATTATTGGGAAGAGTCAAGGAGAGTTAGTGAATGAACTCAACATGAAATGGCCCAAAAGGAAGGGTAAAGTACGAGGTGCCTCCATAAACTATTCACACGGGGTCCTGGCCCGAAGGGAATTTCTCTTCATTCCTTTTTATATTTTCCTGCTGTTTAACACCCTTTTATTTGTTGGGCCACCAGGAATTGGGTCTAATTTATTTGCTTATTTCAAGACACCTACCTATAACTATGATCATTTTCAGGAAGAACTCCACTTAGGATTAAGCTTACCATCAGAAAAAAAGGGTAGCTCCACTTTTGTAGAAAAAATATACAAAAAAATGAATAAAAATAAAATAATACAGCACATACAATTGCTACACAAGTCATGTTGTAATTTAATGTTATTAAAAACGACCTTTCTTTTCAGTCTCTCAGTCTTCTTTTCTTACAGTACGGCTGCTGTACTGTTTTGTAAAATTCCATGCAATATGGCAACCTGGAGGAATTCTATACACCACTAGGTCTACAGAATGCCTCCAAAAATGTAATTTCCTGTTTGTGTGATTGGTTCATTAATTTTCCCAGACGTCTGCACTAAGATACCAGTCAGATTTTAGGCATCCTCTGCAATAGGAAATTCAATTTTGGTGAGATAGTTCCCAAGGGATGCTGGCACTGCAGCTTATCTCAACAGAACACTGAGAGAGCACCGGGTGATTTTAATGACCCAGACCCTCCCATTCAGAATCAGTATCCAAAGGACACGGTGAAACAAATACAGCAAACTTCAGAGCAACAAAAGTTAGGGTTCAGCTAATGGTTCATTAATTTTCCCAGAAGTCTGCACTAAGATACAAGTCAGATTTTAGGCATCCTCTGCAATAGGAAATTCAATTTTGGTGAGATAGTTCCCAAGGGATGCTGGCACTGCAGCTTATCTCAACAGAACACTGAGAGAGCACCGGGTGATTTTAATGACCCAGACCCTCCCATTCAGAATCAGTATCCAAAGGACATGGTGAAACAAATACAGCAAACTTCAGAGCAACAAAAGTTAGGGTTCAGCTAATGGTTCATTAATTTTCCCAGAAGTCTGCACTAAGATACAAGTCAGATTTTAGGCATCCTCTGCAGTAGGAAATTCAATTTTGGCGAGATAGTTCCCAAGAGATGCCAACACTGTAGCTTATCTCAACAGAACACTGAGAGCAGTGAACACTGAGAGACCACCAGGTGATTTTAATGACCCAGACCTTCGCATTCAGAATCACAAATACAGCAAACTTCAGAGCAACAAAATTTAGGGTTCAGCTATAAAGTTTGTTAAAATGCCTGCAATGTACATACAGTATCTCACAAAAGTGAGTACACCGAAATGACACTTTGCTACAATGTAAAGTAGTGAGTGTACAGCTCGTATAACAGTGTAAATTTGCTGTCCTCTTAAAATAACTCAACACACAGCCATTAATGTCTAAACCGCTGTCAACAAAAGTGAGTACACCCCTAAGTGAAAATGTCCAAATTGGGTCCAATTAGCCATTTTCCCTCCCCGGTGTCATGTGACTCGTTAGTGTTACAAGGTCTCAGGTGTGAATGGGGAGCAGGTGTGTTAAATTTAGGTGTTATCGCTCTCACTCTCTCATACTGTTCACTGGAAGCTCCACATGGCACCTCATGACAAAGAACTCTCTGAGGATCTGAAAAAAAGAATTGTTGCTCTACATAAAGATGGCCTAGGCTATAAGAAGATTGCCAAGACCCTGAAACTGAGCTGCAGCACGGTGGCCAAGACCATACAGCAGTTTAACAGGACAGGTTCCACTCAGAACAGGCCTCACCATGGTCGACCAAAGCAGTTGAGTGCATGTATTCAGCATCATATCCAGAGGTTGTCTTTGGGAAGTAGACGTATGAGTGCTGCCAGCATTGCTGCAGAGGTTGAAAGGGTGGGGGGTCAGCCTTGCCATGCTCAGACCATACGCCGCACGCTGCATCAAATTGGTCTGCATGGCTGTCATCCCAGAAGGAAGCCTCTTCTAAAGATGATGCACAAGAAAGCCCGCAAACAGTTTGCTGAAGACAAGCAGACTAAGGACATGGATTACTGGAACCATGTCCTGTGGTCTGATGAGACCAAGATAAACTTATTTGGTTCAGATGGTGTCAAGCGTGTGTTATATATAACACAGCACACATTGGACTCCCACTATTGAATAAAATTATAGTGTAAGGTATTTTGCTCTCCTAAGGATTTTTTGGTGCATGGGCATGCACACCCCCATTCTTTAGTTCTTCAGTTTTTTTATTTTTGCATGTATTCATCATGAGCATCTACACTTTTTTTTTACAGAGATGGAGGGTGCAGGTTATCGGGGCCTGCCCTAATGTCAGGGAGGGCATCTATTGCCTTTGGGGCTTTTTCCTCTTCCAAACCAGGGGTCTCTCTTTGGGAAAGCCCCCACCAAGTACCTAGAGGACTGGCTTCGGCAGGTCCCCAAGGAGCAGGGTCCACCTGACTTTGGCCCAGGTAGTCCCCTGTCAGGAACCTTGGGGAGTTCAGGGATTGAGGTCCTTCCTCTTCGGAGGTCGGACCATTACTATAGCCTCGTGCAATTACTGTGTGCTGTGATTTCACAGTGCAATTTTTTGTTCACTAGGTTTTGACAAGCAGGGCACCACGGAGCTCCGATAAGAAAAAAACAAAACAAAGACTGTGCTGTGGAGATATGCTTTAAGGGAAAACATTACAATAAATACAATTGCTCCCTAAAAATGCCCTCTACACAATATGGACCACTTGACATTTAAGTGCTACTTTGAAACAATTTTACTTATTGGACCACCAGGAACTTCGCCCTAATTTATGCACTTTTATATCACACATAGGCTTCATTGTTGCAGATGTAAATTCAAAAAATTTCCATAATGTATGTAAATGACAAGGAGAAAAAAAAAATATTCCCGGTAATTTATTCATACTTCCAAAATAACCTCATAATAAGGTTATATCAAGCATATTAGAAAAAGTATGCTGGGAGTCTGGAAGATTCTTTATTTCACGCTGTGAGGTCCTTTCTAAGGCTTGCATGATTCTAAACTATTTAAATTGCAAATGGCTCATAATTGCAGACTGGAATTAAAGTTTTTTTTTTCCCTTGTGTGTGTGGCATAGGAGAAAAATACCTTGCTTTTTTTTTTTTTTAAACTGCTGTAAGCTTGGTAAAAAAAAAAAAAAAGAACAAAAATGCAAACATAAATTTAAAAAAAACATTAAGGCCAAAAGATTAAAATACATCTTTCCTATAGCTACTCTAAATGTGTATTATATAGTATGCACATACAATATACTGAAAGTAACACAGAGGGGAAAAAAATAACAAACGCAAGAAAATTACGGCACATTTTTTAATTTGATTAAATGTAAAGATCACACAGTATGGTAGCAGAGCCAGGCAGAGTTCAGACAAGCTGACATTTTTCAGAGAAAGTGTTATAGACAAAGATATTGGTGTTAAAGTAAACCTGTGGCTAGGCTATGGACATTCAAGTATTAACATATTCTTAACCAGCAGTAAATGAGCTTTAAAACAAACCCCCACTGATCTCTCTAGCTGCAGGAACTGTGGAACGATTCATCCTCAAGGTTTTACAGTAGAAGCACTAAAATTGTCCAAGTCCCTTTCTCAGCAGCTTAGTGTGTCCATATGCTTGTTGCTAAATCACAATCTGTGTCCTAAATGGTACCCCATCCCTATTGGACTGTAATTACTCAAAAAGGGGAACCGGATGGGACTTTGGCGGGACCAAATTAACTGAGTATATTGAAGAGTATATAACAACCAATGCATCAGTGAAACTCTGCATCATGTGAAGTTCCATCCATTAAGGTGTCATTCAGATGGCAACAAGAGAACCTCAACGTGTTTCAACCCATAAAGCGTCTTCATCAGGAGGAAAAGTTATATATCACAAGCTTCAAGATGCATTAATAAAATCAATAGAGGAATGCATGTCCAAGTGAGAGACCCTAAATAGGAAACAAGATAGGATACAAGGGAGACAAGGCTCAACTGATTCCTCAGTGATGGTAAATAATAATGACCTTATACAAATCAGTGACAGAGTCCAGGGCTCCAAGGATCACCTTGATAATAGCAACAGATCCAACATGGGGACAGCTCAGAAGCTTAGTCTTTCCCGTAGTGACACAGCCCTTCCTACAGTTTTTATCTCCTAGCTACCTCCTTGCAAAAATGTAGTACTTTAGCTCAGCCTGGTCCCCCTCTCAGCAGTGACTTATCAGCCCAACTCCCTTTAATCCCCTCAACGGTGACCTAGCAGCTCAGCTTTGTCTGCACCCCCTCCAAGTGGTGACTCAATAGCCCAGCCCCCCCTGCTCCGCCTTCCCAGCAGTGACTTAGCTTCCCCTACTTCCCATCCTACTCAGCATCTCAGCCTGCTCCCCCACCCAGCAGTGACTCAGTAGTTTAGCTCCCCCTCCTTCCTTCTCCCAACTGTTATTCAGAAGCTCAGCCTTGCCTGTTCTTTTCACTCTCAGCAGTGACTTAGAAAAAACAGCTCCCCCTCTCAGCAGTCACTCAGCTCCCTCTGCCCCCCCCCCCCCCAGCAGTCACTCAGCTTCCTCTGCTCCTACTACCTAGCAGAGACTTAGTACCTTAACTCCCCCCTCACTTAGTAGTGACTTAAAGAAGAGCTCCAGGCTCCCCCACAAAAAATGAAAAGTCAGCAAATAATGTAGCTGCTGACTTCTACTATAAGGACACTTACCTGTCCAGGGATCCATCAATGTCCTCACCCGAGCTGTATCTTCAATTGGCTTCGGGTGCAGGCACTGGCATCTCTAGTAAGGGAAACAGGAAGTGAAGCCTTGCAGCTTCACAGTCTGTTTCTTACTGGGCATGTGTGAGTCCCGCTGCGCCTTGTGAATGGTCCCGCTGTCTTCTGGGACCTGTGTGTGTTCCAGAAAACTGTGGGAGGAGGGGGAGCCACGACTATCTGAACCGGAAGTGGGAGCGGGTACCTGTCAAAACCAGATACCCGCTCCCCCTTCCCTCCCAAAAAGTGGCAGTGGAGGGTGCAAACAAGCGTAGCTTCCCCTTTTGGGTGTAGCTTTGCTTTGACAGCTCAACTTCCTCTGTACGTGTCTCCCACAGGGATTCGGCAGCTCGGCTTACCCTGTTCCCCCTTCCAAGCACTGGCTCAGCAGCTCAGTAATCCTGCTCCTCCCTTTCAGTAGTGATTCAGTAGCTCAGTTCCCCCTCCCAGCAGTGATTTAGCAGCTTAGCTCCCCCTGCTCCCTCCTCTAGAGCCCCTGCCCTGTGATTACATTAAAACTTCAAAGTATGGAAGGCTGCTAAATCATAGCTGGGAGGTGACGCAGTTTTCCCTGCTTTACAGCTTTAAAAAAAAAATGTAATCCATTTGTGTATTCATACATAATTCATGAATTAAAACTTTATGTACAGCCAGCATATCATACCTGACTCCATAGCTCCCAACGTTTCCTGATTTGGAGGCGCTGATTTGGAATAAAGTCCCTCTGACCCTCTTTCCCCCTCATGTGTATCTCATTTTGGTCTGATCTATATAGATGTATATAAAATGCACTTCTTATCTTTCAAAAAGTGTTTCCCAGTGCTAAACCTTTCATCCAAATTATAAATTGCTGCATTTGTAAGTTTCCAAAGCCAATATAAAGGAATAGTAGTGGTAAAAAAAAGCACTAGTGGGTTTAAATAATCATTTTTGTTTGTATAATTCTCCTTTAAGGGGGCGTGGCAGGGGGTGTGTCCTATGACTACATTATTTTGCTAAATGGTGTCCCTCGTTCCCATCTCAAAAAGTTGTGCGGTATGCTGACTCTGTTTTGAGAGATGGAGGTTTATTAGTAAGTGCCTATCCAGGTTCCGCAGTTTTTACAGTAAATATGCTTACAGGGGGGGAGAGCAAATAGGTGGCCAAATCAGTGTGCTGCCATATGCTCGTCGTCCAATCACAGTCTGGAGTGAACCAAGACCAAGGTATACTGCCTAACTAAAGCATAAGTCTACTGGGATGTGACATCATTTGTAATAAAAACAGTTTTGCCATTCTGAAGCTTCCCTCCAACCACTTTTCATATTATTTTATATATACTGTGATTCTGTATTTGCCAAATATGCTGCAGAAATCTCTCTCCACTGAGTCTGGCTGCAGCCATTTTAACTGTGGGCAGCTGAAGCTACTGCCTGTTCACTTCCTGGATTTAAACAGACACACAGAGGCACAGGCACACCTCCAGCTCTGCAGCTCTCATTGGCCCTCTTATGACCCCCCCCCCCCCTTTCTGGCAAACTCCCAGGAGAGTGAGAGAGAGAGCTCTGCATGATGTCATAAGCCTGGGCTAAGGACCAGACAGGAAACAGGAAGTGAACTGTATAAGGGATTTACTGGCAGAAAAAAAAATGTTTTACTATCCAAAGTTAAAACAACAATGGCAGAAGATTTAATAGATGGAAAGATAAAAAATTACTGAAGTTCCGCTTTAAATAGGTCCTATATATTTGTATTTCAACAATGTAATCAGCTGGATTCCCATGAGTCTAATAGTGACAATAGTGGGCCATGCTCACCCAATGTGTGTTGGCGCAGTGGCTTGTTGTCTCCGCCAGGGGCACCTGTGACAGGGTGGAAATATAGGAACACAATTGTCAGAACAAGTAACTATACTGCAGGATCACTGGGTATTTGTGTGGTCAGGCACTGATGTGGACGAGAAGGCCTGGCTCGCAGTCTCCACTCTAATTCATCCCAAAGGTGTTCTATCGGGTTGAGGACTCTGTGCAGGCCAGTCAAGTTCCTCCACCCCAAACTCGCTCATCCACACTATATTGCCCAAAGTATTGGGCCACCCCTCCAAATCATTTGGGGTTGGGCTTGGCCCCTTACCCTGTTTCCCCGAAAATAAGACCTAGCGTGATTGTCTGTGATGGCTGCAATATAAGCCCTACCCCCCAAATAAGCCCTAGTTAAAGTCCTTGTATGTCTTATTTTCAGGGTAGGGCTTATTTTCGGGGAAAGAGGGTAGGGCTTATTTGGGGGGGTAGGGCTTATATTGCAGCCATCACTGACAATCACGCTAGGTCTTATTTTCGGGGAAACAGGGTAGTTCCAGTGAAGGGAACTCTTAAGGCGTCAGCATACCAAGACATTTTGGACAATTTCATGCTCCCAACTTTGTGGGAACAGTTTTGGGATGGCCCCTTCCTGTTCCAACATGACTGCGCACCAGTACACAAAGCAAGGTCCATAAAGACATGGATGAGCGAGTTTGGGGTGGAGGAACTTTAAAATTTTAGTTGGACTTTAATGCAGAGTTCCACCCTAATTTGCATATTGGGCCACATTTATTGCCTATCCCTTCGGCATTTATTTTTGGATAGTGACATATTTTTTTTTTTAACATGTAGTACCTTTTGTTGTGAAAAATCCCTCCACTTCCGTACATCCTCGCCGCGGCGAGGTACGTAATTTCCTTTTTCCCATTGGCTCCCGGGATACCAGTTTAATCAATCCCAGGAGTCAATGGGCATCCTCCGCTTCTAGCATTGAGTTATTTCAAAACCGGAAATGATGCGATGGTAGGCGGAGGTAGGCGTCACTTTGCGGGTTAGGATGGGATTGACAGGTTGCTTGCCATAACAATGGGGAGGGTACTTCCGCCGCCACCATTGCTATGGCAACCTGTTACTGCGCAGGTGTGAGATCGGGAGGTGCATGCTGGGTAGTCAGCTGCACCAAATCCCGGAAATAGACACAAGCAGGCTTCAGATGCCCACAGCCAAGATGGCCCCCCTGCCTGCTTCCGAGATCAGGTAAAGATTTAAAGATTTAAAAATAACCTACATAAATACAGTCGTAAATGTGATCTAATTTAAATATAAAAATAATAACGATCACGAGGCAACTTTTTTTTTTTTTTTCAAACATTATTTTTTGTTATTATTGATTTATTATTGATATTTTATCAAACAGTACAATGTAGATTAAACATTGCATAGGCTGTAGCAAACCTTTTAAAAAACAATCTATTATGGGGACTGGAGCTACACTTTAAGGCGGTTCCCCAGGCACCCCCCCCCCAACAACCACCCCCCTTCATCCCCACACACCTCTAAAAGTTTATATATGTTAAAGCTTATATGAGATTTTGGGGTTTACATTTGATTTTACAATATTTAAAACAAATCATCCCATGAATTTTAATTTGTAATTTTTTTTTCTTTCTTGCTGGAGTCCATCAGATGGGAAGGGTTAAATCCAGCGCACTCATTCTTCAGATCTGTTGTGTCCTTTCAGGTTGGAAATTCTAGCTGTGGCTTTGGCAGGCTCTTCAGAAAAATGCCACAGGATTAGTCAATGTGTTTTTCCTGCACATTAAAATAATCCACGATATGAGAAGTGTACATCACAACATTTTTATTTCACTCTGTCATCACACGAATCAAGAAAAATTACTCTTTAAAAAGAAAGTATTTCTTGTCAGGCCTGAGGGCTATGCGGATTTTGCTTTGTGCTTTCACAAACTTTTGACACTGGTAAGAGGAAGTCCACGCAATACACCTTAAAGCGGAACTACACTCCATCTGAGCACCACAAACCAAAAACGCAATTTAGTTCACTTTTAATTTTAAAAGCAAACTCCCCCATCCGTCCGTGTCTCCGTGCTTTATTTTGCTGAGAATTCACTTTGAAAAAACACGCCCTAGCATTTTTGGCTGCGACCATCTTGAGTAAGGGCAGATTTATGTAGCATTGACTTCCTGGAATCCATCTGCCCTCAGCTCTGGCATGCAGGCAGTAGGGTGTGCTTAGCTGAGAAAACCCCGCCTCCCCTCCTGAAGACTCCTGGGATGTATCATTTGGCTAGGCCTGGAAACCAGGAAGTAACTGAAGAAATGTAAAAAAAAAAGTTTCAAACAAGTAAATATGATATACTTTCCTATCTATTTACTAATAGTAGCAGCATGAGTATTAAAATAGCCAATGTTGATCTAGAGAGTGAAGTTCTGCTGTAAAGAGGGGATCTTCAACTGGTTGTTTGCATCCCACGAGTAGATTGCGGCCATAAGATGGATAAATTGTGACCCCCATCGTGCTGCCAGCTGTTACCATGCCTGCCACCTCTCAGACTTCAGATCAGAGTGGCAATAGGCAATGCAGAGCCAAGCCAAGCTCTAGGCAGTGGCACCTCCTCGGCTCTGATGACGTGTCATAAGACCCAGCTGGGAGGAGACCTGGGAGGACTTCCCTCACTTTGGCCTATACCGGTGCATCCAAAGGTCTGGTGGCTGAATTTTATAGAAGGAGGGAAGATTTTGTGCTCTGGGCAATTTTAGCTTAGGGTGGTAGATGTTTTTTACTAAAAGGGGGGTATTTTTGCTTGTCAGGGGCATATGCTACTGAGCTCTGCACTGTGCGTTATATACTCCTGACTAAGGATGAGCTTGGGTTCCGTGTGGGTTGTAATAATAGTAGGTCAATGATGTCATAAGAACCACTGCCCCTTTGTATATGTTTAGCTGCAGGGCAGGGAATGCCTTGCCCGGAACTCATTGGCCTGGCACTTACAGCATACTTCTGCCAAAAAATAAATAACAATTAAATATATATATATATATATATATATATATATATATATATATATACTGTATACATATATATGCTGATAAACGTAACAACTAAAAATAGGTAGCCTTTGAAATGACATGCTAGTTTTCTAGCATGGAGGTCTCCAGCTGAGGTGTAAGGGCAGCAGCAGGAGAGGGGAGGTGTTTAGAAGATGACCCCCAACCTTGCCCTAGATTGCTGTCATTGGTCAAGTTAACAGGAGTGACCTGAAGATTTGAAGCACAGGTTGAACAGATAGGGCTGCTACACAAAGCTGATGGAAGTGACTGACGATTGATGAGCTGTTGTATTTGGGCTTCCCGGCCATGTTGGTTGAGCAACATGGCTGGGAAAATGGGGGTACAAGTGACCAGAGCCTTGATCATCCTGGGTGTTCTTTTATGTCTGGAGACCAAGTTAATTCCAGCTCTGTGGACAAGTATTGTCTGGTGTTGGTTGCCTCCCTTTTCCAAACTGTTGACCCTGGCTCTTTAAAGGGAACTTTTCCTAAGACAAACATGTAGGCTGCCTTTATGACTGCTAATTCTTAAAATGCCAGTCGTCAACCTGTCGCCCCGGCCCCTTTAGCTTCAAACATTTGAATCAGTGTCTTATAAAGTAATAAAACCAAAAGGGCCCAGGAAACATTCAGAAAACTAGCATCTACAATGGTGGCCTCCATGTCCCAATGAGGAAAAGTTTAGTTTACGAGAGTCTCTGCCTGATCGTCTGCCCACAACATCTGAGAGAGAGTGCACGTTCTAGTTCTGCATGTGCATTTTCTTGATCTTTTCTGCAACTGGCCTTTGTACGCTCTTGGCCCTAGATTGCCACCTTAAAAGTGACATGGCTTTGTATATGTGTGCCTTTGAATTGTGCGTCTGCCAAATCCCAATCTAAAGTTCCCAGCTCTAGGGACTAGCATGTCTTGCCTACTGCCAAAGGGTGGGACACTCTGCATTTGCTCTGCTGTTAGTATCCTCATTGCCCTTTTAGCTCAATGTGTTCTAACTTCTCATTGCCCTTTTAGTCTGGAATACTGAGAATTTCTTAAAAGATACATCTTCCAGAAGTAAGCTCTCCTGAGAATGTCTCTGAGACAGGGAACGTCAACAGCTGGCTGCGGATGCAGCCAGAATATCTCCACAAAATCTCCATGAAAATGTGTTTATTCCCCGTCGCTGGCCTGTCTCATTGCTTGTTTGCAAATAACACGTTTCTTGGTTTTCTTACCAAATTTACTCTTATCTCCCATTTTCTCATTTCAGTTCTTCTCGAAGTAAAGAGAAATTTGTTTTTATTGACTTTTGGTTGACATTGTGGATTGGTATAACCATAGTAGAGGACCCTCACATTGGTAGCCCCCCAACGGTGACAATAGTTAAATAGAATGAAAAAAGCCTTATCCTTGTTGGGTTCAACCAACAGACAAAAATAGATACATCCTCAGAACCCTAAACCTGCAGGAGACCCTATAAACCACGTATCAATTTGTTCTAATAGAAAAACAGTTACTTCTTGATACTCAATGGATCATTTCTTATAACTGTTAATAGCGCTATATTTTCTGCATTTAGAAACATCCATATAGGCAGGTGCAGGTTGACCTCCCCACACAGGTGGAACTGTTGCATCTACCTTGCAGCAAGACTGGAAGACAAGAGGAAGACCCATTCTTCTTATGCCGCGTACACACAAGCGGAATGTCCGACAGAAAAAGTCAGACGGAAGCTTTTCATCGTATATACCGATCGTGTGTAGGCCTCATCTTACTTTTTTTTTTCTCGAAAAATCTGACGGACCTAGAAATGGAACATGCTCTAAATCTTTCCGACGTACCCAATTCCTATTCAGAAAACCGATCGTCTGTATGCTGGTCCGACGGACCAAAAATGACGCATGCTCTGAAGCAAGTACGAGACGGAAGCTATTGGCTACTGGCTATTGAACTTCCTTTTTCTAGTCCCGTCGTACGTGTTGTACATCACCGCGTTGTGGACGGTTGGACTTTGGGTTGACCGTGTGTAGGCAAGACCGCTTGAATGGAATTCAGTCGGAGTCCTGTCGGAGAAACCTTCAGAGTTTATTATGACGGCTAAACCGGTTGTGTGTACGCGGCATTAGGCTTCCGTACGTGTCATCAAATGGGCTGCTGTCTGATTGGACGCTGCCACCCGGGTGACTCCTGTAGCCATCTTTGGTGAGGACACAGCTTACAAAAAGCCCTAGTTTACTGCTGTTGGCATGCATTCTGCATGGAGTGAGGTTAAGGACGGGAACTTGTTGATCAGGGAGAGTGAATCTAGCACAGGAGGTTCCAGAGGAGGAGGGACAGTTTAGGGACTGGCGCCTTCTGGAGACTTCTCTGCTATTGAGTGTACTTCGTCTCTGTGCCAGGTGCCGCCGGTCTCGGTCCTTTGCTTTCCTGCTGGAGGTCCATCTCCAGTGTCAGTGTTGCTGCTCCATTATTGCTGTTGAGGAGACTCAGTTGTATCTGGAACTGTTAACAATATATTCTGCATTCTCAACCACTGTGTGTGCTGAGTCTTTCCTTTGGGTGCCTACCGTCTGGGTCCTCCCTACCTCCCCTCAGCCTGCATCCAGAGCTTAACATATCCAGATTTTTTTTAAGCAATCTACTAAGTTGTTCAGGACTAGCTCCTGTGGAAGTCTATTATTGTAAAGAAATGAGCCCGTCAATTCTGTGTTACTTCTAAATAAATCCCATGTTAAATGGGAACCATGGATCTATTATATAAATAAGTAGTATAAAGAATAAGAGCTAAATAGCCTCTTATCCCTTGAAAGGGAGGCAACTTTAACTTCTGCTTATTATGTACTCAGGAATTTTTACCCTGTGGTGAAAGAGATTTATGGACCACCCCACTTTTTTTTTCTTTTTTGTTTGCAGGTTTTCTTTTCTTTTTTTTTTTTTAGGATGTATGAACAGTTATACAGTGCCTTGAATTTTCCACATTTTGTCATGTTACAACCAAACACGTAAATGTATTTTATTGGGATTTTATGTGATAGACCAACACAAAGTGGCATATAATTGTGAAGTGGAAGGAAAATTATAAATAGTTTTCATATTTTTTTACAAATAAATATGTGAAAAGTTTGGCGTGCATTTGTATTCAGCCCCCTTTACTCTGATACCCCTAACTAAAATCTAGTGGAACCAATTGCCTTCAGAAGTTACCTAATTAGTAAATAGAGTCCACCTGTGTGTAATTTAATCTCAGCATAAATACAGCTGTTCTGTGAAGCCCTCATAGGTTTGTTAGAAAACCTTACTGAACAAACAGCATCACGAAGGCCAAGGAACACACCAGACAGGTCAGGGATAAAGTTGTGGGGAAGTTAAAAGCAGGGTTAGGTTATAAAAAAGAAATCCCATCTTTGAACATCTCACGGAGCTCTGTTCAATCCATCATCCGAAAATGGAAGGAGTATGGCACAACTGCAAACCTACCAAGACATGGCCGTCCACCTAAACTAACAAAAAAAAATTGAAAACCATTTATCATTTTTCCTTTAACTTCACAATTATGTGCCACTTTGTATTGGTCTATCACATAAAATCCCAATAAAATACATTTACATTTTTGTAACATGACAAAATGTGGGAAATGTTAAGGGGTATGAATACTTTTTCAAGGCACTGTATGTCTTGGGGACTTGTAATTGTGTCTTTGTTTGTATAATGATTAACCACTTCCCGCCCGGCCTATAGCAGATTGACATCTGGGAAGTGGTTCTGTTATCCTGACTGGGTGTCATATGACGTCCAGCAGAACAACATGCCGGCCTGGGGGGGGGGGACAGCGCGGCGATCGCAGGTGCGGCGAGTCAGTCTGACACACCACATCTCCGATCGTGGTAAGAAGCCTACAGTAACACCTGTCAGAACCTCATCAGTACCTCATCATCAGTGCAACCCATCAGTGCCATCTGTCAGTGCCAATCAGTAACGCCTATCAGTGCCCATCACAGCCGCCTGTCAGTGCCATAGGTGTGCACAGCCTATTGTATTAGGGTGTGCACCTTTAAGCTCAAACACATGCATGCGTATATACATTGGCGGTGTCAGTAGAGCAGTTGACTGTGTTTTTTTTTTAATTATTATTATTTAAAAAGATAAAATAATTAGAAGCCCCATTAGGGGGCTTTGCTGAAATATCAGGCGTTTAAACAGGGGGAATCTGTGCCACACAGGGTGATTAGGGTGTGCCCAGGCACACCTGGCACACCCTTTGTGCGTGCCTATGGTCAGTGCCCATCAGTGCCGCCTGTCAGTGCCCATCACTGCCACCTATCAGTGCCCATCAGTGCCGCCTATCAGTGCCCATCAGTGCTGCATATCAGTGCCACCTATTGGTGCCCATCAGTGCTGCATATCAGTGCCTCCTCATCAGTGCCACCTTATCAGTGCCAACTCATCTGTGCCCATCAGTGCCACCTTATCAGTGCCTGTCAGTGAAGGAGAAAACAAAATTTTATAAACGAAACAAAGAAAAACTTTTTTTAAAAAAAAAATTTCGGTCTTTTTTAGATTGTTTAGCAAAAAATAAAAACCCCAGTGGTGATCAAATACCACCAAAAGAAAGGTCTATTTGTGGGAAGAAAATAATAAAAATGTAGCTGGGTACAGTGTTGCATGTCATTCAAAGTGCGACAGCGCTGAAACGGGGGAAAGTGCCTGGTATTGAAGTGGTTAAGGAAAAATAAAAATGATAATAAATAAATAAATACAATTCCAGCCCATAACGGGTTGTGGAATACATGCCAGGGCCCTATACTTTCCTTTGAATGGTAAGAACCATTCATAGTTAATAAATGGGGCTATGACACATGTGCCCACCAGGTAGAATAATGTTCTGAATGCAAGGGCAGATACATGGGTCTTAAACTATGCCAGCTTCTCTTGGGGGGTTTATTTAAAGCCCGTTCCATCGCCATCCTACCTTACCATAAACTCCAGTCAGTGGGCAGCCCCTCAGGGTTATTAACCCTGGACATTAACCCTATATTGTACACCAAGGAGGCTGGAGTGTGACCAGAGAAGGTCGTAGCTTACAGAGGTAGCTGTGGGGAACTGGTCACAGCACTGGAAAGACCCTGCTAGAGCAAAGAACAAGGTAGGCTTTAATTACTCCTTATTCATGCACCCATTAAAATAGCAAGCCCTTAGTCCGTGCAGTGCAGAAGATGGGGGAGGTCCACTGCAAGGGTGGATATTTTTTTTTGAATTCCTGAATTTGGGCTTTAAAGGACAACGTCATGAAAAGTGAAGTTGTTATTTAAAGAAAATATGTGCTGCTGTTAAATACAGTAAGTAACATCTTGAATGGTGTTCTAGAATCTCCAACAAGTGCAAACATTTTGACTTGATTTGGGTATTACTAGTTACTGCACCTTTGCGGCTTTTTAGTGCAAATGTAAAGCCAGAACATTTTTGAATTTTGGATAAAGTGATGAAGATACGTTGACACCCCTGTCAGATTTGTATTGCTGTACAAGCAGGGGTGCTAAACCTTCTGTTATTAGTAGGGCCAGATTTAGACATTGGGGGGCCCAGGGCAAATCAGGTTCAGGGGGCCCCTCATACACAGAGTTGGTTTACATTCTCAATGACAGTCACAAAGTTTTAAAATGCATGACACAACGTCATTCTTTTCTGTGCACATACACACAGACAGTCATAGTGCTCTATGTGTGGTTTGCTTGAGCTGCCAAAATTAGTTTTTAAAAAATGTTATAGATGATGGCCAGCAAAATAATACTTCCCAAGATACATTTAATAAAAGAAGGTAGTTTTTTTATCACTATATATATATTATTATTTCTTTTTTTATTATTTTATATTTTTTTATAATGTTTTATATTATTTTTGTATAGAGGGGGTCCCTTCTGTCAAAAATGAGTTTGTAAAAATGTTACAGATGATGGCCAGCAAAATAATACTTCCCAAGATACATTTAATAAAATAAGGTAGTTTTTTTAATTACTATATATATTATTATTTCTTTTTTTATTATTGTATATCTTTTTTTTATAATGTTTTATATTATTTTTGTATAGAGGGGGTCCCTTCTGTCAAAAATTAGTTTTTAAAAAATGTTACAGATGATGGCCAGCAAAATAATACTTCCCAAGATACATTTAATAAAAGAAGGTAGTTTTTTTTATCACTATATATATTATTATTTTTTTTTTATTATTTTATATCTTTTTTTTTATAATGTTATGTTATATTATTTTTGTATAGAGGGGGTCCCTTTTGTCAAAAATTAGTTTTTAAAAAATGTTACAGATGATGGCCAGCAAAATAATACTTCTCAAGATACATTTAATAAAAGAAGGTAGTTTTTTTTTTATCACTATATATATTATTATTTCTTTTTTTATTATTTTATATCTTTTTTTTTTATAATGTTATGTTTTATATTATTTTTGTATAGAGGGGGTCCCTTCTGTCATGGGGCCCACCAGCCCAGGGCAGTTGCTCCCTTTGCTCCCTCATAAATCCGACACTGGTTATTAGTAGCCACTGTTATGAGGGACCACCCCATTAATAAAGTCAACTGGATCGCCGCCTGTGTCTACCCAGGGGGGATAGGTGGGGGGTGATCGCTGCCACCTGTGTCTCATGCGGGGGGGGGGGGGGTGTTTATTGATGGTGGTGCCACCCCCCCAAAAAAACTGAGCACCATCCGCCACTGTGTGTAATATAGCATGAACTACTGACACTGATGTTTTTTTGCAGTGTGGGGCTCATGTTATACAACTATTGTTGCAAGTTACCCACGTCCAGTCCTAAACAATATCCTTATTTTGCAAGAATAATGCATATACTGTACATTCACTACTTAATGGCCCTGTAATCTGTTTTTCATGAAAATGTTTCTTACTGTGTTTCTCCGCCTCCTTATAACATGCTCTGTGAGAACCCAAACCTCTCCTTTTCCTCTACACTTCCACTTGTTTGGAAGGAGCAGTTCATGCTAGTTGCGGTCATGTGCACTGCTCTATGCACACTACAAATCCCATAGACGCCAGTCCATAGTCCGTCTCTGGAGCGAGTAAGAGAGGGTGGCTACGTTCCTACATAAAGTGGAACCATGGAGAACAAATGTAGCCAGCCTCTAATAGGAAGTCAGATCAAAGCAACAAAAAGAAAAAAGAATTTGGAGATTCGGAGGAGGCTGAGAGTTATAGACGGGACTTTTTTGAGTTAGGAATATTATTTATTTATTTCAGGTACTTATATAGCGCCGTCAATTTACACAGCGCTTTACATATACATTGTACATTCACATCAGTCCCTGCCCTCGAGGAGCTTACAATCTAAGGTCCCTAACTTACATTCATACATACTAGGGACAATTTGGACAGGATCCAATTAATCTACCAGCATGTCTTTGGAGTGTGGGAGGAAACTGGAGTACCCGGAGGAAACCCACGCAGGCACAGGGAGAACATGCAAACTCCAGGCAGGTAGTGTCATGGTTGGGATTCAAACCAGCGACCCTTCTTACTGCTAGGGGAAAGTGCTACCCACTACACCACTTTAAAATATATATTTTGGTAAACCTGACTTTAGTTTCACTTTAATAATCCCAAATATATCAGGCCATGAATAGTGGAAATATTGAGCCCACATTGTATGAATGTGCTAGGAAAGCAAAATATAAATTCTGATTCATAGGTGAGAATCGGTGAAAACTTCCTGAATTTCTTCTGAACTTACATTCCGGTACACCAGGTCAAACACAAACTCTCTCATGGCTTCCACCTTGCCGTTTTTCTGAAGCTGTGTACTTTAATTTGCATATATTGCTCATATTTATTTATGACAATGTTCTCTGAAGAAATGTATGTTTAATGGAGTTTACTTTTGTTTGTTCCCATAACTCTTATATAAACCAGGACATGACCTTTGTCAGCAAACAATGTTGAAAAGGATTTGGTCCTCATGCCACCAAACTCTTCATCTTTCTGAACTCCTAAGGTCTGGACCTTCCCAAGAAAAAAAAAATAGGCCCCTTAATGAGTGCAGTGTGGACAGGAGAAGATTGACCGAGATTTAAAATGGCAATTGCATTCTCAAACCCGCAGTTGATCCAGAGAAAGGTGAGTTGTGCCGCGGACACGCGACAGGTTTTGCCGTTGGAATAAACTCCGAAGGTTTCTCCGACGTAACTCCGACGGAATTCCATTCAAGCGGTCTTGCCTACACACGGTCAAACCAAAGTCCGACCAAAGTCCGACTGTCCAGAACGCGGTGACGTACAACACGTATGACTGGACTAGAAAAAGGAAGTTCAATAGCCAGTAGCCAATAGCTTCCGTCCCGTACTTGCTTCAGAGCATGCGTCTTTTTTGGTCCGTCGGAACAGCATACAGACAATCGGTTTTCCCGATAGGAATTGGTTCCGTTGGAAATTTTTAGAACATGTTTTATTTCTAGGTCTATCAGAATTTTCGAAAAAAAAAGTCCGATGAGGCACACACACGATCGGAATATACGATGAAAAGCTTCCGTTGGACTTTTTCTGTTGGACATTCCGCTTGTGTGTACAAAGCTTAAGGGAGCAAAATCCTTCTAGATCCTTGCAAGCAATCAAATAAATTCCTAGATCAACATTTCAGAATATAAACGCTTAAAAATATTAAAGCTAAACTCTGGAGCTTTAACCACTTCAATATTGGACCCTTTCTCCCCCTTTCTGCGCAGGCTAATTTTCAACTTTCAGCGCTGTCACACTTTGAATGACAATTGCGCGGTCATCCAACACTGTACCCAAATGAAATTTTTATATTTTTTTTCACACAAATAGAGCTTTTTTTTCGTGGTATTTAATCACCACTGGGTTTCTTATTTTTTGCTAAACAAATGAAAGCATTTTTGAAAAAAAATAAAATTTTTTTCTAAGTTTATGTTATACGATTTTGCAAGTAAGTAATTTTTTTTTTACTTTTCACTGATGTGCGCTAATGAGACTGCACTGATAGGCACTGATGAGGCTGCACTGATTTGCACTGATTTGCACTGATGAAGCTACACTGATGTGCACTAAAAAAGGCTGCACTGATGGACATTAATGAGCCTACACTGATGGGCAAATGATGAGCCAAATGTACATGGGCTCAGTTTGATGGCAGTTTTGGAAAACTTTGCTAAAGTTTGGGTGCTGAATCTGAGCCCCTTTCAATGGGAGCCAAGTGTTGACACCCAGTAATGGATATTTTCTAGGCTAATAGGCAAGGGATTGCCCAACCTATGGCATGGGGACTAGATATTGCCCTGGGGAACAGGAACCAGAGCAAAAATTTTCCATTTGACAGGGATTAGCAATTTTAATAAGTTAAAGCAGAACTTCACTCAACTTTACTCTTAATTAACATTTACTATTTTTAAAGCGGAGTTCCACCCAAAAGCTTTAATTTTTATGCTGCTCGCATTAGTATACAGATAGGAAAGTATATCATAATTACTCATTTTAATCTGGTATGAATGGGCCATTAATATCTCCTGTATATAGTGAATCAAATATGTCCTCACCTCAGAACAATAAAGCTACAGTATTTAATAGCTATTTGTGCTCCCATGAGGGAAGCCTATGGATTTTCAGGGAGGTTTTGGTTTTCACGTCCAAAATTTTCTTTCATATCTAAAAACTTTGATTAAGTCAAAACATTGTTTCAACATTTCCAGACAATTTTATCCAATGTCTATGGTCAACTTAATGCCAGGCAATTGTCTAATCTCTTAGGGACCAAGAAGAGCTCAGCTTAGCTACTGCCCTGTCTTGGTGTATGGCCAGGCATAGTCATGTTGCTTTCATTTAATTTCTTTTTGTCTTTCTTAGAGGGCTCTTGAGTACACATTTACAAAGCAATATTTTTGGAAAAAATAATTCTAGAACAAATTGTCACTTTGTTTGTAAATTGATTTTGTTAAGAAAAAAAACCAACATCATTGGACCCTGTTGCATTTTTTGATTAATTTAATATTCCTCTGGAGTTCAGAGCACAACTGTCTGCCAGATAAAATGAACATTTGTTTGAACAAGAAGAAAAAGTTAGTGTAACAAAACTGCCTGTTGATTTTTTGTTTTTGTCTTTTGTTTTTTTGGAGTTTGTCTGTAATGTTGTACATTTTCAAGGCTTCGTTCTGCCAAGAGCAAAAATAGATTTTTCGTCTCGGCTGTCCAAGGAGAAATTTGCCAGGCCGTGTTCCATAGAACGTTGCAATCTACCGTTGCATATTTATGGACCGCGCTTGGTACATTTTTAGAGGAGTTGGAACTGTTTTAAACGATTTAAATGTTTATAAACCCAGCTATTAAGGTTGAGCGTCTGCAGTCTTTTTTTTTTTTTTTTGGCCCCCAAGGCAGAGCTTTTATTTCTGCCACAGCTATTACTCCTTTCACCTTTGAGGCTCTTTAATTTTAAAGTCCATCTTCAACAATTTTATATTTGTTAAAATAACCTCCCTCCCATTAAAACAAAAGTAACCAATCACTTTTCAACCTTTACACAAAACAGTGACCCATCACCCATAAACTACTCTCCCTCTACACACCCCATCGCCATCCAATGTGTCATCCTCCATCCCATGACATTGGTCTTCTTCACAGTGGAATGAAATATAGCATCATTCAACCCACTTCCTTAGATTTCATGGACTTACAGTACTTCCTGTGAGTTTGGGGCTTCATGGACCCACTTCCTAAGAGCTCCGGGCTTCATGAACCCACTTTCTAGGAGCTCAGGGCTTAATGGACCCACTTCCTAGGAGCCCAGGGCATGACTTCCTGTGAGCTCAGGGCTTCATGGACCCACTTCCTGTGAGCTCAGGGCTTCATGGACCCACTTCCTGTGAGCTCAGGGCTTCATGGACCCACTTCCTGTGAGCTCAGGGCTTCATGGACCCACTTCCTGTGAGCTCAGGGCTTCATGGACCCACTTCCTAGGGGCCCAGTTCCTCCTAGACCTACTTCCCGTGAGCTTGCATCTGATGACAAAAGTGTGAAACCAGAAATTGCTTGGAAAAATCTATTTCTCCAAAGTCACTCTCATCCCTAATGGTCACATAGTGGTACTGTTTGTTCCATGATGGCACCATCTGTTTAGTCCCTATCCAGCCCTCAATCCCTCCACTCTCAGCATGCCTCTCTGAGCCTCTCAGCTTCTTTACTGTTAGCGTGTTAGTACCTGCATGCTGCAAACCTGAGGAGCCAAGCACTTGTTCTTCACCCCAGGTCAAGATCTGCAGAAATCCCTACTGTACCATTCTCAGGCTTTCTCCTTTCAGTCATTGTGTTTTTCAGAGGGCATTTGACAGGCAGTAAGGAGGTGTTATATTGCCTCCTCACTGCGCTATTTGTCAAACTCTGCAACTCAAGTTAAAAATGCCATGGCCAGTTGGCCAAGCATGTGAACAAACCTGTCTGGCTTTGATTTTTCAATGTGCAGGCAGGCAGCTGGGAGGCTGTAAAATCATGGCTCAGTCACCTGTTTTTACCACCCTTGCACCCCCCCCCCCCTTAAAACTGCTTATCTGAAAGAGGCCTATTTCATGGGCAGTTGTGTCTATTATTCCTAGTGCCAGGTGTTGGTTTTCTATGTGTTTTTGTTTTATATGTGTTTTTGTACTTACAAACCTTCCCAGGTCCAAAATGAATATTGAGCAGAATTAAGTTCGGCCCTCCTCAACAGTCCCAGTTTCCCATGTGGCTCCTTGGGAAAATGAATTGCTCAACCCTGGTTTAGACATTACAGCACCGGCTACTAGAACCAAGTACTGTAAGGCGTGCACTTAGGACATCTACAAGTTGTCTCTTCTACAGAAATTGAGGAAAGACATCAAGAAATGGGGACTTTGATTACACCTCCAGGAGTGTAATATTAACACAAGCAATACAATATTAAAATATTAACACTTTATTCAGACATATCCATTAAAACAGGTTAAGATCAATTGTAAAGGTTAACCATCCATGGTTTCCTGTGTGTATGGTCTTGAGATCAAATTGTCAAGGTTGACGCGTTTCGCTGGGAACCTTGAGATATCAGCATAAATAAGGTGCAATAACATATATAAACTGTATTTATATTGTTGTATGCATTCCTTAGAAAAACATTCAAAAAGTCTCACATAAAACAAAACTAATCATCATATATATATATTACCCCTTCTGGAATGGAAGGAGAAACAGGAAAAAAGCCAAAAACCAAATCATAATCACCTCATATCCAAAGCGGACTAATATATATGCCTGTGTATATATATATATATATATATATATATATATATATATATATATATACATATATATATACATATATATATATATATACACACACTCACTGGCCACTTTATTAGGTACACCTTGCTAGTACCGGGTTGGACCCCCTTTTCCCTTCAGAACTGCCTTCATTCTTCGTGGCATAGATTCAACAAGGTGACGGAAGCATTCCTCAGAGATTTTGGTCCATAGTGACATGATAACATCACATCCCAAAGGTGCTCTATTGTATTGAGATCTGGTGACTGTGGAGGTCATTGGAGTACAGTGACCTCATTGTCCAGTGGTGAGATGATTGGAGATTTGTGACATGGTGCATTATCCTGCTGGAAGGAGCCATCAGAAGATGGGGACACTGTGGTCATAAAGGGATGGACATGGTCAGCAACAATACTCAGGTAGACCGTGGCATTTAAATGATGCTCAACTGGTACTATGGGGCCCAAAGTGTGCCAAGAGAATTTCCCCCACAATATTACACCACCACCACCAGCCTGAACCGTTAATACAAGGCAGGATTGATCCATCCTTTCATGTTGTATATGCCAAATTCTGACCCCACCATCTGAATGTTGCAGCTGAATTTGAGACGCATCAGACCAGGCAACATTTTTAAAATCTTCTATTGTCCAATTTTGGTGAGCGCGTGCCAATTGTAGCCTCAGTTTCCTGTTCTTAGCTGACAGGAGTGGGACCCAGTGTGGTCTTCTGCTGCTGTAGCTCATCTGCTTCAAGGTTCGATGTGTTCAGAGATGGTATTCTGCATACCTTGGTTGTTGTAACGAGTGTTTGTTTGAGTTACTGTTTCTAGCTATCATATACTGTATATATAATGTTAGCATTACCCAGGTATTTAAAACAAAAAAAATTTTTAAATAAGTGGAACCAAAAATTGCAAATCTACAGAGACACAGCTCACAATAAAATTCTAATGTAGGTTCTTATACACTTTAATAAAAATCTACCGCATTCCATTCTCATTTGCCTTGATTTTTATTGCCTGTGCATAAATATCTGGCTGATTATCTGTGGATATCATGATCTTCCTGGTGCCCACCTTCCAGCCTGAGGATCACATTTGGATCTGTGGTACTTTGAGTCCTTAGTGGTACGAATGGAAACACTGGGGAAATATAGGTAGTCTAGCATGTCCCCAGTCTCCTGCAGCAGATTTCCACATTCTCTGACCGTCTCCTGTAGACAGTCCTTTGTAGTAGTGTATACAGTAAATATTTCGGGCCTTTGGTGCTTTTAGGGGCCGTAGTTGGTGACCCTTGTACGTAGAATACCACTGCACTAGCTCTTTCCTATGAAGCATATAATATAATATTTTTTGGGGGTTGTTGAACTGTGGACTCCTTTCCCAATAAGCCCATACAGAGGCTGCCAAACTTTTGCACGCCAGACAATGTTTACACAGCTTTTAAAAAAGAAAAAAAGAGAACTTGAGGCCACAGTCAATAGAACTGCTTGGGATGACTGTACAGGTAACACCAACTATTCACACGTTCAGTGTACATAGGGGAACTAATCTGTTCTGCGGTCAAATGATGTATAGAGCTGTTGACAGGCGACGGTAATCTTAAAAATACATAATTTCCCTAACCCTATAAGAGTCAAACGCCTCACAAGGCTGAGCTGTGTTTATTTTTTGACAGGTCCCTAACAAAGGCTCGGTGGGTAGCGCGGCACTAAGATAACAGAACTTCGCGGACGGAAAGACGCATACAGTACTGGCAGAAACAATATATTGTTGCTCACATTTATCATCCTGACATGGAAAAAATATGAGAAATGTCTCTTTTTCACCGTGTCCTCAACAAGAGGAGGCTATTGTGGAGGCTTCAGATGGCTCTTTCATAGGCCCAGTCGTCACGGATAAGTTCCATTCCATAACAAGGCATTGTGACGTGCCATTAACATCACGCTGTCGAAACAGTTTTCTTCTTCGGTGAAGATGCATCAATCATTTGGGTTTTGTGCTGTTGGATGCTTGTGTTATTTTGATAGATTCACCTTCGTGAGCTATAAAATTCCAGGAATGACGAGGCTTAGGGCGGCGGTGGAATTCTGCCTCTGTTCATTTTTCACACAGCCCCTCGCTAGAGCGGCTAAAATAAATATTCAAAGTAAACTGCTCCTTGCAAAGATGACAGGAAATACTCCCCTATGCTGCCGGCCGCAACACCAATCTCTGTGGTGAGGTGAATAGGACGTAACAGCTGAAGATCCTGCAGGATGTGATACTCCTGGAAGTGTTGGATTCATGGCCTTCCATTGCTCTCACTGGTTCCATTCGCAGACCTTACTTCACTATTGTGTCATGTACTGATGTAGGGGTTGACAGAGGAACCAGGAAATCAAAACTCCCAAAAGTGTTGGATTCTGTAGGACCTTCAGCTTACAGTTCCTCTTTTTTTTCTTTTCTTTTTTTTTGCCAAATGGTAATTTCCAATGGGCCTAATGCACCATAACCACCAGCCAAGCATTTGGCTCGTGGGTGCAGCGTGGCCCCATTGACTTGAATGGTCAAGTGTCACGTACCTGGTCGAGGCCAAGCTGATGAGAGGGCTTCCTTCCCCTTAGCTCCCCTGTCCTGTTTCTCTTGGAAGTGATGACAGGATATAACAGGGCATGGTGTAGCACAGGTGCCTTGTAGGAGATCCTGGCCGGAAGAACCTTGCAGCAGGCTCTGAGCAACAGGCGGACTGATGAGCTGGCTGAAGTGCAGACACAGCAGCAGGTGTGGAACCATAGGCAGAAAGGAAGCTGGCCAGCAGGCCAATGTAGGATATTCTGGCAGACGCAGAGACGCCGTATCAGGAAAAGTAGGCAGCAAGTGGGTTTGCAAGCAGGTGGATGCAGGATCCCGGGTGCTCAGGCAGGCAAGAGTCGGTATCAGCTGGGCAGCAGAGGTGCAGAATCAGGAACCGAAACCAAAGTCAGAGCCAAGCCGAGGTTGATATCAGGTGAGCAGGGAAGGTACCAAAACAGCAGGCAGAAGGCAGGGTCAGCAACAGGATATCTGGAATAAGCAGAATCAAGACAAGCTGGGAAGTACAGGATCAGGTCACAATTGGTAGAATTAGCAATCCTCTGGTCTCTGGAGCCAGTTTAAAAACGCAAGTGCAGCCCCAACTTGCAAATTAACCACATTTAACAAGAGTAATGCCGTGTACACACGGGCGGACTTTTCGACCGGAGTGGTCCGAGTGAACAAATCCGTCAGACAATCTGACCGTGTGTGGGCTTCATCGGACCTGCAGCTGACTTTTTCGGGCGAAAATCAGACAGACTTTAGATTTGAAACATGTTTCAAATCTTTTAGACGGACTTGAGTCCGGTCGAAAAATCAGCTCGTCTGTATGCTAGTCCGACGGACGAAAACTGACACTAGGGCAGCTATTGGCTACTGGCTATCAACTTCCTCATTTTAGTCCGGTCGTACGTCATCACGTACGAATCCATCGGACTTTTGGTGTGATCGTGTGTAGGCAAGTCCGTTTGTTCGAACGTCAGTCGGAAGTTCGTCAAAAGTCCATCGCAAGTCCGTTGGAAAGACCGTCAGACCTTTGATGCCGATAAGTCCTCCCGTGTGTACACGGCATAACTTGCCAAATTTGTCTCTATATACCCGCATGCTAATGCACTTCTTCTCCAACCCACATCACCATCTTGCCTCCGAGACATCATTGGTGGCTAGCCTCTTCTTTTGCATATTTGCTGTTGGGCCACTGATGATGTCAATGCCATATCTCATACATGTGCAGTACAAGTTCTGACACTGTTATTGTTTATACATTGCCATGGCTATGGCAACGTAAGTGGCATTATGACACCCACGCCATGGCAATGAAACGGCAAAAAACAAAGAGGACGTGTAAGGGCTGCCTTTTCCCTGAGATCTCACAAGGGGGCTTAGCCTTGCCTCCTGGCGAGGCTACGTCATCAGTTCCTTCGAGATCTTCCTTAGCATGTAAGGTCTTGCATGGTTTTGCTACCATTTGGTGGGCGTTAATGATCGGGGTCTACACTGTGTATGTTGCGGGCTGCCTGGCTGGCAGGGAGTTTTTCCTGCATTTAGTATTTTTTTCTCAGTCTCAAACAGTGTATACAAATCAGGATTTCTGATTTCACTTGCTGTACATTGTCCCAAAGACTTTCAGAAAAAAAGGTCAGCAATGGCAGGTTTTCTTTATCTTCAGCTTACGATGAGCCCCAGTTCAGGTGCACACAGATAATGACAATGCCTCTCATACTTTCAGAGCCTGGACAATAGTTTTGTTGTTTGGGACATTCCGTTCTATTTTGTGTTTTTCATTCACTAGATAACGTGGGAAACTCAAGGGCAACTGAGCCTGTATTTTGGAAGAAACAGACAGAATGACGCCAATTAGGGGACACGCAACATACTGTCTAAATCACACTTACTAAACCAACTATATAAAATGGATTATTATTCAGATTTTAAAAAAAGGGGGAATTCTATTAATCGTGTTCCTTTCAAACAGGGTAAAGATTTACAATTCTAATTCTGGCTCAGTAGAACATAGCATGCCTGCTTTCATCACTTATCCACATAAATAAGAGGGTAAGTCCTCATTTCTGGACAGTAGGGAGATCCATGCAAATCATTGCTTTATGCTCCATTGGCCAGATACACACCTTGAAGCACTAATATATAGTGAAGTTATAGTACAATATTATAGAACTATTCATATCCAAATACACACAGTCACAAAACTTGTGTGAACACCTGGTGCATAAGAAAGTGAGCTCACAAACGTGAAGTAAAGCAAAAAAGTGCACAGGGTGTACAGGTGGTCCTCCTCAGATAGAAAGCACCCAAGCCCTGATCCCCCGGGGCGCAAGGCTTCGGACAGGGACTGGGGTACTCGTTACCCACCTGGCCGAAACTCCTTTCTTCGGGAGGCCTGTCGAAGCAAGTCCTACCCAAGTACTAGGTGGGGCTCCCCCGAAGGGAGACCCCATGGAAGGGGGAGAACCTGACCAAAGGGCCACGTGACCCCCCAAAGACTTTCAGGGCACGTTTGAGGACCTACTGTACACCTTACTAGTTGGTGGTGAGAAAGTGCATATGTGCTGTGCAAAGAGTGCAAGTGATATACAACAAATAAAAAATGGTGGGCCTTTTTGTTGTTTATGATGAAAAACTGTAAGGAGGTATGATAACCTACACAACAGGGGACAATGTGTTATTGATATGTGTTAATTGATATGCAGCTTTGTGACCCAGCCTGGTCATAATATCATGATAAAATATATTGCCAGCATGTTGGCAGGTGTTATATGATGTCACTCCCCTGGTGATGTTAGTGGGTGGAGTATATGTCCTTTTATTATCAGCTGCTGGTGGGACATAGCAGTTTGGGTATGGCAACAGGCCACCCCTGACCAACATCATGTAGATCTGTGACTTGTGCAAGGAAAAGCCCTCTGCAGGGCTGGACTTCCAGGAGGCTTAGAGGAGGACTCTCAATGGAGAAGGTAGAACCTTAGTTCTTTTAGTTTGTCTTATAGTTTCTCTAAAAGACAGGTATGTGATTATTCCATCTGGAGAAGTAGCAGGACATGACCTGGACCAGCTTGGCGGGAATGGCTGGCCAATCGAGGCCCTTGCAAACACACCTTGAGCTTCTTGCATAGGGTCACTTCATCAGGCAAAATGGCAGGGTCTCCTCATAGTTCTGAAACGTTGCACTTTTGCCAGTCTCCCAGAGTCCGCCCCATCACATCACGGTCTGCCCCCATCACATCACAGTCTGCCCCATCACATCACAGTCTGCCTCCATCATATCAAAGTCTGCCCCCATAATATCAGAGTTCTCCCACACCACATTAAATGAAATCCCCATCAGATCAGAGTAAACCCCATCATATCAGAGTCATCCCCCATCACATCAGAATGAGCCCCTATCACAACACAGTCTGCCCCCATCACATCAAGTCATCCCCATCATATTAAAGTGAGCCTCCATCATATCAGAGTCTGCCCCCACCACATCAGAGTCATCCCCCATCACATCAGAGTCAACCCTAATCACATCATAGTCAGCCTGCATCACATTAGAGTCAGCCCCACCTCATCAGACTCATCCCCTATTACATAAGAGTCATCCCCCATTACATCAGAGTCAACCCCATCACATCACAGTCTACCCCATCAAATCAAATTCATCCTCCATCACATTAAAGTCAGCCTCCATCACATCAGAGTCTGCACCCACAACATCAGAGTCACCCCCCATCACATCAGAGTCAGCCTCCATCACAGGAGTGTAAGCCTCCATCTCATTAGAGTTAGTCCCATCACAGTAGAGTCAGGCTTCATCACATTAGAGTTAGCCCCATCACAAAAGTGTAAGCCTCCATCATATCAGAGTCAGCCTCCATCACATTTGAGATAGCTCCATCACATTAGAGACAACCCCCCTTCATAGCAAAGTTCTCAGTCCCCCTTCACAAATAGAGTCCCACCTTCCAATTCTCGCTCATAGTTGAGCATCATGGCAGAGGGTGGAAGGCAGAGCAAGTCTGGATGGAAACATAATTGGCCAAGGTTTGCAACACCTGTGCTAAAATATCTGCTCCAAATACTACGTCCCTGGCCTATGGGCTCTTGACAAGGTGAATTGTCTGTTTAAGCATTTCAAGAGATGGGATTAAAATGATTTAACTCTTTTTAAAGAACTGTACACAATCCTCTTTGTATTTCCATAAATATGTTTTCATCATAATAACCTTTTAGGTATGGCTGACGGAAATACTATAAAATAGTGTGAATGATCGATTTTATTGGCGTGATCCGGCAGACAGCTCTACAGATGAATTGGTACAATATTCTGGCACTGAGAATTATTTGTCTATCTTTTATTCCTGAGGCCAGATAACACCTCTTTCCAATCAATGGGGAGCTGCGAAACGACGGCAGTGAAAAGCCGGAGAATGTCAATGTTTGTTTAGAATTCAGAAGAGTTGTGAAAAAGACAGCGTCGAGGTGTTGACAGCGATCGGGTGGAATTCTGTTCTTTGGGCCGGTAACAGGAAGGTGCTGAGACAGCTGGCAATCTACCTGGCGTTCTCACCTTAAACAGCTCCTAACAGTTTTCCGCAGTTCAGCGCCAATGTGTAAAGAAGAACAGAGAGCGTGCCCTTTGTGGTGAGGCTTCCAGGTGACATCACGGCTTGTGTTCTAACTGACAAATATCCTCGTTCCCTTCTGTTCAGAGACGATCCTCTAGTAAGTGAGATATAAAAAGTGTAAAAGGCAATTCCAGGTAATGTTCGGCGGTGGCAGCGCGTTCCTTCAGTCTGGAGGTGTACAGGGCACACACAATGAGCACAACATGGCTTCCGCCTTCTACAACCATTGCCACCGCCTCCAGTAAACCTTTCATTTGCCCCTGTGGATTTTTTAAGTTAAGTTTCTTATTTTAGTTTTAAAGAGTTACATATAACCACAGCTGGGAGAGAAACTGCATTCTGCTGGAAATAATCTGTGCATTTTATTAATTTATTTTTTTTGCACATGTAGCACTGTCCCCATAGGGCTTGCTGAGTGTTGACTTCTTAAGCCTCTCTCTGATTACCTGCAGCCAGTTGCTAGGGGTTTTCACTTATCCCCCCCTTACTCCCGCTTGCTCTTTACTCAATGACCAGTCCAGGGTATTGGTGTTTTTATATTTATTTTGGAACTTGGATGGGAGAAGGGATTAGTGGGAAACTCCAACTTGAAATATTCACAATGGATAGGGAATTGAGTCTTCTTGCTCTCACTATCAGCAGACTTGATGAAACTACTTTATCTTCAGGATACTCTCTAGCATCCCCTTTACTGACACCCGTCCACTTACTTTTCTAACTGAAGGGATGGCCCTCACAGGACAGGCCCCAAAGACACAGATCTGTACTCACTGTAGGCAGAATCAGATCCTTCCTGGTGCCCCCCTCCAGTCAGCTCTGCAGGACCTCTGGGTTCAGCTTTTCTCTCTCTTGGCCCCTTGGATCGACCACCCAAGGCCGCACAACCGCCTCCACGGAGGAGGGGCAGCTGCTCCCTCCCTCCTGGATCCTGCTCTCTGACTCAACTAACTCTGAGCACATGTGTCCTGGGCTTTTATACAGTATCCCAGCATGCAATGCAGCACGTCTCCTCTGAAAATAGCCAGGACTATAACAAATTATAAATAAAATAAAGTCAGCGCAAAAAATCCAATATTTAAAAATACAAGCAGCTGAACACTGAAGGTAAACATAAAAAACCTCAAAGTACATAGGATAAATAAAGCAGTGCAGCGCTATACCCAGAAGTTCAAATATTACTAATAAAAGTCCCTTTAAATTTAAATCCAAAAGTTGATAGAGAAAAGGTCTCCTCTGTAGTGGTCTAAGTGCTCATGACAGTCCATGCAGTGCTATACATCCGTGATTCCACCACCAGCTAGCCAAACCGCTCACCTCAGCATATGGACCCCTGAGCTAACAGACGGGTCAAAACAGCATTTACCACTCTCAGTGGATAAAGATGGAGACTTGCATGGGCAGATGGTCACACGATATAAAGGCAGCACTCAGTAATTGATGATCATGTTCACATGCAATAAAATAAGAGTACATAGTGCACACTGTGTGGCTAAGAAGATCACATTTATTAAAAGTCAAGTACTCACATACACAGCACTACACCCTAGTGCTGGGATAAAGGTAAAATGGCATCAAAGGATAACGTCAAGTAGTAATGGTGGCTGCAGTGATGTCCAAGGAACTCCCGCACGCGTATCGTCCACATCCGGACTTCATCAGCGGTAGGCTTTATCCCAGCACTAGGGTGTAGTGCTGTGTATGTGAGTACTTGACTTTTAATAAATGTAATCTTCTTAGCCACACAGTGTGCACTATGTACTCTTATTTTATTGCATGTGAACATGATCATCAATTACTGAGTGCTGCCTTTATATCGTGTGACCATCTGCCCATGCAAGTCTCCATCTTTATCCACTGAGAGTGGTAAATGCTGTTTTGACCCGTCTGTTAGCTCAGGGGTCCATATGCTGAGGTGAGCGGTTTGGCTAGCTGGTGGTGGAATCACGGATGTATAGCACTGCATGGACTGTCATGAGCACTTAGACCACTACAGAGGAGACCTTTTCTCTATCAACTTTTGGATTTAATTTTAAAGGGACTTTTATTAGTAATATTTGAACTTCTGGGTATAGCGCTGCACTGCTTTATTTATCCTAAGGACTATAACAAAGCCTTTGCACTCACTTGCCAGGTCCTCCCCCCCACCTCGGTCCAATATGCCTCCCTATTGGACCAGTGTGGGACTGTCAGACGAGCTGAGCTGCACCTGAGCACAATGAGCAGACCTAACCAATAGATCCTGCTCCCTGGTAGGCAGAGAGCACTCTAATGCCGCGTACACACGACCGGTTTTCCCATCGGAACAAACTCTGAAGGTTTTTCCGACGGAGTTCCGACGGAATTCCGCTGAAACTGTCTTGCGTACACACGATCACACCAAAGTCCGACCAATTTTTGAAAAAAAGTCCGATGAGGCATATACACAATCGGAATATACGATGAAAAGCTTCCCTCTGACTTTTTCTGTCAGACATTCCGCTCGTGTGTACGCGGCATAAGTTTTACCTGACCATCTTCCTGGTAAGCAGAAAAACTAAAAACTATACTCTCTACCTAGGAGGGTGCTACACACACACGTTTAAAAAATAATTTTAGGCCTGAAAATTACATAAAACCCCTAAATATTATACACTATATTGTCAAAAGTATTGGGATGCCTGCCTTTACATGCACATGAACCTTAATAGGTTCATCCCAGTCTTAGTCCGTAGGGTTCAATATTGAGTTGGCCCACCCTTTACAGCTATAACAGCTTCAACTCTTCTGGGAAGGCTGTCCACAAGGTTTAGGAGTGTGTCTATGGGAATGTTTCACCATTCTTCCAGAAGCGCATTTGTGAGGTCAGGCACTGATGTTGGACAAGAAGGCCTGGCTCGCAGTCTCCACTCTAATTCATCCCAAAGGTGTTCTATCGGGTTGAGGTCAGGACTCTGTGCAGGGCAGTCAAGTTCCTCCACCCCAAACTCACTCATCCATGTCTTTATGGACCTTGCTTTGTGCACTGATCCAAATCATTTGTGGAGGAGGGATTATGGTGTGGGGTTGTATTTCAGGGGTTGGGCTTGGCCCCTTAGTTCCAATGAAGGGAACTCTTAAGGTGTCAGCATACCAAGACATTAGACCCTTCCTGCTCCAACATGACTGTGTACCGGTGCACAAAGCAAGGTCCATAAAGACATGAATGAGCGAATTTGGGGTGGAGGAACTTGACTGGCCTGCACAGATTCCTAACCTCAACCCGATAGAACAACTTTGGGATGAATTGGAGCGGAGACTCTATTCCCGGGGTTGCGATGCACGGCATGACTTCCCCTCCCGATCCCCATTTGGGTGCGGGCAGAGATTGTCCTTCTGTGTATCGGCACCATGCAGACACGGTGATTGTGTACTATCTGACGCCTGGCTTGGGCGGATTGCGCACGCACTTCCGGCAAAGCCGCCGGAGGTGAGGTCTGTCTGCTTTGCTTTGGTGCCAATTGGTGTCCAGCATGATGCTGGCAGGGCCCCACCCAGTCTCATGGGTATTTATCGCCAGGCCTGGCCAGCACACTTGTTTCTGTACTTTTCAGCAGACAGGCACGTTCATCTAGTCCCTACACGGAGTCACAATAGTACGTTTTTTCTTGTTTGGGGGAGTTCCGTGTTTCTTCACACACTTTTTTGATCTTTGTTCACTTCTCATGGTATTTCGGTGGTCGTTTGACTTCTGTGACTCATACTCATTCCCATGTTCACCTTACTATGTCTCCCAATGATGTTTAGTGATGACACTCTTCATCCGTTTCCTTTTCTTTTTTTCACATTTTCTTTTCTTTTTCACCACCATTCACACTTTTAAGGTTGTCCTTGGGCAGTCGGAGCACACTTGACAGACATTTATATATTGTTCGTTACATTTACTCATACTTACCCACATATCACTTTTTATGTATTTTCAGATCAGTGCTGGTCATATGTGCATTTTCACTTTCCATATATGGATCACTTCTCACCCCTGCCCTGTTCCTGTGCTGTTCTCTGGGTCCGGGTGGGATGTCCCTGCCTCAACCCCGGGTCTGACACTGTTATTAACACCCCCTCCATCCACCTTATAAGCTGGATTATTATTTTGAGCTGACATGTGAGTATCAGACCTCTTGCCTCCATTTTTTTTCCTACCCATATAGGGATTCTCACCCCTATACATTTGTTATCTATTACTTACATTCACAGATAATTTTGGTAACATACTCCTTAAGAGTGGACATGAATCACGAAACGCGTAGAGTTCCAATACGTCAAGACAGTCTGATCCTTACATTGCTAAATTCATCATGTATTCGTTTATCTAATTGTATCATATATCGGTTTCTTATGACTTTATTATAACAATCATGTGCTATATGCCAGCTCTTAATCATGCTTATTCAAATGACCTCAATTTTTATTCTGTATTATGAATTTTGCTAACATGAAATGTGCTTTAATGATGATTTTTTTAATAAACTTTTAATATATTTTTTACTTTTGTATTTTTTGAATGTGATATGCCTCATTTAAAGTCCCATGACCAGCATTTTTGTTTATATGTATACTATAGGGATGGAGGCATGTCACTGTGGTGTTGTCAGATCACGTTCTTCTTTTATCTAATAAAATATAGGCAGTTCCAATTTTTTATGTAACTTGATATTACTGCAAAGGTCTAAGAAATGTAAAAAAAGTGCATTTGAGGGCAAACAAATGCAATAAACTACCCACAATTGTGGTACAATATAAAAGACGAGGTTACACTGAGTAAATAGATACCCAACATGTCAAACCTTAAATTTTCTATAGGCGATGCTTCAACAGCCCCCTATAGGTCATCAGTTTAGTGCTACGGAGGAGGTCTGGTGCTAGAATTATTGCTCTCACTCTGGCGTGCGCGAAAATATGTAACATGTGTATCGCAATCAACGTTTTTACACGTAGGTGCCCCTGGCGCATGCGTTTACGTTCGCACACACGTAAATGTGGGGGTGGGGGAGCCTCAATTTTTTTTTTGGGGGGGGGGTATTTATATGCTTGGGCGTAACTTTTTTTATTTATTTTTTTTAAAACAAATTTTTTTTTTTAAAGCGGAGTTCAGCTGATTTTTTTTTTTTTATTTAAAGTCAGCAGCTACAAATACTGCAGCTGCTCACTTTTAAAATATGGACTTACCTGTCCAGGGTGCCCACGATGTCGGCACCCGAAGCTAATCTGTCGCTCGGCTCTCGGGTGCTGCCCCCGCCATCTTCGGTAAGGGAACCAGGAAGTGAAGCCTTGCGGCTTCACTTCCTGGTTCCCTACTGCACATGCGCAACTCGCGCTGCGTGTTCCCACTGGTCCCTGCTGTCCCAGAAGACAGCGGGGGGGGGGGGGACGGGTGGCACAGGTATCTATGCCCGGAAGTGGGAGCAAAATACCTGTATTAGACAGGTATCTGCTCCCCCTTGAAAGGTGCTAAATGTGACATCAGAGGGGGGGGGATTCTGAAAAGCGGAAGTTCCATTTTTGTGTGGAACTCCGCTTTAACTTTTTTTTTTCATCAAATAAGGGACAAAAAGTCCCCTATGTGGTGATTTTTATGTGACCTTGTATGTCTCCTCTGGGCTCCACTGAATGTATTGCAATGCACATCGCATTGCAATACATCCCCTCCCGGTTATGAGAGTCTGACCCAGAAGTGACATCATACACATCGCTTTCCGGGTCACAGCAAGAAGGGGAGTAGAGTGGACGTGTATACCGGGGGTGTGTGGAGGCAACTGGGCGCCCGAATGGACCCACCTGACAGGCAGGAGTCTGCCTGCTAGCTATAGACACAATCCTGGTGGCTTTTTTGTGATACCCCCACTGTCAGGTCCGTACGATGTAGATCTCTCATTTACTTTTAAAAGCAAAAGAAAAAAAAAGAATTTGACGTTTGACTTAAAAAAAATAAATAAATAAATTCTCCTTATGCCCGAGAACTGGAAGTGACATCCGAGGTCGCTCTGGTCCTCCAAGGGCATAGAGCCGAGTGGGGGTCATCTTGCCCTCACTCCACTTCCTGCCTAGCCATCGGCCGCATTGGATCACTTCCGGGTTTACCGACGGCTCCAGTAAACCTGGAAACGACCGGGAAGGGAGGGGGGGTACATCTCCCGCTACCTCTAAAAGTGATCCCACGGTGAATGCACTTCATGCTTCCTTTTGCTGACCATTTTTAATGACGCCGCATTGATGGAGTAATTCATGCAAAAGAAGCCCCGACCAAGTATTGGTATTTTGCATACTATACCGTACATAGACTTACTTTTCAGTAAGCCAACTTTTCTGTATTTAAAATCCTTTTTTTTTTTATTGGTCTTATGTAATATTCAAATTTTCTGAGATACTGCCATAATCATCAAAATAAAAAAAAGAAATGCTTGAAATATTTCACTCTGTGTGTAACGCATCCGCATCTACGGTATATAAAATATAGGAGTTTCATTTTTTGAATTTAATTACTGAAATAAATAAACTTTTTAATGATATTCTCATTTTTTGAGATGCACCTGTATAATTATATGAAAGTTTTAATGCCTGGAATTCAGCTTTAATACTGCTTTTAATGATCTCCCGGGCTTATATGAGGGGGTGCTGATTAGGGATGAGCCGAACACCCCCCGGTTCGGTTCGCACCAGAACCCGCGAACGGACCGAAAGTTCGCACGAACGTTAGAACCCCATTGACGTCTATGGGACTCGAACGTTCGAAATCAAAAGTGCTCATTTTAAAGGCTAATTTGCATGGTATTGTCCTAAAAAGGGTTTGGGGACCCGGGTCCTACCCCAGGGGACATGTATCAATGCAAAAAAAACTTTTAAAAACGGCCGTTTTTTCGGGAGCAGTGATTTTAATGATGCTTAAAGTAAAAAAAAAAAAGTGAAATATTCCTTTAAATATCGTACCTGGGGGGTGTCTATAGTATGCCTGTAAAGTGACGCATGTTTCCCATGTTTAGAACAGTCCCTGCACCAAATGTCATTTTTAAAGGAAAAAATCTCATTTAAAACTGCTTGCGGGTTTAATGTCATGTCGGGTCATGGCAATATGGATGAAAATCAGTGAGACAAACGGCATGGGTACCCCCCAGTCCATTACCAGGCCCTTTGGGTCTTGTATGGATATTAAGGGGAACCCCGCACCCAAATTAAAATAAGGAAAGGTGTGGGGCCACCAGGCCCTATATACTCTGAACAGCAGTATACAGGCGGTGCAAACAAGACAGGGACTGTAGGTTTGTTGTTAAGTAGAATCTGTTTGTAATTTTGAACATTTTTAATGTGTTTAGCTCCAGCCAAAAAATCTTTTCTAAGCTTTTTGGAAAACATAGGGAAGGGTTATCACCCCTGTGACATTTGTTTTGCTGTCTTTCCTCCTCTTCAGAAGATTTCACCTCACTTTTTTGTCCCAATGAAAAATGTTTTTTGAAAATTTGGGTTTTTTTGTGGAACAAGGATTGGAAAGCATCAGTGGAAAGGAGAAATTGTTTTCCCATATTAACTCTTACAGGAGAGAATTTCCCTTCCTAGGGGTAGATTTCATCTCACTTCCTGTTGTCTCCTTCCGTTTGCAAGTAGGAGTCGTTTGTAAGTTAGATGTTTGAAAGTAGGGTCCTGCCCTATATACTCAGCAGAAATTTGGGCCTTAGGTGTTGCTGTGGCCACAACACTGTAAGCCCTCACAGGGCCCTGCTGTGAAATATTAGATCAAGAATTGTAATTACATGCCCCTGTTGAACAGGAGCTGAAAAATTAGGCCTTAGGCACTGGTGCTGGTGCCACAACACTGCAACCCCTCACAGACACTCTAGTTGGAACGCAGGAACGAGCCCTGCTGCAAATTATTGCTTCAAAAATTGTAATTACACGCCCCTGTTAGACAGGGGCAGAAAAATTGGGCCTTAGGCACTGGTGCTGGTGCCACAACACTGCAACCCCTCACAGACACTCTAGTTGGAACGCAGGAACGAGCCCTGCTGCAAAGTATTGCATCAAAAATTGTAATTACACGCCCCTGTTAGACAGGGGCAGAAAAATTGGGCCCTAGGCACTGGTGCTGGTGCCACAACACTGCAACCCCTCACAGACACTCTAGTTGGAATGCAGGAACGAGCCCTGCTGCAAAGTATTACATCAAAAATTGTAATTACACGCCCCTGTTAAACAGGGGCTGAAAAATTGTGCCTTAGGCACTGGTGGTGGCGCCCAGAACCAAAAATGTTCTTACAAGCTATCAGCGTGATGATTGAGGAGGAAGAGGATAATTACTCAGGGATAGTCACTCAGCATCAGCATAGGCAGTCTTTGAAGGGATCTGAGATTTCAAAAAAAATTATTCGGTTACATCAGCATCAGGTGCTTGGTAGCTGGTGGTGATCCAAGACTCATTCATTTTTATGAAGGTCAGCCGATCGACCGAGTCGGTGGACAGACGCACCCTGTGATCGGTTACCACGCCTCCAGCAGCACTGAATGTGCGTTCCGAAAGAACGCTGGATGCAGGACAGGCCAGTAGCTCAATTGCATACTGTGCAAGCTCTGGCCAGTGATCCATCCTCAAGACCCAGTAACCCAGAGGATTTTCGGTGGGAAAGGTGTCCAAGTCTGATCTTGCCCCTAGGTATTCCTGCACCATGTAAAACAGACGCTGGCGATGGTTGCTGGAACCGATCATACCTTGGGGCTGCGGACCAAAAAATTGTCTGAACGCATCGGTCAGACGGCCACCTTCTCCACCGCTCCTTCTTTGACTGACCGAAGCCTCAGCAACACGTTGTCCAGAAACAGGAGTTTGTAACCTCCCAGTCTCTGGGAACGCGTTGCACAGACCTTTCTGCAAGGCCTCCCGAAGATGTTTCATCCTCTGCTCCCTCTGCGATGGCAAGATAAGGTCCGCAACCTTACCCTTGTAACGTGGATCAAGGAGGGTTGCCAGCCAGTATTGGTCCTTCTCCTTGATACCACGAATACGAGGATCCTTACGCAGGCTTTGCAGGATCAGGGAGGCCATGCAGCGTAGGTTTGCTGAGGCATTTGGTCCGGAGTCCTCTGGGTCACTAAGAACGACATGGTCCGCAGCCACCTCCTCCCAGCCACGTACAAGTCCATGTGTTTCTTGGGACTGATCCCTTAAAGACTGCTGCTGATGCTGAGTGCCAGGCTCCACCTCCATACTGACACAATCTTCCTCCTCCTCCTCTTCCTCCTCGTCCTCTTCCTGTGTGATCGGCGGGCACGCAGGAACACTGTCTGGATAAAGGGGGCCTTGAGAGCTAAGGAAGTCCTCCTCTTCCTGCCTCTGTTCTGCCTCAAGTGCCCTGTCCATTATTCCACGCAGCGTGTGCTCCAACAGGTGGACAAGGGGGACAGTGTCACTGATGCATGCACTGTCACTGCTCACCATCCTCGTGGCCTCCTCGAATGGTGACAGGACAGTGCATGCATCCCTGATCATGGCCCACTGGCGTGGGGAAAAAAAACCAAGCTCCCCTGACCCTGTCCTGGTGCCATAGTCGCACAGGTACTCATTTATGGCCCTCTGCTGCGTGTGCAGCCGCTGCAGCATGGCCAACGTTGAGTTCCACCTGGTGGGCATGTCACAGATTAGGCGGTTCTTGGGCAGGTTAAACTCCTTTTGGAGGTCCGTCAGCCGAGCACTGGCATTATATGACCGGCGGAAATGCACACAGACTTTCCTGGCCTGCCTCAGGACATCCTGTAAGCCCGGGTACCTGCCCAAGAACCGCTGCACCACCAAGTTAAGGACGTGAGCCAAACAGGGCACATGGGTCATTTGTCCCTGTTGGAGGGCAGAGAGGAGGTTGGTGCCATTGTCGCAAACCACCATTCCTGCCTTAAGTTGGCGTGGCGTCAACCACCTCTGAACCTGCCCCTGCAGAGCTGACAGAACCTCTGCCCCAGTGTGGCTCCTGTCCCCCAAGCACACCAGCTCAAGCACCGCATGGCATCTTTTGGCCTGCGTACTTGCGTAGCCCCTTGAACGCCTACGGAGCACCGCTGGTTCCGAGGAAGAGGCCATGGAGGAAGAAGAAGAGGAGGGGGTGGAGGAGAGAGGTGTGTCACAATCAGCATTTTGGAGGCGTGGTGGCGGAACAACCTCCAACACTACTGCACCTTGTCCTGCATCCTTCCCAGCTGCCAGCAGAGTCACCCAATGCGCCGTGAAACTTAGGTAACGTCCCTGTCCATGCCTGCTGGACCATGAGTCAGCGGTAATATGCACCTTACCGCTGACCGCCCTGTCCAGCGAGGCATGGACATTGCCTTCCACATGCCGGTAGAGAGCCGGAATCGCCTTCCGTGAGAAAAAGTGGCGTTTGGGTACCTGCCACTGAGGAACCGCACATTCCACAAACTCACGGAAGGGGGCAGAGTCTACCAACTGAAAAGGCAGCAGTTGAAGTGCTAGCAATTTTGCCAAGCTAGCATTCAACCGCTGGGCATGTGGATGGCTGGGAGCAAACTTCTTTCGGCGGTGCAGCAGCTGGGGCAGGGAAATTTGCCTGGTACAATCTGACGTCGGTGTACCAAAAGCAGATTGCCCACAAGTACTTGGCTGTGACACACCTAATTCTACACCTTCATTCCTCTCACTGCAGGTCTCAGAGAGGACTGAAGGTCTAGTGGGGTTGGAAATCTCAGCTGATGAGGAGCAAGGAGAGATCCTCTTTGTTCTTTGGTGTGGGTCTTTTAGATACGCTTGCCAACGAACTGCATGGCAGGTCAACATATGTCTGGTCAAGCATGTGGTACCCAAGCGGGAGATGTTTTGGCCACGCGAGATACGCTTGAGACATATGTTGCAAATAGCAGCGGTGCGATCTGATGCACTCGTCTCAAAAAAGGCCCACACCAAAGAACTTTTTGAATAACGCGCAGAGACTGCAGCGCCCTGCACATGTGGAGCTTTGGGGTGTGATGCAGTCAATGTGCTGCCCTTAGGCTGGCCCCTGGAGGGCATCCTGCCTCGTTGGTGATGTGCTGCCGCCTCCTCCTCCTCCTCCTCCTCCTCCTCCTCCTCTCTCCTATCAGGCACCCACGTTGAGTCAGTGACCTCATCATCCCCTCCCTCCTCATCACTGGAGCAAACCTGGCAGTATGCTGCAGCAGGGGGAGCATGACTGCCAGATTGCTGTCCTTCTTGGGCACCCCCTCTGTCCGCGCTCATGTTACTGCCTTCATCGAGCTCAGTATCGTCATCAGAGCCTTCCAAACGCTGGGCATCCTCCTGGAGCATGTACCCAACACTGTGGTCAAACAGTTCGAGGGAATCCTCATGAGGACATGGTGGAGCTAGGGAAGGAGTCACTGATGACATTGAGCTGAGGGAAGAGGCCGCTGCTTTGCCAGACAAAGCACCCTGGGCATGGGTGAGAGAGGATGAGGAGGATGAGGACGGCTTGGTCATCCACTCGACCAAGTCTTCCGCATGTTGCGGCTCAACACGGCCAGCTGCCGAAAAAAAGGCCAAGCGTGTCCCATGGCCACGTGCTGATGAGGATGCACCGTCTCCACGACCAGCACTAGACACAGAGCCTGCTTGCCCTCTCTTATTGGCTTGTGACTGTCTGCCTCTCCTTCTTGGCCTTCCAGACATACTAATGGCCTGTAGCTGCACTAAGCTGGGATAGAACACCTGTAATTTTCTTCAAGTAGCTTTATATACTGTAACCAGACAAGCCTGCCTGTCAGTAGGAAGATAACAGGAACGGATCTAGCTGAACACTGTGAGCAGGACGCACTGTACTAAATGTAAATAGTCTAGCTGCCTGACCGTGGTACTAATAGGATCAAATAGAACACCTGTAATTTTCTTCAGGTAGCTTTATATACTGTAACCAGACAAGCCTGCCTGTCAGTAGGAAGATAACAGGAACGGATCTAGCTGTACACTGTGAGCAGGACGCACTGTACTAAATGTAAATAGTCTAGCTGCCTGACCGTGGTACTAATAGGATCAAATAGAACACCTGTAATTTTCTTCAGGTAGCTTTATATACTGTAACCAGACAAGCCTGCCTGTCAGTAGGAAGATAACAGGAACGGATCTAGCTGAACACTGTGAGCAGGACGCACTGTACTAAATGTAAATAGTCTAGCTGCCTGACCGTGGTACTAATAGGATCAAATAGAACACCTGTAATTTTCTTCAGGTAGCTTTATATACTGTAACCAGACAAGCCTGCCTGTCAGTAGGAAGATAACAGGAACGGATCTAGCTGAACACTGTGAGCAGGACGCACTGTACTAAATGTAAATAGTCTAGCTGCCTGACCGTGGTACTAATAGGATCAAATAGAACACCTGTAATTTTCTTCAGGTAGCTTTATATACTGTAACCAGACAAGCCTGCCTGTCAGTAGGAAGATAACAGGAACGGATCTAGCTGTACACTGTGAGCAGGACGCACTGTACTAAATGTAAATAGTCTAGCTGCCTGACCGTGGTACTAATAGGATCAAATAGAACACCTGTAATTTTCTTCAGGTAGCTTTATATACTGTAACCAGACAAGCCTGCCTGTCAGTAGGAAGATAACAGGAACGGATCTAGCTGAACACTGTGAGCAGGACGCACTGTACTAAATGTAAATAGTCTAGCTGCCTGACCGTGGTACTAATAGGATCAAATAGAACACCTGTAATTTTCTTCAGGTAGCTTTATATACTGTAACCAGACAAGCCTGCCTGTCAGTAGGAATTTAACAGGAACGGATCTAGCTGAACACTGTGAGCAGGACGCACTGCACTAAATGTAAATAGTCTAGAAGATAACAGGAACGGATCTAGCTGAACACTGTGAGCAGGACGCACTGCACTAAATGTAAATAGTCTAGAAGATAACAGGAACGGATCTAGCTGAACACTGTGAGCAGGACGCACTGCACTAAATGTAAATAGTCTAGAAGATAACAGGAACGGATCTAGCTGAACACTGTGAGCAGGACGCACTGCACTAAATGTAAATAGCAGGAACGGATCTAGCTGAACACTGTGAGCAGGACGCACTGCACTAAATGTAAATAGCAGGAACGGATCTAGCTGAACACTGTGAGCAGGACGCACTGCACTAAATGTAAATAGCAGGAACGGATCTAGCTGAACACTGTGAGCAGGACGCACTGCACTAAATGTAAATTGCAGGAACGGATCTAGCTGAACACTGTGAGCAGGACGCACTGCACTAAATGTAAATAGTCTAGAAGATAACAGGAACGGATCTAGCTGAACACTGTGAGCAGGACGCACTGCACTAAATGTAAATAGCAGGAACGGATCTAGCTGAACACTGTGAGCAGGACGCACTGCATTAAATGTAAATAGTCTAGATAGAAGATAACAGGAACGGATCTAGCTAAACTGAATACAGTGTATATATATATATGCAACACCTGGGATGCATATATATACACAATACACTGTAAGTGCAGCTAACTGACTGACTGTTCTGCCTAATCTATCTAACTCAAATCAAATGACACTGTCTCTCTCTCTCTCTATCTCTCAGCACACCGGAACACACACTACACAGGGCCGCCGTGCAGGCGGCCTTATATAGTGTGGGGTGTGTACTAAATCCCCTGAGCCATAATTGGCCAAAGCCACCCTGGCTTTGGCCAATTACAGCTCTCTCTACTGACGGCGCTGTGATTGGCCAAGCATGCGGGTCATAGTGCATGCTTGGCCAATCATCAGCCAGCAATGCACTGCGATGCCGCAGTGAATTATGGGCCGTGACGCGCCACACGAATTTAGCGCGAACGGCCCATAACGTTCGCAATTCGGCGAACGATCGAACAGCCGATGTTCGAGTCGAACATGGGTTCGACTCGAACACGAAGCTCATCCCTAGTGCTGATAAGTATTGAACCTTACCCAGAAAAAATTGAGATAGGAAGCTGTAACTGCCACACTATTCTACATATTCCCCCAGGAAGTCAATGCACTTGCGACATCTGCCCTGCAGCTTCTTAAGTCTCTGCAGATAAAATTCTTCCTACTGCTCGTGTAACCACTCATTTGCATTGACTTTCTCCCTATCGGCGAACCTGTTACTAAGTAGCCAATGAATTTCTGATTGGTCTTTTATGGTTTTTTGGTATTTATATATAGTTGAGCAATGTGGGGGAGCTGTTTGATGCCCCAGTAGAAGTCCTAGTAGGACGAAACGCGTAGGGCTTGGCGTTTTCGCTCTCCACATTGCCCCCTTTTTTATTTGTGATCACAATTTTACTGTATGCTGGTTTTTATGTGAATAAATACCCGATTTATTTTTGATCTGCACCATTGGGAGCCTTCTTCCTTTTTTCCATATCCTTTTCATCATGAGCATGTCTGATCCATCCATCTGGCCATCATTGGCCCATTGGTCGGCTCTTTTGCTGTAATCGTATTGGGAGAATTGCTGATTCCAGAAGATATCGGTGTCTGTTCCAGTCCTTTGCTGAACACTTCAGGATACTTCGAATCGTTCCTTCTTCACCGAGATTCTCGCTATCCATGCCTGTTTGATCTGGTGTGGCTGACATCCAGGTCCACCGGTTCTGATAAGAGTACCCTTTCACTTTCTTTTGTGATATTTGCTGTCAAGATTACACCTGGTGTTCCTGACTTCTGGTATCAAGATCAATTCCAGTCAGCCATGCCTGTGGCCCCTACATGAACATTTCTCACTTGTGGTTTACCTATCACTCTTTGGGACTGACACATTTGTGATTCAATACTTATTTTGTTGTTTATTTGGGATTTATTCACTTTTGATTGTGTTGCTCATTCATATGTTCCTTACATGTTGCATTTATTTACACAGTTTTCTAGCACAGTTTTTTCACTAGCGCTACATTTCCACCCACACTCATTTTCAGCATTAGTTGCCTCCGGAACACTCCCAAATCGGTGTCCCTTTAGGTGGTTTTTGAGATTGGGGAACAGATGATAGTCAGAAGGAGCCAGGTCGGGCGAATAGGGTGGATGGAGCCATCACTTGAAAGCCTAAGGAGGTCAGTTTTGCATTGTTTCACCTGCAGTGTGTGACAAGGTGTTGCCCTCTTTTGTTCGGTTGTCAAAAGTTTTGGGATCCACTTTCCTGCAAGCTTGCTCATTTCCAAGTCGTTGTGGATAATGGCATCAACTCTCTCACATGATATTCCAAGATATGTAGCAATACTTTTGGCTGATATTCGGCTGTCCTCCATTAACATGTCATAGATGGCTTTCACATTTGCAGGCACAGGGACAGAAACAAGCCTTCCACTGGGTTTCTCACTTTCAACACCGAAATGGCCAGTTTTAAAATTGACAATCCAACGTTTAACTGTTGCATATGAAGGGCCACTGTCACCCAAAGTTTGTGACATTCCATCATGGATCTGCATTGAACTTGATTATGGTCCTATGCTCTTCCACATTGAATTTTTCTGGAGGTGCTGCCATGTTCACATTGGAGCTGAAAGAGAAAGATAACTTAAAAATCATAGGTAACTGATTTTTGCACCATTGAATATAGACAAATTGGCCAGTACACCCTGCAGTTTACAGCTTCCTATCTCAATTTTTTCTGGGTAAGGCTCAATACTTATCAGCACCCCCCCATATAAACTGGCTATGCAGCAATCTATGTTGAGAACAAAATGGCTCCCAGGATTGTACGTCAGTGACAGGTGCACATCACAGTTACGCAACCTGCCTTTCCTGCCAGCCGCAACAGGATAGTCAACACGTCAAATAAATTAGCCGTCCTTTGTAGACATAAGTGACAACTGTTAAATAAAAGCAACTGTACTGCTACACTGACATTGTCTTTATTTACAGTGCGGTATACAAATCCTGGTAACCGCATGTGTTTGCTTAATACTGTTGATATTCAAAATGCAAACGATGAACCAATATGTGATGAGTCAGGACCATGTGTGCTCACTCTTCCTAATACACAATCACACACTGAGCTCTTCTATCCAGTTATTAGATAAGAATGCAAAACACCTTCTACAGATCTTAGAGTGACACTAAACTCTGGTTTAAAAAACTATATTCCAGTATGTTTGTTTTTAAAGAGGAACTACATTGTATCTGAGTGCCACAAACTCAAAACACTATTAAATTCATTTTTAATATTCAAAACAAACTCACCCTTCCATCCACGTCTTCCTGCTTTATTTTATGTAGAAATCACTTTGAAAAACACCCTTCTAGCATTTCTAGCCACGGCCATCTTGAGTAAGGGCATATGATCCATGTAGCATTTACTTCCTGGAATCCATCTCCCCTTAGTTCAGGCATGCATGCAGGAGAGTGTGCTTAGCTGAGAAAGCCCCTGCTCCCATGTAGACTTATGGGATGTATGATATAATTTTGGCCTAGGCCAGAAACCAGGAAGTAACTGAAGAAATGTAAAAAAAAAAAAGTTTAAAACAAGTAAAGATAATGCGTGGGTTCTTCTCCCCTCAGCAGCTGTCAGATTTGAAATCAGTACCCACTATACAGGTTGGTCCCTGCTGAAACCCCACCTCTAAATATGCAGAGATCGCTCCTCATAGCTACCTTACCTTTTGGTCCCACCTATACCCAACCTCTAAATATTCAGAGGCCACTCCTCATACCCACTTTACAGGTTGGCCCCACCTAAACTCAATCTTTAAATATGAAGCGACCGCTCCTCATACCCACTTTACAGGTTGGTTCCATGCATACCCAACCTTTAAAAATGCAGAGACCGATTATCATACCCACTTTATAGGTTGGTCCCACCTAAACTCAACCTCTAAATATGCAGAAACTGCTCCTCATACTCACTTTACAGGTTGGTCCCACCCAAACCAAACCTTTAAATATGCAGAGGTCACTCCTCATACCCACTTTTCAGGTTGCTCCAACCCAAACCCAACCTCTAAATATCCAGAGACCGATCCTCATACCCATTTTACAAGTTGGTCCTCCCCAAACCCAACCTCTAAATATCCAGAGATCACTCCTTATACCTATTATACAAGTTGGTCCCACCTAAACACAACCTCTACATATGCAGAAACTGCTCCTCATACCCACTTTACAGGTTGGTCCCACCCAAACCCAGCCTCTAAATATCCAGAGACTGCTCCTCATACCCATTTTACAAGTTGGTCCCACCCAAACCCAACCTCTACATATACAGAAACTGCTCATCATACCCACTTTACAGGTTGGTCCCAGCTAGACCCAAACTCTAACTATGCAGAGACCGCTCCTCATACCCACTTTACAGGTTGGTCGTTCCTAGACCTCTAAATATGCAGAGACTGCACACTTTGATCCCCAGAATTATTGCATTTTTTAGTTACTGTTAGTACCTATAAAGAGTTTGATGCTGTGATCCCGAGATATGGCCCAGAGGGACTGTGGGACTGTCCCAACAAATCTGGGTCAGTTAGCATCTATGGTTTCACCTGGAGGCTTTCTTATCGGATATGGCTTGATTGATGCATTGCAACTTTGGTAACTTTTATTAAACAAGGTTTTCTGTCTCTAACATTTTCTAGTTGGGTAGAACGCACAATCACAAACAACAAAGTATTTCACCAAAGTCCATATGATATGAAACATGTATTGCAGTATCTGATATTCACTTATGATTATTTTCGATACCACAAAGTTCTTTATCGTAATGTAAAAAAAATGATACTTTGACCTCCCCCAAATGGACATTTTAACATTTGACCGACGTTCTCTTTTAATCCCAAACCCTGACCATTTCATCCAGACCCAAACATATATTGCTTATCCTCCGCTTAACCCAGCAGATATCCCCAGAGAGTAATTCACAGCTATTTCCTACCAGGATGGATGTGAAAACTCAGATTAATAATTACAAGTTCACGAACCAAAAACGTGTTAACCATCCCATTAGAGAAGCATATCAATGTCTCCTTGCTCAGCTTTTGCCTGGGGTGCCGAAATTCTAGAGCCAGAGATCATTTACATAAAATGAAAGGGAAGCCATTTATATTTTCAGTGAAAGAACATTCTGAGGTATTATTGTAAGGCTGACTTCATTTTTAATATGACTTCCAAATTTTGGCACACTTGCTGTTCGATATTTCCATGACTCTATTACTTATAAGGTTTTGTGACTTCTCCTTCCACCTGGCAGTGTGTTTGGAATCTCTACAGAATTACTGCTAGGAAAGAAAAAAAGCTGATTATGCACATAGGGATTCTATGAACAAAATGATTCTTGCAGATAGACTGAGAGGAGAACTGTTTGGGCAGTCACTGGTTATCACTGACGAGCAAGAAGCACAACATGCATATGTAATAAGAATGTATAGCTACCAACAGAGCTGATTCCAACATAGGCCATGGTTTAGGATGGAAGGGATGCCATTGTCTGTCATCCATGCTCCCACCATGTTGTTGACCAGTTCTATACACCTAGACTGCCTGAAGAATAGGGAGATAATAGGTCCTACTTCTATAGATCTAGGTGTATTGAAGAAGAGTGGGAAGACTGAATCCTTGAGCTTCCCTGCCCTCAATCTTGGCATGACTTGTGTGGGTATAATCTGAAGCCAGTCACAAAGGTGACAACAAAACAGTTGACATAAAGGGAAAGGATGTATAAACCAAGCCCTGGCAGCCAGCTAGTACATATGTGTAGCACTTACCCCACAGGGAAAAACTTCTGCCACCAAATATGATATAAGGAGGCTTACTGGAACAAAAGGACCTTAATCTGCTTATACCAAATGGGTCAAACAGGCAGTGGTGTCTCAACACCTAGATATAGACGGTTTTCTGGAATCTTCTCCAATAGACCTTATGATGTTAGGAAGATTTGCCGACAGCCATCGGAGCCAATATAATATTGTGTGTAGACATATAGGGCCTTTCAGAGTCAAAACTGGATTCTTCTCATCAGTACTTCATTAAGACATAGATCCAAGGAGAAAGGATAGAAGACTCGACATAGTATAAAACCATAGATAAAATGTATTTTTAAAAAGGTAGATCACTCACATTTCAGTAAACGTCAAAAAGCATGAATTGAATGATTCATGCAAAAATCGAGTTGTAGTGGCATAGACAGGACAATAGATCCAACGCGTTTCGTCTCAATCAGACATCATCTGGGAATGATGATGTTTGATTGAGACGAAACACATTGTGCTTAAACACATTCAAACTGAATGGCACCACGGCTCACTAGTGCACATAAAATGCATTAATATGCATTACCGTAGCACACTGCACTTAAAAAGTGTTTTGGCCCTTAAAATGTACTTGCACTTTGAATCTCCCCTTGTAACCTGCAACTTCGAAGCAATAGCAGGTAGGTCCACACATTCTAGAATGCCCCAGTAGTTCCCAAATCTGGGTGCCTCAAAAGAAAATGACAGCTTACTAGTATAAAATTGTCATTAGTCCCTGCCACCCCTGGACTGTCTAAATCCCAGGCTGGCCCATCAGCTTAATGGGCGATCTCACTGACCAATCAGGAATATGTTTTGAGCAAAACAAGGAAAGGCTAGAACCCCTGTTAGACTTCCTTTTTTTTTTGCTTGTTTCATTCTTTTACTAAAAGTGGAGCTCCATCCAAAACAGGAAGTTCCAATTGAAGCACTCCCCTGCCACATTTGTACACGCTCCCACTTCTCTTCTCCCCCTCCCTCCCTGCAGTCTCCTGGGACACATCACAGGTCCCAGAAGACTGCAGGACCATTCAGCAGGCACACTGTGACTCGTGCATGTGCAGCGTGCACCCAGTTGGGAAGCCGCAAGCTGTCACAGCCGGGTACCCACAGTTGAAATGCCGGCGCCGGAAGAAGAGATGAAGAGAAGCGACGGTTCGGGTGACCACATCGCTGGATCCTGGAACAGGTGAGTGTGTGTTTATTAAAAGTCAGCAGCTACACTTTTTGTAGCTGCTGACTTTTAATAAACAGAAAAATGTCTGGAGCTCCTCTTTAATAAAGGGGACCACTGTGTTCCTGAAACATTAAGTTGGTCTAATAGAGCTCCAGTAAAGGCTCAAGAAGTAAGTGCTGGACTGATTGATGTGATTTAGGTTTTTCAGCATCCTAGCAATTTACCCTCTCTATGTGTCTACTGCCATCAAAAACAAAAGTGATGTGAAAATCCCAAATTTTGCATCTTAACCAGAATCTTCTATTAAGGGCACTTGTTCTGGTGACAGTTGTCTAATGCCCCGTACACACGGTCCGATTTTCCGACGGAAAATGTGTGATAGGACCTTGTTGTCGGAAATTCCGACCGTGTGTAGGCTCCGTCACACATTTTCCATCGGATTTTCCGACACACAAAGTTTGAGAGCAGGCTATCAAATTTTCCGACAACAAAATCCGTTGTCGGAAATTCCGATCGTGTGTACACAAATCCGACGGACAAAGTGCCACGCATGCTCAGAATAAATAAAGAGATGAAAGCTATTGGCCACTGCCCCGTTTATAGTCCCCACGTACGTGTTTTACGTCACCGCGTTTAGAACGATCGGATTTTCCGACAACTTTGTGTGACCGTGTGTATGCAAGACAAGTTTGAGCCAACATCCGTTGGAAAAAATCCTAGGATTTTGTTGTCGGAATGTCCGAACAAAGTCCGACCGTGTGTACGGGGCATAAAAGGGCATTTCTTCTATTTTTAAGAGATTTCCTTTTACTTTCTGCTTTGTCTTCAGGGCAAAAAAACAAAACAATAAAAAAACAAGCAACTGATGGGTTAATAATTTCCTACTCTTCAAAAAAAAAAAAAGAAGGTTTTGGCTTTAGAATTAAAAAAATAAATAAATAAAAATAGAAATAAAAATAAAATAATAATAATTATCATTAATATTATCATTACTAATTTTTTAATAATAATAGTTATTTAATATTAATTATATAATTAAAGCCAAAACTTTTCTTTTCAATTGAGTAGGAATTGTGAAGCCCTTAGTCAGCTGTTTTTGTTTTTATTCTTCTGTGACCCATTGATGAGATTTCCCATCACTGGGAGATTATATTTATTTTATAGATGCAATGGCAAGTGAGGGGAAAAGTACTCCACTATATGGTAAATTCCCCTCTTAGTCAGTTGTCACCTGAACTTGTTTTGGTGGCAACTCTATATTTTGGTTTCTCCGTCACTTTCCTTACCTAGTGACAATGGTCATAGGACAGATCGTGAGTTTAATTCTCCCAAACAGGAACATAGACAGCAATAAAAATCTGACAAGGGTTCTAACTATTGGCCACTCTGTCCAAATCTAAAACAAAGATTTTGGCTTTCAGATATACTTTAACACTGTATGTATTATCAAGTTCTACTTGAAGCACTTTTACATTGTTTGAATAGAATAAACTAGAAATAAAAAAACATAGAAGTAATAGGACAGTGCAGTGACTATATACAGTTCCTGATAAAGTCCCACCAGACCAAACATATAGACTTGGTTCATCTACAATACAAGATCTCCATTTAATTCTGTAATATGGAAGTTTGTCTGGAATTAGAATATTTTTTTTTTATATTAGTAAGTACATCACAATTGAATTGTGGAAATAATGGAATCTTCTAAGAAGCTATCACTAGCAGCCAACTTCAGCACTAAGTGTTTTTTTTAGGGTAACTTTAAGCTTTCCTCTTCTCCAAGAAGCTGCAGCACAAGCCTGGTTTGGCCCGGTGCTGAATGTGTTAAAGAAGAAAATATGGAAAAAGTCTTCACATTTTGCTGAAATGTAATGCCCGTACAGCTTACACGTTCTACCTCACAAGGGGCCTCATAATTATTTCATCATGCAGCAGGAAGCCCTGGTTGGTCGTATATAAACAGCCCAAGGCAGGGACCTCTTCATCGGATAGAGCCTGACATCTGACATCTGTGCGAGCGGCCGCTCGCATGCCACAATTAAGCAGGACGCTCACATCCTGACTAATGCAAGGGTGGCTGTGTGTACAGAGGGGTGGCCCTGAGTGCCCCGGAGGTCTACCGTAATCTCAGACATTTCCAAATAAGAATTGTGCCACATCACTGTCCTTCATCAAAAAGCATTGTGCTAACCTAGTTAAGGTTAAGATAATAAACATATGGCATTGTTTTTTCTTAGAGAAATATCACTTTAGCCACAGGAATAGCCCTCAAGTGTCCCTTTCTGGTAACCAAACCCCCCTGTCCTTTTTTCTTCTGCAACTCTCCCTCTTTGATATGTTATATAGACCTATATACATTACTTACTAAACCAAATTCTGCTGTGTATCTCTAGCCAGATTATTTGTTTGGGATAAAGAAGGGGACAATTAGAACCTTTGACCTTTTTATTGCTTCTTGTGTTTCCATTGGCAAGATTTCCCTAATCTTAAAATAAACCATCGTATAACTAATGTTGCCAGTTGCCAGATTAACATTCCATAAAGTTCTTAAAATCTCCTTCTCTAGAACCACTGCAATCTATATATTCTGCTATCTATAACCTAAGTCCCTCAGCAAATATCAACTTTTTTGAAAGTTGACACGCCACCATTTGGACACACCTCTTCACCAGCCTGTATGCAGGTGTAGTCTGTACTCGACTGAAGCAGCAATGCAGAAGGGGAAGGAATTTGTGTGGAACTTGGTTCCTCTATGACTTCCTGTAATCACAGAGAGACAGCTGCAAACTGGACCCTGGTGCCCCATGTGACTTTGCCAGGCCCATCTCGGGTCACCTGTTGGGTTTACTTCCTCTTTGTTTCCCTGCAAAGGTAAAGCATAATGGGCTACTATGCATCGCATAGTAGCCCATTATGTGTCACTTACCTGACAGAGGAGCCTGCGATGACACCGCTGTCCCCTCTTCCACGGAGCGTCCATATTCCTTCCGGGTATCGCTGCTCTGGCGCTGTGACTTGCCGAGCAGCGATGATGTCACTCAGGCGCATTGCGCGTGGGAGCCAACAGTGACGGCATGATCGTCTTCGCCAACGGCACGCTCAGTGCGCCTGCGCCGTTGTCTACGGCATTCATGCGCCATAGACATTGGTGCCCGTTTTTTGGAAAATATCTCCTTAACCGTGTAGGTTAAGGAGATATTTCTTGCACCTACAGGTAAGCCTTAATCTAGGCTTACCTGTAGGTTAAAGTGGTCTGTAAGGGTTTACAACCACTGTAAGACTCCAGCTCTCTGGTTTGATCCTGCCCTAATGTAGGGCAAGGTCCCATCTGGCAGGGACAGTGCTTAGAGGTAGAGAAGGTTCCAGAGGAGTAGGGACAGTGCAAGGACTACACAATGGAGGATTGGGTGTGGTCTGGCCAGGCCTCGTTGGAGACGCTGTTGGCATCTCCAAGTCTTCAGACCGCTGTTACAGTTTGTAAGTGGCTTCGGAAGGGTATGCCTACCCACCTTGAACCTTTCCACAATATACCTTTATTGTCTGATTTGGACTCTGTGTGTTTAATGCCCGTCACACCATACTGCACTTTGCTCACACACCATGTGCCTGCTCTTGAAAATGGAGATATTTTTGGTCTGATACAAGCACTGTCACATGGAGGTCATATCAGCTTTCCCACTACTCTGGAAAGGTCTACCCAAGGCTTCCAACCTAAAAACCTAGACCCTAAAAAGGTTGATGCAGTTCTGCTTCTATATACCTCCTGTAATCACATACAGCTTCAGTCTGGACATCAGTGCCAAATGCAACCAAATGCAAATTTGCAAATGGTTCAATCCAATCAATTAATTCTGTGTTCCAATAAAATTCACAAATCATCAAGGCATGAGTGGGCAATTTTTAAATGATTTTTTTAGGTCAAATTAAAGAGGAACTGGTTGGATCAGTTGGAATATGTGATGATTCTCAATTTTCCAGGTCATGGTAAAGCTAGAAGAAGTTAGTCATCTTCAACTGGATTTGTTGAAGGGATTTCATCTCCTATCCAGGCTTTTGGACAATCAGCAGACAATCTGCCTTGACACATTCCATGATGGTTGGATTAGGGTGACATAGTTACCCATGTGACTATCAAAACTGGACACTACAATCTATGTATATGTAAACCCTAATGAATTTCTTTTATTCACTCTCCTTTGGTCTGTTTCAAGAAGAACTCTCACTTCAACTGTTTTCAGTGTTCCATTGTTTTTAGTGTCCTGTTCCTAAGCCTAGCTATGAGGTTCGGAGAGCGCACCCAATTCACCCCCTTCCTTTGGTGGTGGATCTGAGAACATAGCTAGCAAGGAGATGGCTGCTTGATAACTGGTGCTTTTCTTGGATCCAAGTGCTTGCTCAAGACAAGCTGCAGCAGGAGGATAATGGAGGGCCATGGGGCTGACATGCCCCCACCCTCCTCTCTGCATTCTTCTTGCCGTTACTTGTCTTGGGCAAGTGCTTCGAGCTGAGGCAATCACCAGTTATCAAGCAGACATCTCTTTGCTAGCTAAGTTGTTGGACAGCAACTAGGCTTAAAAAGCCTGTAGGAACATAGTACAAAATACTACATGCACTTTATCCCTTGGGGGACAGAACACTGAAAAAACGAAGTGATGCTTATTCTGCAATAAACCATTAGAAAGTGTTTTATTATAAGTTTGATATAAAAAGAAAGCTGTTGATCTTGTCAGAAATTTGTAGCTGTCCCATGTATTTTCCACATGCCCTGTGTCATCTCAAAGAGCTTTCCTAGTTCTTATCTTGGACTACAAAATGATTAGTCTTTATCTTGTAGAGATCTGAGAATGGGAATGGTTAGGAAGTATTAAGCCGCGTACAAAAGTCAGACGGAAGCTTTTCATCGCCTATTCCGATCGTGTGTGTGGCTCATCGTATTTTTTTTTTCGAAAATTCTGACGGACCTAAAAATAGAACATGTTCTAAATATTTCCGACGGAACCAATTCCTATCGGAAAAACCGCTCGTCTGTATGCTGTTCTGACGGACCAAAAAAGACGCATGCTCTGAAGCAAGTACGAGACGGAAGCTATTGGCTACTGGCTATTGAACGTCCTTTTTCTAGTCCCGTCGTACGTGCTATACGTCACCGCGTTCTGGACGGTCGGACTTTGGTCGGACTTTGGTTTGACTGTGTGTAGGAAAGACCGCTTGAATGGAATTCCGTCGGAGTTCCGTCAGAGAAACCTTCGGAGTTTATTCCAACGGCAAATCCGGTCGTGTGTACGCGGCATTAGAAGTACTTGTGCAGAAGACAACTGGGTGGGGCTGACACCATGCAATCCCACAGGGAAAGGTGCATATATTGCAGAGGTATTTTATTTTGACATACACTTTAACACCTAATTGGGCACAATTCCCACAAACATGTGGCAATTACTAAAAAAGAATATACAGCAGTATGGTTATAAATTGTATTAACATTAAAAATCTTCATAATGTGATATGTGTGAGGCCAGTGTGACCATATTGGTAGCTGCTCCTGCACAACTAGGATTGTGGGGTTGTAGGGCTAGTCAATAAATATTGAAGGGCGTATTCTCCCACACTGCTCTGGTGGCAAGCTGTAAATCAAAGGATGGGAAATGCGTCTTTGTCCGACCTCTAACAATAAAGCCACTCGCTAAGCCGGAAATGCCGAAGGAGGAAGCCGCTGATGAACCGCACGCCTCACAGCGCCTGGACAGCAAGCTAATTCTGATGGTCCTTTGACTTGACAAGACGCAGGTACCCAAAACATCTCGTCAGTGTGACAGGACCATCAGAATTAGCTTGCTGTCCAGGCGCTGTGAGACATGCGGTTCATCAGCGGTTTCCTCCTTCGGCATTTTCGGCTTAGCGAGTGGCGTCATCGCTAGAGGCCGGACAAGGACACTTTCCCCTCCTTTGAGTTATGACTTGCCATCAGAGCAGTGTGGGAGAATACGCCCTTCAATAATTATTGACTAGCCCTACAACCTCACAACCCTAGTTGTGCAGGAGCAGCTACTGCCACATGTTTGTGGGGATTGCGCCCAATTAGATGTTAAAGTGTATGTCAAGGCAAAAAAATAGAGTTTTTCATCTCTTATCAATAAACATTAAGCTTACCTCAATGACTATGTGTGGTTAACATAAGTATTGGTTTTACCATTGACTACGTGGCTTTTTGAGGCATTATTATTGTGGATCCAAGTGCTTTAGGAATCCTTGCTGTTTGTTTTATATGTCATACTCTCCCAGGAGTATTTCCCAGCAGCTACGATCTACAAGATTGACATTGACTTTCGCTCTTTATACAGCAATTTGTTGCTCTTCAGCAGGCATCTGATCTCTTTTGCTGCTTCTTTTACTGGCTTGCATAGAGTCCTGACCTCAACCCCATAGAACACCTTTGGGATGAATTAGAGCGGAGACTGTGAGCCAGGTCTACTTGTCCACATCAGTGCCTGACCTCACAAATGCGCTTCTGGAAGAATGGTCAAACATTCCCATAGACACACTCCTAAACCTTGTGGACAGCCTTCCCAGAAGAGTTGAAGCTGTTATAGCTACAAAGGGTTGGCCAACTCAATACTGAACCCTACGGACTAAGACTGGGATGCCATTAAAGGCAGGTGTCCCAATACTTTTGGTAATATAGTGTGTGTGTGTGTGTGTGTGTGTGTGTATATATATATATATATATATATATATATATATATATATATATATATATATACACACACACAGCTCTGAGCTCTGGGGTGCAAAAGGCTGCACACCCCTATGGAACAAAGGTCAGAAGGAGTGTTGCAGCAACTGATAGTGCTGTTGTTGAACCAGACCTTATTTCTGGGGCACCATCAGTCTGGTCCACCATGACTTGTGAGCATCTGCATGTGAACTGGTTCTGTTAAACAAAACCCTATCTTTTCCAGGCTTTGGTAGTCACTGCCATCTGAGAGCTACAACTCACGGAAACCAAATAGCATGCTGTGAATATTAATAAGTGAGACATTGATATTCACGTTCTTCTGACATATTAACACTGAATTTTGAACAGGAAGGAAGTGTCTCCTAGAGGTTAGCAGTCTATCTTTGTACAGTTCACGAAAACTTTTCATGGGAACACTTTGCACCTGGGCGCTTCTGCACGATCTTTTCTAAGGGATGTATATTTATGGCAGTACAGATGTGCTGGAGCAGAAATAAGGCTTAATTATGGCTATTATAAATGGAAGGATTATAAGCAGATGTTTTAATGGACTTAAAAAGTGAGTCGGAGATTGACTTTTGCTCTTGGTGATATTAGAGGATAATAAATATGGATTGAGGCTCACTGGTGGTCTCTGTAATATTTATGAGATTCAGGAACAAGTGATGGATCCAAAGGAAGCATTTAAAGGGGATTTCCATGTACGTGTAAAATTATGTTCACCCCTCACCAGTGTTGTGTGTACATCGGTGGTGGTCCCCCAAAACTTCTAACATTTGTGCCAACATTCTCTAGTGAGACAAAAGACCGGCATAACACAAAGGAAGACATAAGGTTTAACCTACTGCATCTTTTTGCTTCAAATTTGGAAATGAATATTCTCCCATTAATATAGCGCCAGCATATTCCATAGCTCTGTACAGAGTACACACAATCACTCAAATTATTCTTTGAGCCATGGAGGATTAAAACTGGATGGGCAATTTGGTAAATACTTCTCTTACCCCAGCTGCAAGTCATCAGGGGGCCAGGGAAGGAAAACCGAGGTTTCACAGGGTCCCCCTGCCATTTTGGAGGTTAACTAGGAAGGATCCTTTGGAGCGCTGTACTTCTTCACTGTTCTGTGCAAATGTTATAGTCAAAGCAAACCAGCCCAATATGGCGCACAATCTTACTTGTGTGTGCTAGCTCATCTTTAAAGCTGAATTCCAGGAATTCAGCTCTTTTGTAAAAAGTAAAGGCACACTATGAGTTAAGTCCAACGAGGTGCATGCCACCTCCTGGACCTATCTCTATTATTTACATCTGATAAACGTATGGCTCTGCCCAGGATACACTCAGGACTGTGAGAGGAGGCAAGCACACAGAGCAGCTATGCCAGCCCCTCCCCTCTGCTGCCCAGTCACAGAAGCCTTTGTGTTTTGTGATTGAGTTCATGTAATACAAAGGCTTTTGTGATTGGATTGGAGGAGGGAAGGGTTGGGCATAGCAGATGAAGCTACTCTAATGTTGAAGGAGCTGAGACTAGAGCATCCAGCACCAGGCAGTTCTATAAACCTGTCACATTTAAATAATAGAGATATGTCCAAGAGGTGTCATGCACTTCCTTGGACTTAAAGTTGAGTTCCAGCCAAAAATGGAACTTCGGCTTTTCCGGTTCCTCCCCCCTCCGGTGTCACATTTGGCACCTTTCAGGGGGGAGCAGATACCTGTCTAATACAGATATTTTGCTCCCACTTCCGGGCATAGATACCCGAGCCACCCACGGGTATCTATGCCACTTCCCGCTGTCTTCTGGGAAACACACGGGTTCCAGAAAACAGCAGGGACCAGTGGGATAGCGCAGAGCGAGTCGCGCATGTGCAGTAGGGAACCAGGAAGTGAAGCCGCAAGGCTTCACTTCCTGATTCCCTTACCGAGGGTGGCGGCGGCAGCACCTGACAGCCAAGGGATAGATCGGCTTTGGGTGCCAACATTGCGGGCACCCTGGACAAGTAAGTGTTCATATTTTAAAAGTCAGCAGCTGCAGTATTTGTAGCTGCTGACTTAAAAAAATAAAAAAATCGGCGGAACTCAGCTTTAACTCATTGTATGCCTTAACTTTTTACAAAGAAGATGAATTCCTGGAGTTCAGCTTTAAAGTGTATCTAAAGCCAAAACATTTTGTATAGAATCGGGAAGGGCTAAAATCTCTCTATTTTATTTTGCTGTTGGTATCACATCAGGGATAATTACTGTGACGCATCGCCTGGCACCCCACCTGGGTGCTTCCACTAAGATACAGCTCCCTCCACTCTGGAACCAGGGACCAGGTATTATAGCTGAGCCTTGCACACAAAATTTAGATGACATTAGCTTTGGTGCAAACTGGAACCCTCTTTATTGTAAACACACACAGAATACAGGCGGTCCCCTACTTACAAACATCTGACTTACAAACGACTCCTACTTACAAACAGAGGGAGACAACAGGAAGTGAGATGAAATCTACCCCATAGGAAGGGAAATTCACTCCTGTAAGAATTAATATGGGAAAATGGTGTCTCCACTGATGCTTTATCCCCAGTCCACATTTCCCTTACAACCCAAAATTTTCAAAATCCAATTGTCATTGGGACAGAAAGTGAGGTGAAATCTTCTGAAGAGGTGCACAGACAGCAAAACAAATGTTACAGGAGTGATAACCCTTCCCTATGTTATCCAAAAAGCTTAAAAATAGATTTTTTGGCTGGAGCTGCACTTAAAAAATGTACCTGTTCTGACTTACAGATTCAACTTAAGAACAAACCTACAGTCCCTATCTTGTTTGTAACCCAATGACTGCCTGTATATACCACACAAAATCAGGTGAGAGCTTGATCACATTATCCTAAACAATGCAAACTGAGAACAGTAATAGCAGTACATCTAATGAACAGCTCACATAAATATAAACTGTGAGCTAATCAAACAGTAATCTAATTAACATAAACATATAATGTATAAAAATGAGGTGAAGTGGACACAATACCAGCAGACAGACAGAAACAATAGGTGACACGATTAACAATGGGAATTCACACCTAGGAGGCACACAATGGGGAGTTATACCATGAGAGAATGACACCTTAATAAACTATAAGATTACAGTATAGGAGGAGACCCCAGCATCAGTTTGTTTTGAGCTGATTATATTACCATCTATTCTGCGTATAGGAGAAGGGGGGTGAAGCAGTCATTGCTGGTTTGGGCACAGAGGCCCCAAATCTGTATCCAGGTCCTATGCTCCCAGAGTCTGTGTGTTACAGGGAGACACAGACCCGAATCTGAAGCAAACCCACCCCAGGGGTCCCCAGGCACACACCTCCCAAGAATGGAGCCCCCTCAAAAGCCAGGGCCCATAGTCAGTAGGCAAGAGGCTACCCTGCAGTCCCCTCCAAAAGCCCCTGTCCTGGTTGGGTCTGTCACAATTACCATGACTTCCTGTCCTATAAACATAATAGGAAGTTTGAGGAAATGTCTCCAACATTAAGGAAAGCCCCATTTAGACAGCTGTCACCAGAACAAGCACTCCCATCCCAAGATCTTCCCCTATCCCCGTTCCTGTGACATATCAAATTTTTGGATTTACCTAGAGAGGGTGAATCTCCCAAGCAGTCCTTATGCTATCTAAAAATAAAAATGTTTGCTCTTTAATCAGCTCTATCGCTGGCAATGAACTACAAAAGAAAATACATACATTATCAGTAACTTTTCTTCTTGGTCTTTTACTATGAAATAAAATACTGGTCCACTTTATCTAGCAGTGAAAGACTACAAGACATTCCGACTACACAGGACAATCAATCTACATGTCAAAACTTTACCTTCTTCCTATGTGGAGTTTAAATGGGTCCAAGAAGGAAAGAATATCAAATACTATAAGGAAACCTGGGCTGAGAGGTACAAGGAAGTGGTCACTGTAGACCTCATTCTGAAAATACCAGCCGCCTGGTCATCATGCCGATCCTTTGGATTTATTGCTTTGAATCGGTGACTAAGAACAAGTACGCATCGATTGAATTTATAACCTCTGACCTGCATATTCCAATGATTTATTACTATGCTATACTATATTATACATACCATACTATTTTCATTTAACGGGCCATCCTGGATAAAAACAAAATTTTTACCACCCCCTCTAAACTGCGCTGACAGTCTTTTTGGCTCTGAAGCCAGCAATTGTAACTCCCCCATCCAGGTCCCTTACCGCCACTTGTACAGATACAGGGGACCCCCAATCCAGTGCTGTGATGAAGCTGAGAACCATCGGACCCCACCGTGATGGCATTGGTGCCCTTCTCTCTCCTGGGAGTACCCTTCCAGGCAGTGGTGTATTTTGGTCTTGTGCTGCCCTAAGCAAGACTAAAATAGGTCGCCCCCCAATCTAAATTTGTCCCATCCTAGCCGCTTTAAAACTGTGCATGCCCGTGCAAGGGCGACAAACGACATACATTTTGCTATCCATATGTGACACTTTAAAAGCCTTTACAGGTTATCACTTTAGCTTTACAGAGGGAGTCTAGTGCTAGAATTACTGGCCATGATCTGACATTCGTGGTGATATCTCACAAGTGTGGGACGATCGCTGTTTGTGTGCATTCGGGACCAACATGCACGTTCGCCTTTGTGTGCAAGCATAGGAGGACGGGGGCCACTTTAATTTTTTTTTATTATTATTACAAATATTTGAATTTTTACACTGTTGCTTTATTTTTAATTCTTTTTTAGCACTTTTATTGTTGTCACAAGGAATGTAAACATCCTTGTGACAGCAGTAGACAGCAATAGGCAGTGACAGGTACTCTTTATGGAGAGATCTGGGGTCTATAAGACTGAAAATCCCTCCTCTGCACTTAAAAGCATTCAAAACACCCAGATCTGTGTTTTTCAAATGCTTTAGATTTTTAAAACCTGACGCCGATGGTTTCTGAGTAAAGTGATGTCATGTCATTGCTTCTGATTTACTGTTACAAACAGCCGAATAAAGCCAATCCTCGCTTTGCTTGGCTGTCCGGCCAGCCGGCGGACACGCCGGCAGGTCGCTCAGGTCCCCCCGGTGGGATGAGAGAGACCAAGAGATCTGTGGAAGGTGGCGGAAGGAGGGGGATGTCCCCTCCCGCTGCTTGTGATAGCAATTGAGCTGCTAGTAAGCCGCTCCAATTGTTATTACAAGAGAGCCAACCGTCGGCTCATAAAAAGGATCCCGGGGTGATGCCTGCAGCTGCATATCATCCCGGTACAGTCGGCCACCCCCCTGAAAAATGGCACCCAAGGCACACGCCTTGTTTTCCTCATGGTAGATACGCCCCTGCTTCCAGGTGCCATCCAATAGTCATGCAGGCATTGATCCTGAAGTCAGATTTTAAATACACATTATTTCAACATAAAATACATTTATTTTTACATAGAAACTAGCATAAGGGTCTTGATAGTCCCCTACACAGCAGCACTTAGATGGAAAGGTGGGACCAGCCTATTAGGCCAATCAAGCTCTGATGCATGGTACAGTACTGTCCATCTAACACTGCGGGTGCAAAGCGAAGCATCCCAACCTTGGCATCATAGATGTGCGCAGCCTAATGCGTTAGGGTGTGCACCCCCAAAGCTCAAACATACACGTGTGTATATATATATATATATATATATATATATATATATATATATATATGTGTAGCGGTGCCCCTGTGATGTGGTTGAGTGTAGTAGTTCCACCTGTCACCCCGAGCAGCCTGGCATTCACTTCCAGTCACACATTCCCAGACAATGAATAGTCCATCGGCTTGTTTTTGTTGTTTTTATTAAGGGGATTTAACTTGGATGGGGAAAAGGGACATGGGATGCCCAGATATTTGATCTCGTAAGATGTAAAAAATGTTGCAATCTATATTGGCAGTCTCTAAAGCTCTCCTCCAGCACATCACTTATGAGTAAACTCCACTTTCTCTACTGCGCAATCCAAGATTCCCGTCACAGCTAGCACATGGTTAGGCCTCACTCTGAATAAGTCCCACTGTCAGGGTTGGGCTCAGCCCTTTCTTCTCTAAGGTCGCAGCTCAGCTGTCGGCTAATTGCCATCTTCTATCCCTCCACAGTAACTCACCTGTTGATGATATCCTGCTCGTCAGTCCTGCCTACTTAAGCCGTCCAGCCCAGATGATATCTGCCTTCGCCTTGGTCACATCTCTAGAGACGCTCTCCTGTGTTCCTGTTAAAGACTTGCTTGGCTTGCTTCCTTCTGGCTCCAGATCCTGCTTGCTGTTCTACTACGCTCATCTCTGGCTCCCTGACGTTTTGGCTTGTCTGACTACCTGTTGCGGTTCCTACTACGTTTACTCTGTTTACCTTTTTTATTATTATTAAAGTTAGATAGAGTTAGAGTTAGATAGAGTTAGAAGTTAGATTTAATTGTACTTCTGTCTCAGTCTGATTCATGGTTTCTGACACCCAACTGTTCAATATCCGCTTTGCTGGCAGGGGTCTGTGGTCCCCTTTGGTGTAGCAACCCAATAGCGATGAAAAGAGTAGTTTTTGTGCTAACTGAATCTTGGTGGACTACTGGTCCCAGTCAGTCCTGTGCAAGTTCCGCCAACCCCCCCTGGCTGCAGCAACTTGTCTCTAACACCAGCGACATCACAGTCTCTCCCTCTGGCTCTACATCCACTCCTGGCATGTCTCTCCCAAATCGTCTCACTGTGCCTGTCACTGACGGACCCTGGAATGGATCCCTCCTAGTGACCTGCCCGGCAGTGCTCCCCGCTGTCCTCTTCCTGCTCCTGTTCAGGACAACCTGAGATAGGGTTGTATGAAGGGGTTCCTTCCCAGCTCCCAAGCTCCAGGCCCAAGGTCACCCCCCCAGAAAGGGGGCTCCCTCCAAGGCCTCAGTTCTTCCACCCAACAACTCCTCCCCCAGCAGGCTGACCCTGAGTATATATAGGAGGCCTGCCCCCTGCCAATCCTAGTTGGGGATTGGTCAGGGCTCCCATATACACTCCATGCCACTACAATCCCCTGCGATGCCTCTTTTCCAGAACCTTTTAGAAACAGAGGGAGGCGCCAGAGAGATGAAGCCACATTTCTGTCACTTGCTGCTACTCTAAATCACTCCCTAGCCCCCAAAACAAACAGGCCTAGGCCTGCCTAAATTTACCTGCACTGGCTGTAAAAAAAACCAAAACACAACTACCTCTTGCAATCTACCCAAGGTAGAGGGTGCTACATATACACACACATATTATATATATATATATATATATATATATATATATATATATATATATATATATATATATATATATATATATATATATATATATATATATTTATATATTTATATATTATTTTTATTTATTTATTTATTTTTAAACACACAGCCAAGATTTTTAAAATAACATTTTTCTATTATTTATTTTACAATTTTTTTAGGAACCCTTTGGGGGCTTTGGAAAAATTACAAGGGTCTGAACAGACTCCTGATGCCTCACTTTTGAGACTGTGTTGGGCTGCTTCCTGTTCATTTACAGTTTACTATGGTTTAATTGTGAATCGACAGATAGATCACAATTGATGGGCTGCCAGCCCCTGGATTAGGGTGTGCCTGGGCGCACCCGGCACACCCTGTGCTCTCCCCTATGCTTGGCATATAAACACCCCCCTTCACTGCCTACTGCAGCCTAAAGGGAGGCAGTAAAAGCACAGCTCAACCACGCATTTTTACTGCACGTCTAAGTCATTTTTTTTTCCCAACCCTATAACGCAAAGAAAACCAATTTGCAATGATAAAAGTTTGAAATAATTTTATATGGAATTTCTACCTCTAATGTATGACTGAATTGTAAGGCTCTACAGGGTATTTTGAATATATTTTGGGTGAAAGGGATGTTTGACTTTATTTATTTTTTTTTACCAGAGGCTCCATGCTGGAATGAATAATTCACATTTATTTAAACCAGTTATGACAGACTGACACGCAAGTAGCAATTGAAAAAAAAAAGTATCTCACTGGCTCTTTAACGCTAAAGCCCAAATAAACCGAACTGTCTTCTTCTATATAAATAATAACAAAAATATGTGGCTGTGTGGCTTGGTAATAGCATGTCTGGGGTAGGAAAATGTTGTGTGCTTCAGCACTATTCCTGGTAAATGGATTTCTCCTCTCCATAACCATTACTTATAATACGATCTGAAAATTACACAGAGCCGGAGTCTTCCAGGGGAATCGCTCCCTGTTTATGTTATCTGTTATCTATAATGCACTTACTGACCACCGAAAACCCAAGCTGGCTCATCGCGTCAACTGTAGAGTCACCAAACTTCAAGGCCACACATTTACCGGAGTGCTGACTGTGTAGACAGGGTGAGAGCTTCAGGAAACTCAACACATGTAACCAATAAGACATTGTGCAAACATTTATTATGGCAGGGCCCTTTACTCAATGGAGAAGGTCAAGAGATTGTTAGTTTTGGGGATATTGCTCTAAAGAAACATAAACGTGGTAAAAGAAAGACAAAAATGTAAAAAAAAACAAATAAATACAAAAGTAAAAAAAAAAAAAAAAAATAGGAAAGTAAAAAAAAAAAAAATGCATATTTACATTTTCTACTTTGACACAAATAACAACATTTTGTTATATAATAATAAAAGCAACAACAATAACAACAACACCAATAATAATAATAATAACCACAGCAGTATCATACTAATACATATTTGTGGGTAAAAAAATGTTTTATTCTTTTCAGTTACTTCCATTTCTTAGTAGCAGATAGGGGCAAAAGATAATTGAGAGTAGTCTTAATTCCCCCCCCCCCCCCCCCCCCAACGTTTGGCAAATATCAGAATAATTCTGTGAAATTGTGCCATTTTGGCATAATGCAATTGAGTTTGCAGGGAAGGTGAAACCAAGGTGTTTTGTGTGGTTTTTAGGGGTGCATTGGATTTATCTAGCTCTAAAGAAACATAAACGTGGCAACAGAAAGAAAAAAATGTAAAAAATAAATAAAAAAATGTGAAAAGTTTTAAAAAGATGCATATTTACTTTGACACAAATAACTAAATTATGTTATATAACAATAATAGCAAAAACAACAACAACACTGATGATAATAATAATAATAATAATAATAATCACAGCAGTGTCATAATAATACATATTTGTGGATAAAAAAATATTATTATACACTATATTATTATTATTATTATTATTATTATACACGATTTATATAGAGCCAACAGTTTACACAGCACTTTACAATGTAGAGGGGGGACAGCACAATTACAGTACAGTTCAAAACAGAAGGGACAGGAGGGCCCTGCCCGTAGAGCTTACATTCTAAAAAGGGAGGGGGTGGTGGAACAAAAGGTAATAGATGCGGGGAATGATTTGATGGGGGTGGCTCGGGGACAGTTGTTAGGTGGGTGTGGGATAGGCTTCCCTGAATAAGCGAGTTTTCAGGGATTTCCTAAAGGTGGACAGGTTAGGGGCAGGCAGTATAAAATTATATATTGTGTTCAGTTAGGTCCATTTCTTAATAGCAGATAGAGGCAAGAGATAATTGAGAGTCTTAATTTTCCCAAATGTTGGCAAATATCAGAATATTTCTGTGAAATTGTGCCATTTTGGCAAAATGCAATTGAGTATGTCGGGAAAGTGAAACTAAGGTATGTAGTTTTTAGGGGAACATTGGCTGTGTCTAGCTCTCGAGGGCTATGGAAGCTCCTTTCAACTATCCTGGACATGTTCCTTTGCCAAAAATGGCCCCTCATTAGTCTCATTATTGTATATAGAAAAAAAAGCAGACCGTGAAAAAAAAATCTAATAAAATGTATGCAAACAAATAAATAAAATAAAAATTATATATATTTTTTAAATAATAAAAAAATATAGAAATAAACAAAAAAGTATACTTAGGTATGCAAATAACAATCAAGACAAGGTGTGTGGTTTTTAGGGGTACATTGGCTGTATCTAGCTCTCGAGGGCTATGGAAGCTCCTTTCAACTATCCTGAACATGTTCCTGTGCCAAAAATGGCCCCTAATTAGTCTTATTATTGTATATAGAAAAAAAGCAGACAGTGAAAAAAATCAAATAAAATGTATGCAAAAAAAAAATACAAAATTAAAATTATATATATTTTTTAAATAATAAAAACATACAGAAATAAACAAAAAAGTATACTTAGGTACAAAAATAACAGTCAAATACACACAAAAAAAGGGAAATAAAAATATCACAATTAACACTAAATAAAGTAAACAAAACTACGCTAAATGCACAAAATAACCCTCTAAATAAAAAAAAGTGGATTTTTTAAAGCAGATTAATGAATAAAATTGACAGTCTCTACCTCAGTAAAAGTTTGCAGTGAAATACATTTTTCAAAAAATTGCTGTGCTCATCCCTAACAGGAGAGTGTTATACCTACAGACTTGGTGGTCAGACTTGAAAATACACAACCTAACCGACAAAGGACACATATACTTGTATGATATAGAAGACCCTAAACAATGCAGAAAATTGCAGAAAAAAAAAGCAATAAAATGATATACTAACACATAAACACACACGCCTCTATCTCTATAAGTCTTGTTTTTTCATTCTTTTTTTGTTTTTCTATGTTTTTTGTGCAGTTTTTCTTAGTGGAGAAAAGGTGAAGTGAGGTTGAAGAGGTTAAGACTGAAGGAGATTAGTGACAGAAGGAGATGAGGAAGGAAATATTTGAAAAAATTGTGTTGATTACTTCCACCTTGACCTTGCTGTAATTATCCGGCAACTCAAGGTAGAGAGTGGCACACGAGCGCTGGAGGAAATAAACTGAAGGACAGATAAACTGTTTCAGCAGTGAGCAAGAAAACGACGTCCATGTATTGCTCGATTTCAACAAAGAACATCGACTCAGATGGTCAGTGAAGGCAAACAACGGATCAGCTGTGATGGGACTCCGGGCCTGTTCATACTTCACAGTTTCCGGCAGTAAGAAGGATTTTGTTAACGTAAAACTTTTCACTTCATCTAAAAGCTTCATGTTCCTGCAACTACCTACAATATACTGTACAATGGAAATTGTTCTCCGATAATAATAATACCAATGATGAAAGACTTGACCTCAACTATTAGGGCACATCTCACTAATTCTGGAAGACATTGTTTTATTGGCTGAAGTTTGTCAACTCTACAAAATACAAGCTTTTACTCAAAGGCCAATCATGGTTTCTACTAGGTTCCTGGGAGAAAAAGATCAGACACGGTCCTCTTCCTCCACAAATTTTATCAAGAATATGTAATAATTACAAATAACAACACCTTGGTCACTGTGTGGAATCGATGGTGGAGAAAGCATTTTTACATTAACCAGAATTGTGCACTAGGGATTATTATTATTATTTCATATGTATATAGTGCTAGGAGTTTGCACAACAGTTTACAAAGTAAAGGGAGATGCAGTAAGCTACAATACAATTCAATCTAAAATGAGAAGAAATACTTTGACAAAACTGAGTTCACCTTAAAATTTTACTAACATGGAAATATTTCATTTTACTCAAATATGCATGGAAAAATGTTTTCATAATTTTTTTCTTTATTTGGTGAGCTTCTTTTTTTGTGGTTCTATTTAGGATAGTTTAGTTAACTTTATGGAGCATTTTTTAGATTTTGTATTTGTACATTTTTATTTATTTATTTTTATTTTGTTTTTTTATTTGTTTTTTTATTTTATTGAGCGTTTTTTGGATTTGATATTTGTACATTTTTATTTATTTATTTTATTTTTTATTGTTATTTTGGTACTGTTAAAAAATATATATATATATATATTTTTTTTCAGTGTTTCACTGTCTGGTTTTCTTTCTGTAAAATAAACTTGATATAATAAGGCCAATGAAGGGCCATTTTTTGCCACAAAAACAGGTTCATGATAGTTAAATGTACCATTTCCAGGGCTTTTTTTCAGCGGGAAGGTGGGGGAACGCAGTTCTGGCACCTCCAGCACTGGATGTTTATAATGCCAAGGGGTGCTGGGGGGGATCTATTGCTGCTGGTAGGGGGGATATATATATTGTTGCTTAGGGGGATTTTATGTTGCTGAGGGGGGGGGGGGCAGTTGTTGGTGGGAGAGATTTACTGTTGAGGGAAGGGTCTAATAATGCTGGTTTCTGGGAGATCTATTGTTGCTGTTGGGGTCTATTGTTGCTCGGGTGGATCTACACTATTGTTGCTGGGGGTCTATATTGTGGGAGGGGGGGTCTATTGTTACTGGGGCTTCTATTGTAGCTGGGAGTTTCTATTGTTGCTGTGGGGGGGGGGGGGTCTGTTACTGCTGGGTGATCTATTGTTGCTGGGGTGTCTAATGTTGCTGGGGGATCTAATGTTGCTGGGCTAATCTATTGTTGCTGGGGGGATCTATTGTTGCTGGGCAGATCTATTGCGGCTGGGATTGATCTATTGTTGCTGGGGTGAGCTATTGTTGCTGGATGGGGGTCTATTGTTGCGGGCTGCAGAGGACCTATTTTACCGCCTTTCATTAGCAAATTCCATACAAACTACTTAGTACCAAAAAATACTTGGTTCTGTATTCTTTAAAAAGGGGCGGTACTGGGAGGTGGGTAGGGTGTGGAACCAAGGGACATTGCTAGGAGGTGGGCAGGGGGCAGAGACAAGTGGTGACTCAGAAGGGGGGAGTACATACACCTATTTTCTAGGACAAAAAGCCCTGAGCATTTCTAACACTCAGGAGTCATTTAAAGCCAATCGTTCCCTTAAAAACCACAAACAAAACCCCCTTATTTCGCCTTCTGTATTTGACTTCCATGCAGTTTGCTAAAAGTGCAAAATTCCACCAGGATCTTCCAATTGTTGCTGAAATTTAAGGAAAATTGAACTTTTCAAATTCCCTCATCGATATTGTCCACATGACTGCATGAGATTCTTCACGGGGCCCCGTACAGCCTACCTGACCCTCTCTCCATCTTCAATTGATCCCCCATACCCTGCAGCAGCCAGCAAGAGGGAGAGGAGAAGAAGTTATTAGTGTTGCCGGAGGAGCACACAGGGCAGCAGGGGGAAGGAGAGATAATTGGTGTGGCGGGGGGGCAGGGCATTTACTAAAACAGATCCCCTATAGTTCCCCCCAGCAGCTGCTTAAAGCTGGTGGCAGAGAGAGGAGATCAAGCTGGCCTTCAACTGCTGCAGAGAGTCATAAAGGGGATTGATTCCTGTAATCCCCCCCGGTCGCCCCCTCCTGTCCATGATCCAGTTCATGCTGCTGCCCGGGCCCCCCTGCTAAACTAATGGGGCCTGGGCCCCGTACAGGAGGACTGGTGGTACCCCCCTATCAGTGGCCCTGACGATGGGGCATTATTACTTCCATTGACATCAACGATAGGGCACTATATCTTTCGTTGATACTAACAATGGGGCACTATTCCTTCCAGTGACACCAACGATGGGATACTATTCCTTCCATTGATACCAACGATGGGGCACTATTCCTTCCACTGACACCAATGATGAGACACTATTCCTTCCATTGATACCAATGATGGGGCACTATTCCTACCACTGGTAACAACGATGGGGCATTATTACTTCCACTAACACCAACGATGGGGCACTCTTCCTCCTCCTATTGACCACAGGCACTATTCCTCCCACTGGTACCAACGATGGGGCACTCTTCCTCCTCCTATTGACCACAGGCACTATGTAATTTTTTTTCTCCTGATCACCACCAAGCCTGAAACATTGTCTATTCCCAATGGCCACATTCTGGCCCACCTAAAGTCTGAAGAACAATAAAATGGCCCTTTGTTTAGAAAGTTTGGAGACCCCTGGTCTGCATGATGGAGAATCCATCAGCATAAATTATTTGGCTTTGTAGCAGCCCCTGCTATAGGTCAGGGGTCAACTGTGAAATCTGGGGCAAAAATCCCACTTTTACCCCTAGAGACATAAGAAGACAGCATAAAATGTAAAGTGTAAGTATTACAAAACTTTTTTTTTGGATGGAGTAGGGAAAGTTTACATTCCTGCCAGCTTTTCCCCCATCTCAGAGACCCAACAGGAAATAAGCCGAAGTCTCTACAAAGTGAGGAGAAATCCCCTGTAAAGTTGGCCATATATTCATAGTTAGAAACAGGCTGAAATAAAACTCTTATGCCCCGTACACACGATCGGAATTTCTGACAACAAAACCGTGGATTTTTTTTTCCGAAGGATGTTGGCTCAAACTTGTCTTGCATACACACGGTCACACAAATGTCGGAAATTCCGAACGTGAGAACACGGTGACATACAAGACGTACGACGAGCCGAGAAAAAGGAAGTTCAATAGCCAGTGCGGCTCCTTCTGCTTGATTCCGAGCATGCGTGCGCTTTTGTGTGACCGACTTGTATACACACGATCAGACTTTCCGACAACAAGTAAAGTTGGTGGAAAATTTGAGAACCTGCTCTCAAACATTTGTGGCAGAAATTCCAACAGCAAATGTTCAATGGAGCCTACACACGGTCGGACTTTCCGACAACAAGCTCACATCCAACATTTCCCGTCGGAAAGTCCGACCGTGTGTACGCGGCATTAGAGATGCCTCATCATAAACAGTGTGGATGGATGAATATCCCCTACCAGCTATTGTATTCTGACAGCCGGCACCCACAGCTGTCAGAGTTCCCGAACAGTGAGTGCATATGATTGGCTGCCGTCACTGTTCAGCCAACAATCTTCAGAGAAAAGTGTGTCAAGCCAGGTGGTGCCGGTGGGGTCACCCTTGGACCAAGTTTCGGTCAATTCAGCAAGAAATGGACCAATATTTGATTCATGTATGGCCAGATTTAGACAACAGTCACAGGTGTCCCTGTTGAAAGATTTTTTATTTTTGTTGACTACCTGTTAATCCTGCCAAAAAGACAGTATTCTTGTAATTTCCTGTGAGCTGCATAGAAGTATGTCTTCTTTCCTAGCTATCTTTTGTAAACTATCAATTGGCCTATCCCCCATGTAATGGAGATGAAGAGATATGAACATGTTTGTATTCCATATAATAAGAACAGCCTAGGGCAGTGATGGGGAACCTAGGCACCCCAGATGTTTTGGAACTACATTTCCCATGATGCTCTGGCACTCTGCAGTGTAGTGGAGCATCATGGGAAATGTAGTTCCAAAACATCTGGGGTGCCAAGGTTCGCCATCACTGGCCTAGGGTGACAACATGACTCCCTGCACAGATACCGTGAAGAAGAGATGCAGCCACCCAGGGGCAGGAAGTGGGTTATTTTCAGGAACACAAGGTGAAAATAAAGCAAAAAGAAATAGAAAATGAATGCAGCCATCACATCAAGGACTGGTAAGCTGCAACATATTGCATTTTAGGTTTTGGGTTTAGATACACTTTACCCTTTAACCCAAACTTCATTTTTTTTCTTCTTCTAGATGTCCTCGGTCTGATGGCCAGCATCATTCAACCCACTTTGTCTTGGACCTGCCCCAATCTGTGACTGGACAATGAATGGAGAAGTAGCACAGCGATAAGCTCATCTCTCCATCACTCTACTCTCTCTCCTTAAGAGCATGCTCCTTGCCAGCACATGAAATGATTGGATCCTTGTGCTGATTTTGCTCTCCCACTCCAGCCCTGCTGTAGGGGGACTACTAGAGGCAGATAACAGGTACATTTAATGATATATTCATGGTTACAGGACTGCATTATTGGTGCCCTAGAGTTTAGCCCTAACAAAAAATGAGTTGGTGTTGACCTTATATTTTATATTCCAGTGTGTTAGAAGACAAAAAAAAAACAGCCATTTTTAATAGCCGTCTGTTACTATGCGACACAAATCTGAATGAACAATCTGTAATTCTTCCTGATTCAGGATAATTATCAGCCCGGAACGTGTGGAACTCGGCCAATCCTCCGGCACTGACAAGGTTTTGAGTTTCGCACCTGTGGCAGTGCCAACCGGTCAAAAAAGCATCTTACAAAACACATTAGCTGACATGACTTGTTAATCACAAATGCTTAGGGATATTTAATACTTGAAGGATTAAGCCTTGGTTTCAAAATAATACATTAACTCATCGCATGCAAACATAGGAAGCAATACAATTCCCATCTGATAGTCGTGTTTAGAGGAACATGAGGTCTACGACGTGCACCCGACGCCAAGAATGTGACAAAACAGTTGTTTTACCCAATGCTTCCCGCTAGTGTTTCTATAAATATTCCTCACGTAACTCTGACAGAGGCTGCAGATGATGCGAAATGTGGGTCCTTAAATACCCCGGATTTCCAGGCAATTAAAGAGGGCTTTTCCCTTCACTTTAAGTTCAACATACCATCATCTAACTATTGATTTTTCTGTTTTATTGATTTGATTTATTTATTACAGGTTTTTAGATTTCTCTATTTCTCCCACTGACACCACGATGGGGCACTGTTCCTTCCACTGACACCAATGATGGGGCACTGTTCCTTCCACTGACACCAACGATGGTGCACTGTTACTTCAACTGACACTAAATATAGGGCACTGTTCCTTCCACTGACACCAACGATGGGGTGTTTCCTCACATATGGCGACCCATCACATTTGGCTACCTGCTGGATTGCGTATGCGCAATGCCGCCATATGCGTTCCAACACTGTGTTGATCTGCGCTTGCGCAGAATTTTGTGGCCACACCCCTGAGTCCAGGTTCAAGCCCCACCATCCAAGTGGACATAGAGTTAGATTATAATTATGCTGAGCGAAGCGAGGCCGTGTCCGAAGTGTGGCGAGCGAAGCGAGCCCGCGAGGGGCCCTGTGGCAAAGTGGTGTCTTACAACAGTGTGGAACGCATATGGCGGCATCACGCATGCGCACTCCAGCGGGTATCAAAATGTGATGGGTAGCTGAATGTGAAGAAACAGGGGCACTGTTCCTTCCACTGACAATAATGATGGGGCACTGTTCCTTCCACTGACACCAACGATAGGGCACTGTTCTTTCCACTGACACTAAAGATGGGGCACTGTTCCTTCTACTGACACCAACGATAGGGCACTGTTCCTTCCACTGACACCAATGATAGGGCAATGATAGGGCACTGTTCTTTCCACTGACAATAAAGATGGGGCACTGTTCCTTCCACTGACACCAACGATGGGGCACTGTTCCTTCCACTGACACCAACGATGGTGCACTGTTCCTTCAACTGACACTAACAATGGGATGCTATGCCTTCTGCTGACACCAATGATGGGACACTATTGCCTCCACTGATGTCAGTTCGTTGGTGTCAGTCAGTTATTGAGAACAGGGTCCAGTAAAGTTTCTCGAAAACTTCCATGCCTCAACAGTAAAAAAGAAAAAAAATTAATACTCACACAAGAAAAGTATGGGAATACAAAATACGTATTCAAATGTTGGAGGATGCTGGATGCGGCTAGGTGTCACTGTGAGGGATGGGGGTTCTGAAAGGGGTTGGGGGACTCTGAAGCAGACGTGGTGGACCTGTAGGTAGAGGATGAGATTTCTGGAGGGAGCTCAGGGCAACTGTGGGGGGATGTGCTCTCTGAAGGGGTCTGGAAGTTTCTCTAGGAGGCTGGGCTTTCCAGGGGAACTGTAGAAGACTGAAGTGTACTTCAGGGACTGGGTGGGGCACTGTGGGACATTGTTGAAGGCTGGGGGTACTATGGTGGGGCTGGTGGCTCTGTAGCATAGTAAGGGCACTTCAGTTGACTGGGGGGGGGGGGCACTTTGGAAGGTTGAGGGGTATTGTGGAGAATGAAGGTTCTTAGGGGGCTGAGGGGTACTCGGGAGTTAAAGGACATTGTGAGGGCAGAGGGCTCTCAGGGAGCTGGGGGCACTGTGGGAGGTTTAGGAGCATTGTGGGGGCTGAGGGTTCTCAGGGTCTGGGGGTAGAGTAGGAAGTTGAAGGGCATTGTGGGGACTGAGGACTCTCAGGGGGCCTTGGGGCACTGCAGACCATTATGGGAGGTTGGGTGGCACTATGGGAGCTGGATGGCATTGTGGGAGGTTAGGAGATCAGCAACTGGCTGGAGCCCTGGGAGGAGAGAGGCCACAGCCCAGCAATGGACCACAATCATAATGGTTGGGAACCATTGGTCTACACCAGGGGTGTCCAACCTCTGGCCCAAAGGCTGCATTCAGCCCCAGATGGCTATGAATGTGTCCCAAAACAAAATTATAAAACGTACTTACATATGTTGATTTTTTGTGGAATTTTTTGTAAAAATGCATTTACACTTGGCAAACACATACGGCCAAAGAAAAAAATGCCATTGTCTCTTTACTGGAATTTTATAAGTTTTATCTTCCCCCCAAAAAAATCCCCCACTCTTCACAATCACACCTTATTCATGTCATCAGTTTTCGGCATCACCTATATTTGTGAGCAACTATTTTCAAGGATGAAGCATAAAAAGGGCAAAATTAGAACCAAAATATCTGATGAGCACCTTGAGAATTCATTTACCCGGACAGCCCGGGTTTTGAATCATGTGTCTGGGTTTTAGGCAGGCTGAAACTCAGACACATTATTCAGACTAGGCTGTGGCTCCCCAAGTATCCAAGACAGTCACACAGAAATTTTTTTCCATCCAGGAGCTGCGGGCGGCGATCTGGGGGCAGGTTTGACATCACTGGGGGGCAAGGAGATGATGTCAGCAAGAGCAATTTGGCCACACCCACTATTTTCTGTGGCATGCTATGCCCGCCGCATTACTACTCTCTTTGGGGAACCCAAAAGTGTCCAGGCTGCTAAAGTGTTCGGGTGTGGCTTGAAGAAAAGGTGTCCACCCTACCAGGAAGGTCAAAAGGCTGGAAACCATTGGTGTACACTGTATGCAAACTAAATCTGGGCTTCAGGCAAACAACCAAAAACTGATAAAATACATATAAGGGATCTGGTTTACCTGCCAAAGTATTTGCAATTCTGTCCATCCTGTCCTGAGATTTACAAAGTTCTGCCACACAGCTCAATCGTGTCTAGCAGGGGTGGCACCTGATCTTCCTCCCCTGCAGTTTCACTTTCACTTACAGGCCTTGTTCCAGCCTTGGAACTGGTCAGTGAAAGGAGAAATAGTAAGCTGGTGAGCTTATCTCTCTGTCACTCTGCTCTCCCCTCCTATTAACATGTTCTGTGCACTACAGCACACTTGATTGGTTCCTTGTGCTGCTTCTCGCTCCCCTTCTGTGATCTGTATAGCTGCTTTACAGCGACTGCACAGACTGATACCAAGTCAAACACAGGTACTTATGCTGTTAAAAAAAAAAAAAATACATGATGATGATGATTACAGATTATGATTACAGATCTGCATGAATTTGAACCTTTTTATCTGGCTTGAGTTCACCCTTTACAGTGAATGCTAGGTCAATATAAAGCATCATTCAATGCAATAGTGTCTTCCTTTAAACAAATTCAACATATTTTTGCATACAGCTAGCATACTTTCCAGAAATCTGTCTATTTATAAATTTTCTGTTATCTGGTTTCAGACCAATGGGGGAAAGGGCAGCACTTGTATCCAATCACGCTTTGCAGCATGCACATGTGATCAGAGGTACATGCATTGTAAGGATCTACATCAGTGCTGCATACCTCCCAACTGTCCCTGATTTCGAGGGACCGTCCCTGATTTGGAGCAATGTCCCTCTGTCCCTCTTTCCTCCTCATTTGTCCCTCATTTTGGTCTGATCTATATAGTTGTATATAAAATGCACTTTTTATCTTTCAAAAAGTGTTTCCCAGTGCTAAACCTTTCATCCAATTTATAAATGTCTGCATTTGTACATTTTAAAAGCCAATATAAAGGAATAGTAGTTGTAAAAAAAAGTCCTTGTGGATTTAATTAACCTTTTTTTTGGGGGTTAATTCTCCGTTAAGGGGGCGTGGCAGGGGGCGTGTCCTATGCCTACATACATAGGTGTCCCTCATTCCCATCCCAAAATGTTGGGAGGTATGGAGCTGGTCAACGTAATGATCATAGAGGGCCTCAACTGTGGCCCCCTTCACTTCCAGAGAGCTGCACCATAGCACCTCAATGGCCAAAAATGTTGGGCCTACTGCATTTTTGTAGCATATTGCAATGCGCTGAAGACGTTTGAATACAAAACCTCCAGGATTGGTGTCAGTGGATACAATAATAACCCCCAGCATTGGTGTCAGTAGATGCAATAATAACCCCCAGCTTTGTTGTCAGTGGACGCAATACTAAACCCCAGCATTGGTGTCAGTAGATGCAATAATAACCCCCCCCCCCCATTGATGTCAGTGAATACAATAATAACCCCCAGCATTGTTGTCAGTGCGCACAATAATAAGTCCCAGAATTGCTGTCAGTGGACGCAATAATGGGAACCATTAAAGATCAGTGTGACGCCTCTTTCCTGATGGGAATTATCATTAGTTGTGAGCGAGTTTGACCCTTTCAGAGTTTAATGCCCCGTACACACGATCGGAATTTCATCGGAAAAACCTTGGATGGTTTTTCCGACGGAATTCCACTCAAGCTTGGCTTGCATACACACAGTCACACAAAAGTTCTCTGAACTTTCGACCGTCAAGAACGTGGTGACGTACAACATGTACGACGGCACTAGAAAAGGGAAGTTCCATACGAAGCGATGACTCTGAGCATGCGTGTTTTTTCGCGCATCGAAATTGCATACAGACGAGCGGAATTTTCGGATAGGAACGTTTTCCGACTGAAAAATAGAGAACCCGCTCTCAATCTTTTGCTGGTGGAAATTCCGCCAGCAAAAGTCCAATGGAGCGTGCACACGGTCGGAATTTCCAACCAAAAGCTCACATCGGTCTTTTGCTGGTGGAATTTCCGATCGTGTGTACGCGGAATTAGAAGGAGGCGAGCAGCCATTTCACCTTGTGAAGGTTGGTTTGAAGGTTGGTTTATCTGTCGGACTTTCCTTCAGAATAGACTCCAACGGTCTTTCCGACAGAGTTCCGCTGAAACGGACTTGCCCACACACGATCAAACCAAAGTCCGTTCGTTTAGAACGCAATGACGTACGACGGGACTAGAAAAAGAAAGTTCAATAGCCAGTAGCCAATAGCTGCCCTTGCGTCGTTTTTGGTCCGTCGGACTAGCATACAGACGAGCGGTTTTCCCGAAAGAAAAAGTCCGATGAAGCCCACACACGATCGGAATGTCCGATGGAATGATTCCGTCGTACCCTTTCTGCCGGAAAGTCCAGTCGTGTGTACGCGGCATTAGAAGCACTTTTTTCTCACAGTGGATTTTGAAGCACACTCTATATAAGAAGATTTTGTGTTCCAATTAACTTTCATATATATTTGATATTGGACTTTTTCAGCACATGCGTTTATTGCACATCAATATTGGATTTATTTACATTTTTTACTTGAGAAGCACTTTTTTTTCTCACAGTGTAATGCCCCGTACACACGGTCGGACTTTGTTCGGACATTCCGACAACAAAATCCTAGGATTTTTTCCGACAGATGTTGGCTCAAACTTGTCTTGCATACACACGGTCACACAAAGTTGTCGGAAAATCAGATCGTTTTAAACGCGGTAACGTAAAACACGTACGTCGGGACTATAAACGGGGCAGTGGCCAATAGCTTTATTTATTCTGAGCATGCGTGGCACTTTGTCCGTCGGATTTGTGTACACACGATCGGAATTTCCGACAACGGATTTTGTTGTTGGAAAATTTTATCTCCTGCTCTCCAACTTTGTGTGTCGGAAAATCCGATGGAAAATGTCCGATGGAGCCCACACACGGTCAGAATTTCCGACAACACGCTCCGATCGGACATTTTCCATCGGAAAATCCGACCGTCTGTATAGGGCATAATTTGAAACACATTCTATATAAAAAGATTTTTAGTTTCAATCAATTTTTTTATACATTTCCTATTGGATTGTATATTTATTCAGCACATGCGTTTATTGCATATTATTGGATTTATGTATTATTTGTCAGATTGAAGCAGCGCTATCATATTTTTTAGATAATAATAAACCCCAGCCTTGGTGTCAGTATATGCAATAATAACCCCCCCCCCCATTGATGTAGGTGGATGCAATAATAACCCCCCCATTGGTGCAGGCGGATGCAAGAATAACCCCCCCCCCATGGTGTAGGTGGATGCAATAATAACCCCCCTATTGGTGTAGGATGCAATAATAACCCCCCCCCCATTGGTTTAGGTGGATGCAATGATAACCCCCCCCCCTATTTGTGTGGATGGATGCAATAATAACCCCCCCCCCCCTTATTGGTGTAGGTGGATGCAATAATACTGTAAACCCCCCCCCCCCCATTGGTGCAGGCGGATGCAATAATAACCCCCCCATTGGTTTAGGTGGATGCAATAATAACCCCAGCATTGGTGTTGGCGGATGCAATAATAACCCCCCCATTTGTGCAGGCGGATGCAATAATAACCCCCCCCTATTGGTTTAGGTGGATGCAATAATAATCCCCCCCATTGGTGTAGGTGGATGCAATAATAACCCCCCCATTGGTGTTGGCGGATGCAATAATAACCCCCCCATTGGTGCAGGCGGATGCAATAATAACCCCCCCCCCATTGGTTTAGGTGGATGCAATAATAATCCCCCCCATTGATGTTGGCGGATGCAATAATAACCCCCCCATTGGTGCAGGCGGATGCAATAATAACCCTTCCCCCATTGGTTTAGGTGGATGCAATAATAACCCCCCCCCATTGGTGTTGGCGGATGCAATAATAACCCCCCCCCTATTGGTGTTGGTGGATGCAATAATAACCCCCCCATTGGTGCAGGCGGATGCAATAATAACCCCCCCCCCCAATGGTGTAGGTGGATGCAATAATAACCCCCCCTATTGGTGTAGGTGGATGCAATAATAACCCCCCCCCCCATTGGTGTATGTGGATGCAATAATAACCCCCCCCCCATTGGTGTAGGTGGATGCAATAATAACCCCCCCCCATTGGTGTAGGTGGATGCAATAATAACCCCCCCCCATTGGTGCAGGCGGATGCAATAATAACCCCCTCATTGGTTTAGGTGGATGCAATAATAACCCCCTCATTGGTGTTGGCGGATGCAATAATAACCCCCCCATTGGTGCAGGCGGATGCAATAATAACCCCCCCATTGGTTTAGGTGGATGCAATAATAACCCCCCCCATTGGTTTAGGTGGATGCAATAATAACCCCCCCATTGGTGTTGGCGGATGCAATAATAACCCCCCCCATTGGTGTTGGCGGATGCAATAATAACTCCCCCCATTGGTGTAGGCGGATGCAATAATAACCCCAGCATTTGTTTCAGTGTCTGCAGGAATAACCCCCAGAATTGGTGTCAGTATCTGCAATAATTGGTGTTAGTGAACGCAATAACAGCCCCCAACATTGGTGTCAGTACAATGAACCCTCCCTCACATTGGTAGTCACTGTCAGTGAAATTTAAGCCCCCAAATCTCCCCCACTGCATTAGTGGTCAGCGGCAGTGAAAGTTCCTGTGCCAGGCAACCTACTGCTTTCTGTATGGTACCCAACATATTGAGATGGGAACGAGGCACACTGATTAGCAAAAGAATAGGACACACCCCCTGCCACACCCCCTTAAAGGAGAATTATACAAGCAAGTGGAGTGCATACCTCCCAACATTTGAGATGGGAATGAGGGACACCTATCAGCAAAAGCATGCAGGCATAGGACACACCCCTTGCCACGCCCCCTTAAAGGAGAATTGTACACAAAAAGCAAGATTGGTTAAACCCACAAGTGCTTTTTTTACCACAACTATTCCTTTATATTGGCTTTTGGAAATTTACAAAATGCAGAAATTTAGAAATTGGATGAAAGGTTTAGCTCTGGGAAACACTTTTTGAAAGATAAAATTATATATATATATATATATATATATATATATATATATATATATATATACACACAACTATATAGATCAGACCAAAATAGAGAGGGACAGTGGGACATTGCTCCAGATTAGGGACAGTCCCTCAAAATCAGGGACAGTTGGGAGCTATGTATAGTGAGGACCACTTGAACCCCATAGGCCGCGTGTTGGGCATCACTGATCCACATCCTTCTGAAATGGATTCGGCACTTCTTCGCACTATAGAGTTTTAAAATTGTAAAGTGTATGTAGTCAGTTAAACAGCAATGCCCCGTACACACGGTCGGATTTTCCTATGGAAAATGTTCTATAGGACCTTGTTGTCTGAAATTCTGACCGTGTGTAGGCTCCATCGGACATTTTCCATCGGAATTTCCGTCACACAAAATTTGAGAGCTGGATCTCAAATTTTCCAGCAACAAAATCCGTTGTCGGAAATTCCGATCGTGTGTACACAAATCCGACGCACAAATGTTCCACGCATGCTCGGAATCTAGCAGAAGAGCCACACTGGCTATTGAACTTCATTTTTCTCGGCTCGTCGTACGTGTTGTACGTCACCGCGTTCTTGACATTCAGAATTTCCGACCAACTTTGGGTGACCGTGTGTATGCAGGACAAGTTTGAGCCAACATCCGTCGGAAAAAAAACATGGATTTTGTTGTCGGAAAATCCTATCGTGTGTACAGGGCATAATAGGGTTTCACCACGGAAGGGACTGCACAGAAACTGCAAATCCTTTGCCAGGGAGTTCACATACACACATTTCAACTGTGTTTAGCTATATGACTTGAATTCACCCTTATGCCCTGTACACACGATCGGACATTCCGACAACAAAATCCTAGGATTTTTTCCGACGGATGTTGGCTCAAACTTGTCTTGCATACACACGGTCACACAAAGTTGGCAGAAAATCCGATCGTTCTGAACGCGGTGACGTAAAACACGTAAGTCGGGACTATAAACGGGGCAGTAGCCAATAGCTTTCGTCTCTTAATTTATTCTGAGCATGCGCGGCACTTTGTGCGTCGGATTAGTGTACACACGATCGGAATTTAACCGATCGGATTTTGTAAATTTTATAGCCTGCTCTCAAAACTTTGTGTGTCAGAAATTCCGACGGAAAAAGTCCGATGGAGCCCACACAGGATCGGAATTTTCGACAACAAGCTCCGATCGCACATTTTCCGTCGGAAAATCCGACCGCGTGTACAGGGCATTAATACAGAAAATATTTTTGTGTCAACAAATGGAAGATGTTTCCAAAAAAAAAGAAAAATGTATATGCACTGTTGTGTAAAAGTTTTAGGCAGGTGTGAAAAATTCTGTAAAGTAGAATGCTTTTAGAAATAGAAGTGTTAATAGTTTATGTAGGGTACACACTATCAAAAATCAAATCGAAAATCAAGTGAACGATCGTCCAATTTTCCTCGTTTTTTCACACCAAATCGGAACTGATGAACGAAAATTTATATGAAAATCCTCGTGCGACAAAAGCTTTTTTTTGTTGTTGTTTATTGTTTCTGATTATGCGCAGTCTTTCTTTTCTGATTTTTCTTGTAAGAAAATCGTACGAAAGCGGTACACATTAAACAAAAATCGTTCGTTCTGTTCCCGTACGTGAACAATTTTGGAGTTTGTCCCTTCGGGAATTTTCGTACGAAAATTCAGCTGTCGAAAGTTCTGTACACACTATACAAAAATTGTATGAAAGTTCTTTAGATGAAAACTCTTGGCCAATTTTCTTATAGCGTGTACGAGACTTTTGTCAATTAACAAAATGGAAAGTAAATGAACAGAAGAAAAATCCAGATCCGATCCGTATTTGACCACCCTTTGCCTTCAAAACAGCATCAGTTCTTCTCGGTACACGTGCACACAGCTTTTGAATTAACTCGGCAGGTAGATTGTTCCAAACATCTTGGAGAACTAACCACAGATCTTTTGTGGATTAGTATCACTGGTCCTCACAAAGTGTCAGTTAGTGTCAAATTGGCCGCTGCAATGTTTCAGTCCCGCTATAATTATATGGCACACCGTCTTCTTGGTATTACATGTATGCCCCTGGCTGCTTCTGCATGTCTTGGTCACCTAAGCTCCCTTGGTGGACATTCATTGCGGTCCTGGTCCTTCAGTCTTGTGCACTTAGCATATGTGAGTATTTTAAGGGACAATTATTTTGCCCTTTATCTATCATAATTTTGTTTCATCTATTACATATAGTATAGACCCTTGGTTATTTATGTTCTCTCTTTTGTTGCTGTATCCCATTGCATCTGCCCCTGAAGAGTTGGTTTATCCAACGAAACGCGTCGGACTCATTAATAATGCAATCTGCTTATATTTATGGTCTCGTATGCCTTTGTTTCATTTCAAACTAGTATCTACATACCATGCCCTAGGCTAGTTGCTTTTTTGGCCACACCATACATCTGCTTTGTCGCTTGCCTGTTATGTTCATTTGCTTTGCAGCATGTCACTATGAGGATTGTAATTATATGTATGTAACTTTCATGTGATGTTTTTGTCATCCATGTTATAATAAATTTATATTTCTCCTACATTGGCCATTTATTTAACCTTTATATGTGCCTCATTTAAAGTTCCACCCCCCCCTTCCTACTTACGTAATACAGGGATGGAAGCAAATATTTTATGTGCCTCATTCAAAGTCCCAAACTCTTTTCTTTTAACAGTCCTGCTATAAGTCACTGATTGTCACCATTACTAGTATATAGGCGGACACCCAGCACTCCAACAGCGCCACCCGGAGCCCCTTGACTCCTCTTGGCATTGTGGTGTGGCTTAGTCACGTCATTTTGGGTGCCAGCAGCCCTTGAGTCTAGCTTTTACTACAGCAACGTATCACCCCAAATTTGCCTCCCTGGCTCGCCCCCGGGGGAACGCCTCTTGAGGGCGTCTCACAGTATCGCTCCAGAAAACCCTTGAGGTTATAGTTTTGATTATATACTATCAGACGCCTCCTGAAGAAGCGGCTGTGACCGCGAAACTGTAGAGGTCACGTCTGCAAGTATTATACTATACAACCTCTGTCCATGCATCTGTGTGGGCATCAGTTTTACCAACTAAGTGTCAACAATGCTGTAACAATCACTGTTTTTTGTGTATGTTAAATTATGTTGATGTATATTACATGTTCTTTGCAGGACTTTTTATTGCTATTTTGAAATAAATTTATTATTTTTTAAACTAAGTCTTTTTACATTCCTCCTGGTACCGCAACAGTCCCAATCCCTCTGAAAGAGGCAGGACCCAATTGGAGAGGTCTTTGCTATGGTTTCTCTTTCAATCCCATTTTTTGTCTTATTCATATTCGGGATGATGGTACCTATCAATGATATTATACCTCCTTTTTTTGCAAATCATGTGGCACACACTTGAATTCTAATTACTAGTATATAAAAAAAATACAAATTCCAGTATACTGTATATCCCATAGTTTGTATACGCTATAACCTTTATGTAAACCAATCAATATACACTTATTGGAATTTTTTTTTTAATCAAAAACATGTAACGGAATACATATTGGCCTAAATTTATGAAGAATGTTTTTATTATTTTTCTTTAATTTCTTATTGGATCTGTTTTACAGTAGAAAGTAAAAAATATATTTTTTTTTCTTATTGGATATGTTTTATAGTAGAAAGTAAAAAATATATATTTTTTTAAATTTATTTTTTATTGGATATGTTTTATAGTAGAAAGTAAAAAACATAGGTTTTTTTTTTTTATTATTTCTTATTGGATATGTTTTATAGTAGAAAGTAAAACATATAGTTTTGTTTTTGTTTTTTTTTTAATTTCTTATTGGGTATGTTTTATAGTAGAAAGTAAAAAAAAATATATATTTTTTTATTTCTTATTGGATATGTTTTATAGTAGAAAGTAAAAAATATAGTTTCTTTTTTTTATTTCTTATTGGATATGTTTTATAGTAGAAAGTAAAAAATATAGTTTTTTTTTTTTATTATTTCTTATTGGATATGTTTTATAGTAGAAAGTAAAAAATATATATTTTTTTCTTATTGAATATGTTTTATAGTAGAAAGTAAAAAATATAGTTTTTTTTTTATTTCTTATTGGATATGTTTTATATAGTGTTATAGTTTTTTGATTTATAGTGTGCATAAAAAAACAAAAAAAAAACAGAAGTGATCAAATACCACCAAAAGAAAGCTCTATTTATGGGAATAAAAATGATGTACATTTAATTTATCCACGCAATAGTTAAAGTAACGCAGAGCCGTATCGCAAAAAATGGCCTGGTCATGAAGGGGGGTAAATCTTCCGGATGGCGAGTGGATATGGTACTCTAGCTCTTAGCTCTGCCCCCATGTAATGGGAATTTCGCACACCTGCTATAGGTCAGGATTTGGGGTGGGTGCGATCTTTTCAGACACCCCTCTATTAGCAATTTGCTTTTAGTCCATATTTCTAGCCATCACACACACACACCTATCTACAACATGGATCTGCCGAGCTGTTCCTTCACATTTCCATTAGGAACGCCGCGCTAATCCTCTGTGCCACAGCAAACCACAATCAGTCTGGATGTTTTTTTCCAGCGTGACCCAAGTGTTTATTAAAGCTCCGATTGCTACAAAACGTTTTCAGTGCTGTGGCTAAATTATCTCCTAATCATCACACAGCCGTACAAATCTGTTGTACATGCCTGTTGCATATGTGCAAAATTCCACTTAGAGTAGATGGAAACCCTAACTCAATGGCATTTAGACCGCTAATGTACTGTGTATTATAAACTATTGTATTTTTTATACTGGTATATAAAATACTTTTCACCCTATTTTATTATTACTTTTATGGGTTTTTTGTTTGCATCTTAGTGCTGTTGATCTCCGACAGCCTCTTTGCAGCTACTTCTGGTCTACAAGCTATGGCTGTATGCCTTCCTCAGGGGAGGGTTTCCTGATGGTGACAGTTGGGGACCATGCCTGTGTTGGATAAGGCCACTTGTAGTCTTCATTGGGAGTCTGTATGACTGAGTGACAACTTAGGAATACACTTGGGAGACAGGAATAGAGTGTTGTCACCCTGTAACAGGAAGTGCCTGAACAAGGACCTTTATGGTTGGATTACCAGTTTTTATTTTAGTAAAAGCTGCAGATTTAATGATTGAAGATTACTTTTGAAATTATGTTAACGTGAAAATTTAGATGAGATTTTAGGGATTGGGTTTACACACACTATAAAGGGCAACTCCAGACAAATAAAATCACCAAAAGACTGCAACTGACCACCAGTATAAGGAACATTCTTCCCACTGATCACCAATCTAAGGAGTACTTTTCCCAATGACCATCAATGTAAGGAGCATTCATCCCACTGACCACCAATGTAAGGAGCATTCTTCCCACTGACCACCAATGTAAGGAGCATTCTTCCCACTGACCACCAATGTAAGGAGCATTCCTCCTACTGACCTCCAATGTAAGGAGCATTCTTCCCACTGATCACCAATGTAAGGAGCATTCCTCCTACTGACCTCCAATGTAAGGAGCATTCTTCCCACTGATCACCAATGTAAGGAGCATTCTTCCCACTGATCACCAATGTAAGGAGCATTCTTCCCACTGACCTCCAATGTAAGAAACATTCTTCCCACTGACCACCAATGTAAGGAGCATTCTTCCCACTGATCACCAATGTAAGGAACATTCTTCCCACTGACCTCCAATGTAAGGAACATTCTTCTCACTGATCACCAATGTAAGGAGCATTCTTCCCACTGATCACCAATGTAAGGGACATTCTTCCCACTGATCACCAATGTAAGGGACATTCTTCCCACTGATCACCAATGTAAGGGACATTCTTCCTACTGACCACCAATGTAAGGAGCATTCTTCCCACTGATCACCAATGTAAGGGACATTCTTCCCACTGATCACCAATGTAAGGGACATTCTTCCCACTGATCACCAATGTAAGGAGCATTCTTCCCACTGATCACCAATGTAAGGAACATTCTTCCCACTGACCTCCAATGTAAGGAACATTCTTCCCACTGACCTCCAATGTAAGGAACATTCTTCTCACTGATCACCAATGTAAGGAGCATTCTTCCCACTGATCACCAATGTAAGGGACATTCTTCCCACTGATCACCAATGTAAGGGACATTCTTCCCACTGATCACCAATGTAAGGAGCATTCTTCCCACTGACCTCCAATGTAAGGAACATTCTTCCCACTGACCACCAATGTAAGGAGCATTCTTCCCACTGATCACCAATGTAAGGAACATTCTTCCCACTGACCTCCAATGTAAGGAACATTCTTCTCACTGATCACCAATGTAAGGAGCATTCTTCCCACTGATCACCAATGTAAGGGACATTCTTCCCACTGATCACCAATGTAAGGGACATTCTTCCCACTGATCACCAATGTAAGGGACATTCTTCCCACTGACCGCCAATGTAAGGAGCATTCTTCCCACTGACCACCAATGTAAGGAGCATTCTTCCCACTGATCACCAATGTAAGGGACATTCTTCCCACTGATCACCAATGTAAGGGACATTCTTCCCACTGATCACCAATGTAAGGGACATTCTTCCCACTGATCACCAATGTAAGGGACATTCTTCCCACTGATCACCAATGTAAGGAGCATTCTTCCCACTGACCACCAATGTAAGGAGCATTCTTCCCACTGATCACCAATGTAAGGGACATTCTTCCCACTGACCGCCAATGTAAGGAGCATTCTTCTCACTGATCACCAATGTAGGGGACATTCTTCCCACTGATCACCAATGTAAGGGACATTCTTCTCACTGACCGCCAATGTAAGGAGCATTCTTCCCACTGACCACCAATGTAAGGAGCATTCTTCCCACTGATCACCAATGTAAGGGACATTCTTCCCACTGATCACCAATGTAAGGGACATTCTTCCCACTGATCACCAATGTAAGGGACATTCTTCCCACTGACCGCCAATGTAAGGAGCATTCTTCCCACTGACCACCAATGTAAGGAGCATTCTTCCCACTGATCACCAATGTAAGGGACATTCTTCCCACTGATCACCAATGTAAGGGACATTCTTCCCACTGACCACCAATGTAAGGAGCATTCTTCCCACTGATCACCAATGTAAGGGACATTCTTCCCACTGATCACCAATGTAAGGGACATTCTTCTCACTGACCACCAATGTAAGGAGCATTCTTCCCACTGATCACCAATGTAAGGGACATTCTTCCCACTGATCACCAATGTAAGGGACATTCTTCCCACTGATCACCAATGTAAGGGACATTCTTCCCACTGACCGCCAATGTAAGGAGCATTCTTCCCACTGACCACCAATGTAAGGAGCATTCTTCCCACTGATCACCAATGTAAGGGACATTCTTCCCACTGATCACCAATGTAAGGGACATTCTTCCCACTGACCGCCAATGTAAGGAGCATTCTTCCCACTGACCACCAATGTAAGGAGCATTCTTCCCACTGACCACCAATGTAAGGAGCATTCTTCTCACTGACCGCCAATGTAAGGAGCATTCTTCCCACTGACCACCAATGTAAGGAGCATTCTTCCCACTGATCACCAATGTAAGGGACATTCTTCCCACTGATCACCAATGTAAGGGACATTCTTCCCACTGACCGCCAATGTAAGGAGCATTCTTCCCACTGACCACCAATGTAAGAAGCTTTTTTCCCACTGAGTATTAGTGTAATGGTGCAATTCTCTCTCTGACAAACAGTGTAAATGGCCCTTATCCCAATGACAACCAACATAAGGTGGTTCCTATCCAACAATCCTATGACAACCAGTCCAAAGGGACCCTTCTTCACCAACCACCAATGTAAGGGAGAATTTCACTGATCACCAATGTACAGGGGCACCTATCCCCTGACTAATCTTATAAGGGGCATTTCTGTACGAACCACCAGGAGAACAATACAATTGTCTGTATTTCTTTTCTGGTCATTAATTGTAGTTTATTTTATTTCATTTAATTATTAAATCCTGAAATATAATATTGTCATATACAGTGGGTATCAAATACCCAACAGTGAAGGAAAAAAATATTTGCTCCCCTGTTGATTTTGTACATTTACCCACTGACAAAGAAATAATCAGTCTATAATTTTAATGGTCCGTTTATTTTAACAGTGAAAGACAGAGTAACAACAAAAATATCCAGAAAACCGCCTTTCAAAAAAGTTAAAAATTGATTTGCATTTTAATGAGTGAAAAAGGTATTTGAGATCCCCTATCAATCAGCAAGATTTCTGGCTCCCAGGTGTCTTCTATACAGGTAACGAGCTGAGGTTAGGAGCACTCTCTTAAAGGGAGTGCTCCTAATCTTAGCTTGTTACCAGTATAAAAGACACCTGTCCACAGAAGCAATTAATCAATCAGATTCCAATCTCTCCACCATGGCCAAGACCAAAGAGCCGTCCAAGGATGTCAGGGACAAGATTGTAGACGTACACAAGGCTGGAATGGGTTACAAGACCATCGCCCAGCAGCTTGGTAAGAGGGTGGCAACAGTTGGTGCGATTATTCGCAAATGGAAGAAACACAAAATAACTTGAGATCCTTGAGAAAGTCACGTGTCAGTGACGCAACGCGTGGGAGGAGCCTAGGACGTTCACTGCTGTATGACACATTGAGCTGAACAGCAGCGGCTCTTGTGATAAGCCTTGTCCACAGCGGCTGACTACGATCTTCATGCCTGTATGCCTTTACCAAACAGGGCGCACGTGAGTGTATCTCTGTGCTGTTTGCTTGTGTACTTTCTTCTAGTCCATCACGCAATGATCTATTTCTTTGCTTGCTTTTCATAAAATCATCCTTGTTTTGAACCAAACTACCAACATTATTATGGCTGAAGCGGGATGTGAGAAAAGAAAAAAATCATGAACAACGATCAAACACAGTAAACAATTTATTCTAATAAGGAATGAACTGCTGGGCCAATTATATTTATATTCTGGACTAATTTATCTCCCCTGAATTTTTACCTTATGATTGCATTTTATTGGCAGTATTTATTCATCAGATTGGCATTTATTTATTTCCTTTATATTGCTACTTAGCACTTTGGGGGGTATTTTACATGCACTAGCACCAGGATTTCATTTTCACTTGTCAGCTATTTATTCATTTATATATTTACCCATTTGAGTATTTTTATATTGGTTTATTTTCAATTTTATTTGGCACAGTGTTTTTACATATTGATTGATCATCTATTAAAGCGCATCAATTCTTATATGTTTTTTTATGCCTTGTGGGATTCTGATCACCTTTTATTGATAGCAGCTTAATTCTATTGATCAATCTGCCTCTATATATTTATTCTTATTCACTCATATTTATTTATATCCATCTCAGCGCTTGGTTTTTTGCTTATTATTTACAAAAAATAACTGTCAATCTCAATTTGGGGCTCCATGCAAGATCTCACCTTGTGGAGTTTCAATGATCATGAGAACGGTAAGGAATCAGCCCAGAACTACACGGGAGAATCTTGTCAATGATCTCAATAATGACCTGTGAGCTGTAGATGTAGTATTTATTAACTGGGTTCCCTGAGACCTGAAAGTGATTTCAAGCGTTCCTCCATGTTAAACAAGCAAGGTTGAGGCAGCAGTGGGGTCAGAGAGGGGTGTGGCTGAGACCAGCACTTGTTTGTATTTTAGCTGACCGGACTTTAGGGGCACAGAGAAGGCACCAGAGTGCAGAAAATGAAAAAGAAAAGATGATATTGGTTGCAATGTATGACACCCCCATCAGGTCCACCCCATCATGATTAGTATTTGTCCAATACTGTATATAAAAAAATGTAAAAAATAAATTCAGATTGCTAAGAAAATTATTTAACTTTGAAACTTTTCAAGGTTTATTACAGTGAATTAAAGGATCTATAATAAAGAGGGAGTTTTTATTCAAATTTGGTTTAAAATATTGTCATTTCAAATTTTTGTTCTTCCATATTTTTCCCATTTTTATTAAATTTAGACATTTTTAGACTAGCCTCTAGAGGGAGCTCTTAGGCTGTGTTCACATGTTGTGATGCAGTAATGCATGCACATTGATAGGCGTTATGTCGGCCATTAGCTAGTGTTGTGTTAAGCCAGCCTATTCATTTGAATGGGCTGCCTAACACACCAAAAACTCATGGTGGTGCGTTACTGTGCCCATAAAGATACAACCTACCTAGGAAGACCCACTGCTCCCTACAGCCGCCCACTGCTTGCATCAGAGCTAAGGGCTCTTAAGATCAGGAGTTACTCTCAACGGTAGGGTGCTGTGATGTTTTCAGGAAGATATGCCGGCCCTTCCACCAACCATGATCTGCCTGCATTGCATAGAGAGGCACTGGGTCCTAAATAAGGTATGTAATGAAAATGGAAAGCTTTTATTTAAAAATTCATCAGCATGTTGATAGGGAGGGAGGAAGCAAAATATAAGCAGATAGCCAGCAAGACAGTGAGCAAATGCGAATGAGAAAATAATTTTCAGCTAAACTATCTAATAGCAGGTCAAAATGAGGACTTTTAGAAAATACATTCCTTAAATAATCATGACCCGTGTTTCAAAATAAAGTAGAATTAATCCACGCAGCTTGCTAATGAGTCTCCCCCCTGATTCATACAACCCCTGAATGACTCTGCCTATTTCCCGTTCTTCTCCAGGCTGCCTGTTGTCAACACACAATTTTCCCCAATTTATGTTTCCGTTACTTCATCCTCCAATAACGATCTTTACTCAACGAGTTTATAAATAGATGTAAATCTTAAAAAACGTCAGAACGTTTAATAAGTGATAGGAAATCTTAATAGAGGATGGACCACCCAATGAGAAGGCATTACTATATTCCAGAATTACAGGGGGTATTGGGGTTAAAGCTGAACTAAAATCTCTCCTCCAACATGAACTATTAATAATTCTTATGCTGTTAGCATTACTAAACAGATAGGAAGGTCAAGGTATATTATATTTACTTGTTTTAACCTTTTCTTCAGTTACTTCTTGGTTTCTGGGCCTAGGCCAAAATTATGTCATACATCCCAGGAGTCTTCAGGAGGGGGAGGAGGGGCTTTCTCAGCTAAGAACACCCTCCTGCCTGCATGCCTGAGCTAAGGGCAGATGGATTCCAGGGAGTAAATGCAACATGAATCATCTGCCCGTACTCAAGATGGACACGGCTAGAAATGCTAGGGGGGGGTGTTCTTCAAAGAGATTTCTCAACAAAATAAAGCATGGAGACATGGATGGATGGGGGAGTTTGCTTTGAATATTAGAAATTATTTAAATAGCATTTTCAGTTTGTGATGCTCAGATATAGTTACGTTTCGCTTTAAAGTATATGTAATGCCAAAACATCATTTTTTATTTGATTGGATGGAATTTGTGCCCAATTTGGGACATTTCACTTTTTGTCCCAGAGATACAATAGGAAGTGATAGGAAATCTATGCAAAGAAGGGAACACCCCCCTTAGTTGTCGCTGGAACAAATGTCCTCAGGTGTAAGATTCTGGATTTCTCATCACTTTCTGTCCTGGTGACAGAGGTCACGAGGACTCTTTGTCACCAGGACTCATAGAGAGGGAATTTCCCCAACAGGGACATAGACTGTAATAAAAACCTAGGTTCATGCATAAGAGGTGCTAAATCTCCTGTTGTTAATCCCTTTCTGCCCAGACGTCCCTTTAACTGGAATATTACCCCCAGGAGTGGGAAGGTCTGTCAGATACAAGGTTCCAATAGGACAGAGCCTATGGCTGCGCCAAGTCCAGTAGTTAACCCCCAATGACCATATGGTGCCTTGCCTGATTGACACTGGGTCCAAAATCATTGTCCTGGAGTATGAGTTCCACGCCCATTGGTTCAGGACCCAGGATGAATTGGACCCTTCCTGGTTGTCCCTGAAAGCGGCCAACAGCCTGTCCATCATGGTGGAAGGAGTCACCTGGGCGAAGATACAAATAGATGCCATGTAGTGGAAGGGGTAGGGGTTGTGGTGACCCACAGTCCAGTGATTTGGGCACTGACTATCGTCCTGTGCATAAATGTCCTGAAGGACCTGGGTCCACCCCGCTTGCTGGCCAAGACTAAACAATCGGACAGGCATGTACGGGGCTGTGGCCTGCAAGCTGTGTGGCTCATTTTGATCTGGGCCTTCGAGGCGTACCAGCAAGCAGCTAGACGACAGACAAAATGGGTGGGATTTGTCCCTAAGCTCCCCAAAACAAAAGCTACTTGTGGCGCCCCTTCAAGAAGCTGCAAGGAGCCATGGTGATCGTGGAGCCCCACGAAAACCTTGGGGTGCCAGGGTAGTGGTTGGCAGCCGGCACCTTGTCCAAGGTCCACTGGAGTAAGGTTCTAGTCCAGCTTATCAACTTATCAACTTAACCTCCCCGATACCACTCCCAAATCACATCACCATTGCAGTCCTCTATGTGGTACCCAGTCACTGCATTTTCAGGGCCCAACCAGGGGTGGAAGCTGTCTGTGCTCAATTGCAAGCTGCCATGAAATCCCTGTATGACAAACAATACAAACTGGCCATCCCCTTCCGAGACTACCCACTACCTCAACAACATCTTCTGCACCAACTACTAGAGAAACACCAGGTCTTTGCGATTAGTCTTGAGGTCTATGACTGCATTAAAAAAATCGACCCGGGTGACTCCCCACTTATCCAGGAGTAATACAGCCATATTCCCCGGCCCTCTGCCAGGAGGTCAAGGACTTGATTCGCAATATGCTGCAGAGTGGGGTAAATCCAAGAACTATCCCAGCCCATGGGCTGCTACCGGTCGTCCTAGTATGAAAGAAAGATGGCAGCTTGTGGTTCGGCATGGACTGTCTCAAGCTGAATACCTACTAACCCCCTGGGATGCCTACCCCCTGCCCAGGATGGAGGAATCACCCATGGTGCTGGGCCAGGCCCAATACTTCTCTATGTTCGACCTGGTGAACGGCTACTGAAAAACCCCAGTGAGGGAAGACTTTATTATCCCCTTGGGACTGTTTGAGTTAAATTGTATGCCCTTCGGCTTTAACAACACCCCCAGGACCGTCCAACAGTTGTTTGTAAAGGTGTTTGGGGGACTACAACTTTGAGACTGTATTAATCTATCAATACAATATCATTACTTCTTCCAAGTCATTTGAGGACCACATACAGCACTTGGACCGGGTGTTCACTGGGTTAAAGTTGAAGCCCAGAAAGCTCTGCCTAATGCGACAGCAAATAGAATATCTGGTACACACTGTAAAAGCTGGGGGGGGGGGGGGGGGGCAAGTTTCCAGGCAGTACAGGTGTGGCTTCCCCCTAAAATCTTAACCAAGCTACTCTCCTTCCTGGGACTGGTGGGCCAATTTTGGGGATCCTCCCCCTCGATCCGGTCCCAGTGACAGGAACCACAACAGCAAGCCTGAAACAAACCTGACATCTTCACCCTTCTTGGCCTACATTGATTACTGAAACCCTTTTTGAGTGTACATGGATGGGAGTTTACAGGGCCTGGGGGCCATCTGGCCAATGGGGCAGAATGGATGAAAAAGAGTGAACTCCTAGGTAAGCTGCAGTCCGTGGCCCACAGAGCAAAACCTGCACAACTACAGCTCCTTTAAACTGGAATTATTAGCTCTGGTGTGGGCCATCACGGTAACGTTTGCGAAGTACCTCACAGGGGCGGAAATCGAGGTCTTCACAGACATTAACTTCCTCGCCTTCCTAGAAACCAAAAGCATTTTAATAAAATAAATTTGATAAAAATAAAAAAAAGCCAATTTAAATTTAAAAAAATCTGATTTAAATCAAAATATACCCTATTTTTTTTATTTTTTTTTAAAAAATCACTGATTTTTATCCACCCTGCTTATAGACATGTGTGGTTCATTTTGTTCCGAATTGAAATTTGGACAAATTTTTCATTATTTGGATTACATTAGTAAAAAATGTGAAATAACGGAACAAAATTTCAGACGAAATTCGAATTCAAATCCTTTTCGAATCAAATTAGAATTTTCAAAGAGAATGAAATAGAAAAAAAAAATAAAGTAAAAATAGAACGCTGGATAGCCGCATTCCAAAAAAGTCCACCTTTATTAAAGAATGAATATCAAAGCATCACAGGGCAATACAGACTAACTGCACAGCTGCTGACGCTTTTCACACCAGATATGTTGCATAGTTGACAAAGCACCATATCTGGTGTGAAACGCGTCAGCAGCTGTGCAGTTAGTCTGTATTGCCCTGTGATGCTTTGATATAAATTTTTTAATAAAGGTGAACTTTTTTGGAGTGCGGCGTTCTAGAATGTAATAAAATAGAAAATAAAAGAACAGAACATAATAGAGTAAAATAGAGCACAATACAAAATAAAATAATAGAAAAAAATTGAATAGAAAAAAGGGATAAAATAGAAAATAAAGAACAGAATAAAATAGAATAGAAAATAAAGGAATAGAATAGAATAAAAAATTGAATAGAATAAAATAGAATATAACCATCTTCTGAAATTCGAATTTTGAATAGAATAAATTTGAATTCAAATAGAATAAAAAAAAAAATAGAATAGAAAAGAATAGAATAGAATAAAAAATATATAAAAAACACTGCGCTCTATATAAAACACGAAATGGATCAGCAGCAGCATACGCTGTGACAAAAACAATAAGATAAAGGTGAAAAATGCAGCGCTAGAAAATTAATAACGGAAGGAAAACCATAAATCAAGTCCATGGGTGTGGTCTTGGTAGTGGATAATGTGCTAAATAAATCATATAGTCCAAATGTGCTAAAATATGTGTAGATAAAGTGTCTACTCGTGTCCGTACACTGAAGAAAGAACAAAATTGGATGGTTGAAATCCAAAAGGGACTGATGTACGTGATGTAGATCCGTGGGAGTGAAACAACATCTATGGTGCTCAACATCAAATGAATGGAAGAAGATGGGTACTCTTACCGGATGAGGTGGACTCCCCTGTCAGCGACATGGAGTCAGTAAGGCAATAAGCCCCATCGGGCTGAGGAAGGGAAATCCGGAATGCTGGAACTGGCGGGGTGAACTTCAGCTGGCAGAACCTCCAAAGGTCGTTCAGTGGGTCCTCAGGGTAGAGATTCCAGGTGCAGAGCCTCAAAGCCACAGCCTGGCACAGATCGCCCAGAAAGGATGTTGATCTCGTCCAGGTGTTATGTAAAAGAAAAATTACCGCTTCCGCATAGTGCAGGTAAAAACAGGGGGATTTTTATTGCTAAAAAGCTATACAAGTAAAAAGGTGATCACAAAGATAATAACAAGGGCAGCATGGAGAGGGGGTAACCGTCTGACGCGTTTTGACCCAATGGTCTTCAACTGGGGCATGCCATTGGCGATCTGTGCCAGGTTGTGGCTTTGAGGCTCCGCACCTGGAATCTCTACCCTGAGGACCCACTGAACGACCTTTGGAGCTTCTGCCAGCTGAAGTTCCCTCCCGCCAGTTCCAGCATTCCGTATTTCCCTTCCTCAGCCCGATGGGGCTTATTGCCTTACTGACTCCATGTCGCTGACAGGGGAGTCCACCTCATCCGGTAAGAGTACCCATCTTCTTCCATTTATTTGATGTTGAGCACCATAGATGTTGTTTCTCTCCCATGGATCTACATCACGTACATCAGTCCTTTTTGGATTTCAACCATCCACTTTTGTTCTTTCTTCAGTGTACGGACAAGAGTAGACACTTTATCTATACATATTTTTGCACATTTGGACTATATGATTTATTTAGCACATTATCCACCACCAAGACCACACCCATGGACTTGATTTATGGTTTTCCTTCCTTTTAGAATAGAATAGAATAGAAAATAAATTAATTGAATGGAAAAGAATAGAGTAGAAAGAATATAAAAATATAACCGTTTTCCGGAATTCAAATTTCGAATGGAACAGAGTTGAATTTGAATAGAACAGAAAATAATAGAATATAATAGAAAATAGAAGAATAGAATAAAAAAAAAGAATAGCATAAAAAAAAAATAGAATGGCATAGAAAGAATATAACCATTCAAATTTCCAATAAAATAAATTAAATTCCAATGCAATTCAAATGGAATTTGTTTCAAATTCGAATGGATTGTGAAAAATTTGAATCGATTCGAATTTGAATAAACAAAACGAAGTCTGAAAACGAATTAAACTAATTTATGTAAAAAACGAACCGAAAAGAAATGAAACAAATACATTTTTTTTCGTTCTGCACGTGTCTAATCGCTTATCCGTTTTCTTTTTTGGAGCTACATGAAATCGCATCAAACTCCCGTGTAACCGGTAAATGACAGATGCAGCGAGGGTAAACATGCTGTCTTCTCTGAGGATCATTACAGGTAAGACTCAGACCCTCCATTAGATTCTCCCTGAACATACCAGTCAGGGTAACGGCGCGGCATGGTTTGTGTAGGGATTTGTCAGTGCTGTCGAGAAGAGTTGTTATTTAATGGAGGATTTGCAGCAATTTGTTATGTAAGGCACCCAGCTATGACATTACTTTCCACATACAAAGAGGATGAAAACTCATTTCAAGAATTCAAAGGGCTGTGAATGTGCTTTTTAATCCTACCTATGATTACAAAAGTAAAAAAAAAAAAAAAAAAAAATTTAGGATAATAAAGAATTCCCCTGTTTTCTATTACCATTTCTCTAAACAAATTTAGCTAATTTCCCAAATCTATAATATTTTTGAGTAGATGCACACTAGCTAAGGGCTGAGATTAGGCTTGCAGGGGGTATGTTATATCCAGGACAGCCATCAGAAATTTTGTGGCTCCTTACACAGCTTAAGGGGATAGATTTATGGCATTTTAATTTATTTTACTAGTAATGGCGGCAATCTGCCATTTTTAGCAGGACTGCGACATTGCGGCGGACAAATCGGACACTTTTGACACTTTTTTTGGGACCATTGACATTTATACAGCGATCAGTGCTATAAATAGCCACTGATTACTGTATAAATGTCACTGGAGTTAACACTAGGGGGCGATCAAGGGGTTAAATGTCCAGGAAGTAAGGCAGAAGTAATGGAGCCATGTTTTCAAACAGCTATGAAGACAGTGAGCATAGTTGCCAACATTGCAAACAAAAAATTTGGGACACTTTTTTGCATGTAGGTGGAGCTTTGCTATAATTAGGGGGCGGAGCATTCGTTTGTAGGCGGGGCATACCTAACAAAAAAATGCGGCACACTCTGGGCCCCCTGCGAAAAATGGGCGTGGTTTGCGTGGAATAGTGGGCATGTCTTAAATGGGCATGGCTCGGAAGGGGTGTGGTATTAGATGAATGAGGGATGGAGGGAGAAAGAAAGAAAGAAAGAAAGAAAGAAAGAAAGAAAGAAAGAAAGAAAGAAAGAAAGAAAGAAAGAAAGAAAGAAAGAAAGAAAGAAAGAGGGAGAGAAAGAAAAAGAAAGAGGGAGAGAAATATGTGTATTCCAGAAAGTTTAACAAGCAGCAGATAAAGATACTCCAAGCACCTGGTGTTAGCGCTTCAATCATCCCGGCAACATGGTTGTTATGTTGTCAGGATGATTGAAGTGCATTATTTATATTATTACATTGTAATATAGAATGAAATTATTCAACTCACCATAATGCAGAATTAGTGGAAGCCCTGAGCGTGTCACCTGCCATGTCGCCTGCCACCAGATGCCATCAGGTGTCCCCAGCAGAGTCCCTCCTTACATCAGGCATTCCCAGCGGAGTCCCCCCTTACATCAGGCATTGCCAGCTGAGTCCTCCCTTACATCAGGCATTGCCAGCTGACTCCTCCCTTACATCAGCCATTGCCAGTGGAGTCCCCCCTTACATCAGGCATTGCCAGCGGATTCCCCCCTTACATCAGGCATTGCCAGCGGAGCCCCTCCTTACATCAGGCATTGCCAGCGGAGCCCCTCCTTACATCAGGCATTGCCAGCGGAGCCCCTCCTTACATCAGACATCCCCCAATGGAGCCCCCCTTTCCTTACATCAGGCATTCCCAGCAGTGGAGACTCTCTCCGCCGCCATTACTAAACAGAATAGGACAAAATAGCCGGGTGGCTGCCAATAGCAATTGAGCTGCAGCGCTGCCCACCCCTGCCCCTTCCCACATCAGGTCACAGACAGATGGCCTGACAGATCGGATGACAGAGGTGGGCAGTGCCACAGCTCAAATTCTATTGGCAGCCACCCAGCCATTACTAAACAGTAATTGTTTGTTGTGGTCTTTGGGAAAATGGCGGCCGGTGGAGGCATTGTTGGCCACGGACCTCTAGCTACGACGGTGGCGGCGGGAAAAAAACAAAACGGGAAAATAAGAATTTCCCAGGACATTTTACGGGAATGCCAAATAAGTACATTAATGCTATATTGGAACATAGGGGATCTGGAATATCCTTTAAGGGCTCATGCACACTGCATCTCAAAGAAGCTGAAAGAAGCTGTTCATACAGGCTTTTTGCTTTTTTAAGCTCTCTTTTTTTCTGCCTGGAAACTCCCCTCAATGTTAGCCAATGTGTCATGCACACACTTATTTTCAGGAGTTTAGAGGCATATGAGCTTATAGGCAGAAAAAACCCCACCAAACTTGCATTTTTGAGAAAAGTTTTCGAGCAGAAAACATGCCTAAGTACCCAAAAACGTGCAAAAAAGCGTGAAAAAGCACCAAAAAATGGAAAAATTATCTGACAGGAGGGTTTGCGAAATAAAACACTAATGCTCCTGTAGCACCCTCTAGGTTGCTAGAGTATTGTACATGGTTTTTTGGCAGAGTAGGTGAATTTAGGCAGGCCTGGCTGGCAGTCAGGCTTGTTTGTTTTGATGTGGGCTGGGAGTGGCTCAGGGTATTGCTGGGTGACTCACAGTCAGCATCACCAGGACCTCCTACTTCTTTCCAGAACATTCTGGTGTTTTCTGGAAAGAGAGGTGGAGAGGGGAGGTTTAGCTTCCTTGGGTATTCTGAGGAGCCATGACCAATCCCCATGACCAATTGGCAGGGGAGCAGGCCTCCCTAAATACCCAGGGTCAGGAGTTGTTCGGGAAGAAGTTGGAGATGGAGTGCTAGGCTGTCGGTGGCCTTGAAGGGAGCCTCCCAGTCTGGGGGGGTGACCTTGGCCTGGGCTCGGGTCCGGACGGGACCCTCCTACCACACACAGAGGTGTCCTGGCCAAGAGGAGCAAGGAGAGGACAGCGAGAGAGAGCACTGCCAGGCAAGTCTCCAAGGAAGAACAACAGGTCGCAGCCAGGAAGGCTGGTGATTGAAGCACAATTGAGAGGACTGGGGAGACACGCCTGAGAAGACTGATAGAGAGCAGTCTGAGATGGGTGTAGAACCAGAAGAGAGGACTGGGGAGACACGCCTGAGAGGACTGGGAGATTTCAGTCTGAGATGGGTTCAGAACCAGGTGAGAGAATTGTGGAAACATGGGCAGTGGAGAATGGCAACTGCAGCCATAAGGGCTGGCAGGGCCTGAAGATGTGGTACTGGGCTCAGTAGCCACGCAGACAGCTAGTACTAAAGAACTACCTTATTTTTGTTGCTACACTAAAAGGGGCCCATGGTCTCTGCCTGCAAAGGGCATCTACCTTAGGCCTGGTTGAGTCAGTTCCGGCCTAAAAATCAGTGCTAGTTGATCCTGGAAATATATGCAAGTGAAGTGGTGAAGGGATTGGGGACTAATGCCCCGTACACACGGTCGGATTTTCAGACGGAAAATGTGTGATAGGACCTTGTTGTCGGAAATTCCGACCGTGTGTAGGCTCCATCACACATTTTCCATCGGATTTTCCGACACACAAAGTTTGAGAGCAGGCTATAAAATTTTCCGACAACAAAATCCGTTGTCGGAATTTCCGTGTGTACACAAATCCGACGCACAAAGTGCCACGCATGCTCAGAATAAATAAAGGGATGAAAGCTATTGGCTACTGCCCCGTTTATAGTCCCGATGCACGTGTTTTACGTCACCGCATTCCGAATGATCTGATTTTCCGACAACTTTGTGTGACCGTGTGTATGCAAGACAAGTTTGAGCCAACATCCGTCGGAAAAAATCCTAGGATTTTGTTGTCGGAATGTCCGATCAATGTCCGACCGTGTGTACGGGGCATTATAGTCTGCAAGCAAGTGTTGTGCTAGAGTAAAGACTGGAGTTTATATACAAGGAGTGTATATAGTTTGTCCCATGTAAATTTTCTTCAATCAACTGGGCATCCCATATACTCTTATGCCCCGTACACATGGTCGGACTTTGTTCTGACATTCCGACAACAAAATCCTAGGATTTTTTCCGACGGATGTTGGCTTAAACTTGTCTTGCATACACACAGTCACACAAAGTTGTCGGAAAATCTGATCGTTCTAAATGCGGTGACGTAAAACACGTATGTCGGGACTATAAACGGGGCAGTGGCCAATAGCTTTCATCCCTTTATTTATTCTGAGCATGCGTGGCACTTTGTCCGTTGGATTTGTGTACACACGATCGGAATTTCCGACAACGGATTTTGTTGTCGGAAAATTTTATATCCTGCTCTCAAACTTTGTGTGTCGGAAAATCCGATGGAAAATGTGTGATGGAGCCTACACATGGTCGGAATTTCCGACAACAAGGTCCTATCACACATTTTCCATCGGAAAATCCGACTGTGTGTACGGGGAATTACCCTAACCAAGTTAATTCCCCTCAATAAAAATACAAAACAAAATGCATGGACTGTTTTGTGTCTAAATAGTGACTGGAAATCGTGTGCCTGGCTGGGCGGGATGACATGTGGACTACAATACTCAGCAGCCCTCACAAGGGTACCGCTACACTCGCATAAGCTTGAAAAAGCTAAAAAAAAATCATAAATGTGCAATAAAAATGTGCAAAAGAGCACAAAAAAGCACACGCTTCCTCAAGCTTTTAGGCAGAGAACTACAAGCTCAAATGCCTGGAAAAGCAGCTTTTTTTCACCGAACGCCGAATGACACGGCCATGTGAGCAGAGCTTCAAAAAGTGACAGCTAGTACGGGGAACATCTCCCTGTACTGTTGTCACACAGAGGCAGAGGATTGCTGAGCAGCTGCAGGAACATGTTACATGTTCCACCCTAAGGATGGATGGAACATGTAACATGTTCCCGAAGTTGAACTTCTCCTTTAACACTGCTTTTTTAATATCAAGTTGTACTTTGTACATTTTGATACCCATTCAGAACTAATCACTGGGATGACTAGAAAAAACTCCTGTTGAAGTCTTTTGTACATTTTCAAAGCTCTTAAGCTGGTCATACTTGGATCAAATTTCGACTGATTTCTGCAGAATTGGCTGAAATTTGCTCTGTGGGTATGGTTGCCACCTGTTCGGGATTCACCAGTGGACTGAAACCCGGACACATTATTCAGACTGGGCTGTGGCTACTCAAGTAACCAAGATAGTCACACACAAATCTGTTGCCATCCAGGAGCTGTCTGGGGGCAGGTTTGGTATCACTTGGGGGGCAGGGCGATGATGTCAGCAAGAGCAATTTGGCCACACCCACTGTTCACTGCAGCACGCTATGCGCACTGCATTACTACTCTCCTTGGGGCACCCAAAGGTGTCCCAGGTTGCTAAAGTGTTCGGGTTTGGCTTGAAGAAAAGGTGGTAACCCTATCTGTGGGTGGTCTTGCTAGCAAACCCCAGCTTGACAAAAGTTGATTTTTTTTCAACCCAATTTTTTCGAAGGAGCCAGGCAGAAAGTATTTAGCCGAGCAGCACCTGCACCTAACTGGTATTGCAGAATCATCCACCTACACTATTTACTGTGAATGAGTGATTTCTCTTTGGTTAGCCTCACCTAACAGGTACGGCCAGCTTTACTGTAAAGAATTGTCTGGGTGCATAGAATGACTCATATCTTTTGCAAAGATCTTAAAGTTAGCAACTGTGCACTAATTATCACCCCCCCCCCCCCCTTTTCTCATAGAAGATTAAGTTCAGTTTAGTTAATCAGTAATTCTGGTCAACCAGTCCAGCAATTTACACAGCCTTGCCAGACAGCACAGCCAAGTCCTTGGCCTCTATTGGTTTGTAAGCAATACAGTGTGCTCAATTACCTCTATTCGAATTTCATCTGTGTCTTTCGTTTTTTGAAAGGAGTTCAATTTTAATTGTCCAGGTTTGCAACATTTGTACTTGCTTCCTTTGTATTTGTATTTGTTTCCTGTGGTTGGTTGTTCTTAATAAGGAACTCTCCACGCTGTGTCCAAAATAAGGCAGGCAGAGGGAAAATGAACTGGTCACCAGTATTGTCTTTGGTCTCCCCCCCCACCCCAGCTGATTTCCCCCCTGATTTACCAAACTTTGTTCTGCACTGTGTCTTTAGATGGGGGCGTCTGTCCTGGTAGAGGCAGGGCTTTGTTGTCTCATGTCAGAGCCTCCTGCAAGGAGAACAGGAAGCAGCAAAGTAGTGACATCACCAAATCGTATTCAGGACAGATAGTAGATTTGTCAGGAATTATGTTTAGGCGCAATTAATATTTTTAGTTACATATCGCAAAACAAAACATTGTGCTATAGAAAAATGGCAATTGATTGCACATAGGATGTCAACTGTGACCTATACCAGGTAATGTAAGATGGCTTTAGCTCTGCTCTCCACTAGGGATGAGCCGAACACCCCCCGGTTCGGTTCGCACCAGAACCTGAGAACGGACTGAAAATTCGCACGAATGTTAGAACCCCATTGAAGTCTATGGGACTCGAACGTTCGAAATTAAAAGTGCTAATTTTAAAGGCTAATTTGCATGGTATTGTCCTAAAAAGGGTTTGGGGACCCGGGTCCTGCCCCAGGAGACATGTATCAATGCAAAAAAAAGTTTTAAAAACGGCCGTTTTTTCGGGAGCAGTGATTTTAATGATGCTTAAAGTGAAAGTGAAATATTCCATTAAATATCGTACCTGGGGGGTGTCTATAGTATGCCTGTAAAGTGGCGCGTGTTTCCCGTGCTTAGAACAGTCCCTGCACAAAAATACATTTTTAAAGTAATAAAAGTAAAACTGCTTACGGCTTTAATGTAATGCCTGGTAATATGGATGAAAATCAGTGAGACAAACTGCATGGGTACCCCCCCCCCCCACCCAGTCCATTACCAGGCCCTTTGGGTCTTGCATGGATATTAAGGGGAACCCCGCACCCAAATTAAAAAAAGGAAAGGAGCGGGGCCCCAGGCCCTCTGAACAGCAGTATACAGGTGGTGCAAACAAGACAGGGACTGTAGGTTAGTTGTTAAGTAGAATCTGTTTGTAATTTTGAACTGGTGCATTTTTAAAGTCTTTAGCTCCAGCCAAAAAATATATTTGTAAGCTTTTTGGAAAACATAGGGAAGGGTTATCACCCCTGTGACATTTGTTTTGCTGTCTGTGCCCATGTTCAGAAGATTTCACCTCACTTTCTGTCCCAATGACAAATGTTTTTTGACAATTTGGGGTTTTTAGTGAAACAAGGATTGGTGATAAAGCATCAGTGGAAAGGAGAAACGTTTTTCCCATATTAACTCTTACAGGAGAGAATTTCCCTTCCTAGCGGTAGATTTCATCTCACTTCCTGTTGTCTCCTTCCGTTTGCAAGTAGGAGTCGTTTGTAAGTTAGATGTTTGAAAGTATGGGCCTGCACTATATACTCAGCAGAAATTAGGGCCTTAGATGTTGGTGTTGTCACAACACTGTAAGCCCTCACAGTTACTCTTGGTGGGCGCAGGAATGGGCCCTGCTGTGAAATATTAGATCAAGAATTGTAATTACATGTCCCTGTTGAACAGGGGCAGAAAAATTGGGCCTTAGGCACTGGTGCCACAACACTGCAACCCCTCACAGATACTCTAGTTGGAGCACAGGAACAAGCCCTGCTGCAAAGTATTGCATCAAAAATTGTAATTACACGCCCCTGTTAAACAGGGACTGAAAAATTAAGCCTTAGGCACTGGTGCTGGTGCCACAACACTGCAACCCCTCACAAATACTCTAGTTGAGTGCAGCAACGAACCCTCCTTGCAAAATGTTGCATCAAAAATTGTAATTATACGCCCCTGTTAAACAGGGGCTGAAAAATTGGGCCTTAGCCTGGTGGCGGCGCTCAGAACCAAAAATATTCTTACAAGCTATTAGCATGATCATTGAGGAGGAAGAGGATAGTCACTCAGCATAACAGGATAGTCACTCAGCATCAGCATAGGCAGTCTTGAAAGGATCTGACATTTCAAAAAAAATTATTCGGTTACATCAGCATCAGGTGCTTGGTAGCTGGTGGTGATCCAAGACTGATTCATTTTTATGAAGGTCAGTCGATCGACCGAGTCGGTGGACAGGCGCACCCTGTGATTGGTTACAAAACCTCCAGCAGCACTGAATGTGCGTTCCGAAAGAACGCTGGATGCAGGACAGGCCAGTAGCTCAATTGCATACTGTGCAAGCTCTGGCCAGTGATCCATCCTCAAAACCCAGTAACCCAGAGGATTTTCGGTGGGAAAGGCGTCCAAGTCAGATCTTGCCCCTAGGTATTCCTACACCATGTAAAACAAACGCTGGCGATGGTTGCTGGAACCCATCATACCTTCTCCACCGCTCCTTCTTTGACTGACTGAAGCCTCAGCAACACGTTGTCCAGGAACAGGAGTTTGTAACCTCCCAGTCTCTGGGAACGTGTTGCACAGACCTTTCTGCAAGGCCTCCCGAAGATGTTTCATCCTCTGCTCCCTCTGCGACAGCAAGATAAGGTCCGCAACCTTACCCTTGTAACGTGGATCAAGGAGGGTTGCCAGCCAGTATTGATCCCTCTCCTTGATACCACAAATACGAGGATCCTTCCGCAGGCTTTGCAAGATCAGGGAGGCCATGCACCGTAGGTTTGCTGAGGCATTCGGTCCGGAGGCCTCTGGGTCACTAAGGACAACATGATCTGCAGCCACCTCCTCCCAGCCACGTACAAGTCCATGGGTTTCTTGGGACTGTAAATGATCTCTTCAAGACTGCTGCTGATGCTGAGTGCCAGGCTCCACCTCCTTGATGACACAATCCTCCTCTTCCTCCTCCTCCTCCTCCTCCTTGTCCTCTTCCTGTATGATCGGCGGGCACGCAGGAACACTGTCTGGATAAAGGTGGCCTTGAGAGCTAAGGAAGTCCTCCTCTTCCTGCCTCTGTTCTGCCTCAAGTGCCCTGTCCATTATTCCTCGCGTGTGCTCCAACAGGTGGACAAGGGGGACAGTGTCACTGATGTATGCACTGTCACTGCTCACCATCCTCGTGGCCTCCTCAAATGGTGACAGGACAGTGCATGCATCCCTGATTATGGCCCACTGGCGTGGGGAAAAAAACCAAGCTCCCCTGGCCCTGTCCTGGTGCCATAGTCACACAGGTACTCATTGATGGCCCTCTGCTGCGTGTGCAGCCGCTGCAGTATGGCCAACGTTGAGTTCCACCTGGTGGGCATGTCACAGATTAGGCGGTTCTTGGGCAGGTTAAATTCCTTTTGGAGGTCAGCCAGCTGAGCACTGGCATTATATGACCTGTGGAAATGCACACAGACTTTCCTGGCCTGCTTCAGGACATCCTGTAAGCCCGGGTACCTGCCCAAGAACCGCTGCAACACCAAGTTAAGGATGTGAGCCAAACAGGGCACATGGGTCAGTTGTCCCTGTCGGAGGGTGTAGAGGAGGTTGGTGCCATTGTTGCAAACCACCATACCTGCCTTAAGCTGACGTGGCATCAACCCCTCTGAACCTGTCCCTGCAGAGCTGACAGAATCTCCTGTCCCCCAAGCACACTAGCTCAAGCACCGCATGGCATCTTTTGGCCTGCGTGCTTGCGTAGCCCCTTGAATGCCTACGGAGCACTGCTGGTTCCGAAGTCAAATCAGCACAGGAAGAGGCCATGAAGGAAGAAGAGGAGGGGGTGGAGGAGAGGGGTGTGGCAGAATCACCACTAGTAGTATTTTGGAGGCGTGGTGGCAGAACAACCTCCAACACTACTGCATGCTGTCCTGCATCCTCCCCAGCTGCCAGAAGAGTCACCCAGTGCGCGGTGAAAGATAGGTAACGTCCCTGTCCATGCCTGCTGGACCATCAGTCAGCGGTAATATGCACCTTACCACTGACCGCCCTGTCCAGCAAGGCCAAGACATTGCCTTCCACATGCCGGTAGAGAGCCGGAATCGCCTTCCGTGAGAAAAAATGGCGTTTGGGAACCTGCCACTGAGGAACCGCACATTCCACAAACTCACGGAAGGGGGCAGAGTCTACCAACTGAAAAGGCAGTAGTTGAAGTGCTAGCAATTTAGCCAAGCTAGCATTCAACCACTGGGCATGTGGATGGCTGGCAGCAAACTTCTTTTTGCGGTGCAGCAGCTGGGGCAGGGAAATTTGCCTGGTACTATCTGACGTCGGTGTACCGATAGCAGATTGCCCCCAAGTACTTGGCTGTGACACACCTAATTCTACACCTTCATTCCTCTCAGTGCAGGTCTCAGAGAGGACTGAAGGTATAGTGGGGTTGGAGATCCCAGCTGATGAGGAGCAAGGAGAGGTCCTTTTTGTTCTTTGGTGTGGGTCTTTTAGGTACGCTTGCCAATGAACTGCATGGCAGGTCAACATATGTCTGGTCAAGCATGTGGTGCCCAAGCGGGAGATGTTTTGGCCACGAGAGATACGTTTGAGACGTATGTTGCAAATAGCAGTGGTGGGATCTGATGCACTCATCTCAAAAAAGGCCCACACCAAAGAACTTTTGGAATAACGCGCAGAGACAGCAGCGCCCTGCACATGCGGAGCTCTGCGGTGTGATGCAGTCGGTGTGCTGCTCTTAAGCTGGCCCCTAGAGGGCATCCTGCCTCGTTGGTGATGTGCCTCCTCCTCCTCTTCTCTCCTATCAGGCACCCACGTGGAGTCAGTGACCTCATCATCCCCTTCCTCCTCATCACTGGAGCAAAGCTGGCAGTATGCTGCAGCTGGGGGAACATGACTGCCAGATTGCTGTCCTTCTTGGGCACCCCCTCTCTCTGGGCTCACATTACTGCCTTCCTCTAGCTGGGTACCATCATCGGAGCCTTCAAAATGCTGGGCATCCTCCTGAAGCATGTACCCAACACTGTGTTCAAACAGTTCAGGGGACTCCTGAGGAGGACATGGTGGGGCTAGGGATGGAGTGACTGATGCCATTGAGCCGAGGGAAGAGGCCGCGTTGGCAGCTGCTTTGCCAGACAAAGTACCCTGAGCTTGGGTGAGAGAGGATGAGGAGGATGAGGACGGCTTGGTCATCCACTCTTCCAAGTCTTCCGCATGTTGCGGCTCAACGCGGCCAGCTGCCGAAAAAAAGGACAAGCGTGTCCCACGGCCACGTGCTGATGAGGATGCACCGTCTTCACGACCAGCACTGTTGCCTCTAGACACAGAGCCTGCTTGCCCTCTTTTATTGGCTTGTGACTGTCTGCCTCTCCTTGTTGGCCTTCCAGACATACTAATGGCCTGCAGTGAGATGTAGCTGCACAAAGCTGGGATGTATATATATACTGATGCTGCAGCTAGCAGAATCAACTGCCTGCAGTATTATTAGTATGAGAACACCAGCAATTGTCTTCAGGTAGCTTTAGGTGCACACTGTGCTGAGAACGCAGTACACTAACTGTAAATACTGTAACTGCCTGCCTGTTGTATTAATAGGAGCAGAACAACAGCAATTGTCTTCAGGTAGCTTTAGGTGCACACTGTGCAGAGGACGCACTACACTAACTGTAAATGTTGTAGCTGCCTGCCTGTGGTATTATTAGGATCAGAAGAACACCACCAATTTTATTCAGGTAGCTTTAGGTGCACATTGTGCAGAGGACACAGTACACTAACTGTAAATATTGTAGCTGCCTGCCTGTGGTATTAATAGGATCAGAAGAACATCACCAATTTTATTCAGGTAGCTTTAGGTGCACACTGTGCAGAGGACACAGTACACTAACTGTAAATACTGTAGCTGCCTGTCTATGGTATTAATAGGATCAGAAGAACACCACCAATTGTCTTCAGGTAGCTTTAGGTGCACACTGTGCAGAGGACACAATACAGTAACTGTAAATACTGTAGCTGCCTGCCTGTGGTATTAATAGGATCAGAAGAACACCACCAATTTTATTCAGGTAGCTTTAGGTGCACACTGTGCAGAGGACACAGTACACTAACTGTAAATACTGTAGCTGCCTGCATGTGGTATTAATATAGGATCAGAAGAACACCACCAATTTTATTCAGGTAGCTTTAGGTGCACACTGTGCAGAGGACACAGTACACTAACTGTAAATACTGTAGCTGCCTGCCTGTGGTATTAATAGGAGCAGAACAACAGCAATTGTCTCCAGGTAGCTTTAGGTGCACACTGTGCAGAGGATGCACTACACTAACTGTAAATACTGTAGCTGCCTGCCTGTGGTATTACTAGGATCAGAAGAACACCACTAATTTTCTTCAGGTAGCTTTAGGTGCACACTGTGCAGAGGACACAGTACAGTAACTGTAAATACTGTAGCTGCCTGCCTGTGGTATTAATAGGATCAGAACACCACCAATTTTATTCAGGTAGCTTTAGGTGCACAGTGTGCAGAGGACACAGTGCACTAACTGTAAATACTGTAGCTGCCTGCCTGTGGTATTAATAGGAGCAGAACAACAGCCATTGTCTCCAGGTAGCTTTAGTAGCACACTGTGCAGAGGACGCACTACACTAACTGTAAATACTGTAGCTGCCTGCCTGTGGTATTAATAGGATCAGAAGAACACCACTAATTTTATTCAGGTAGCTTTAGGTGCACACTGTGCAGAGGACACAGTGCACTAACTGTAAATACTGTAGCTGCCTGCCTGTGGTATTAATAGGAGCAGAATAACAGCAATTGTCTCCAGGTAGCTTTAGGTGCACACTGTGCAGAGGTCGCACTACACTAACTGTAAATGCTGTAGCTGCCTGCCTGTGGTATTAATAGGAGCAGAAAAACAGCAATTGTCTCCAGGTAGCTTTAGGTGCACACTGTGCAGAGGACGCACTACACTAACTGTAAATGCTGTAGCTGCCTGCCTGTGGTATTAATAGGATCAGAAGAACACCACTAATTTTCTTCAGGTAGTTTTAGGTGCACACTGTGCAGAGGACACAGTACACTAACTGTAAATACTGTAGCTGCCTACCTGTGGTATTAGTAGGATCAGAAGAACACCACTAATTTTCTTTAGGTAGCTTTGGGTGCACACTGTGCAGGGGACGCACTACACTAAACTGTAAATACTGCAGCTGTCTGCGGTACTGTACTAATAGGATCAGAGGAACACCACTCATTTTCTTCAGGTAGCTTTAGGTGCACACTGTGCAGAGGACGCACTACACTAACTTGTAATTACTGCAGCTGCCTGCGGTACTGTACTAATTGGATCAGAAGAACACCACTAATTTGCTTCAGATTACTTTAGGTGCACACTGTGCAGAGAATGCACTACACTAACTTGTAAATACTGCAGCTGCCTGCGTTACTGTACTAATAGGATCAGAAGAACACCACTAACTTTGTTTAGGTAGCTTTAGGTGCACACTGTGCAGAGGACGCACTACACTAACTTGTAAATACTGCAGCTGCCTGCGGTACTGTAGTAATAGGATCAGAAAAGCAGCACTAATTTTCTTCAGGTAGCTTTAGGTGCACACTGCGCAGAGAACGCACTACGCTAACTTGTAAATACTGTAGCTGCCTGCGTTATTGTACTAATAGGATCAGAAGAACACCACTAATTTTGTTTAGGTAGCTTTTAGGTGCACACTGTGCAGAGGACGCACTAAACTAACTTGTAAATACTGCAGCTGCCTGCGGTACTGTAGTAATAGGATCAGAAGAACACCACTAATTTTCTTCAGGTAGCTTTAGGTGCACACTGTGCAGAGGACCCACTACACTAACTGTAAATACTGTAGCTAATAAGACTAATAGGATCAGAAGAACACCAGCAATTTTCTTCAGGTAGCTGTAAATACTGTAAAAACACCTGCCTGCCTATCAGTAGTAGGAAGAGAATAACAAGAACGGATCTAGCTAAACTGAATACAGTGTATATATATATATATATATATATATATATATATATATATATATATATAACACCTAGGATATATATATATACAAAATACACTGTAAGTGCAGCTAACTGACTCGCCTGTATCTAACTTAAATCAAATGACACTGTCTCTCTGTCTATCTATCTCTCTCTCAACGCCGGAACACACTACACAGGGCCGACGTGCAGGCGGCCTTATACAGTGTGGGGCGTGTACTAAACCCCCTGAGCCATAATTGGCCAAAGCCACCCTGGCTTTGGCCAATTACGGCTCTCTGTACAGACGGCGCTGTGATTGCCCAAGCATGCGGGTCATAGTGCATGCTTGCCCAATCATCAGCCAGCAATGCACTTCGATGCCGCAGTGAATTATGGGCCGTGACGCGCCACTCGAATTTGGCACGAACGGCCCATATCGTTCGGAATTCGGCGTACGACCGAACAGGCAATGTTCGAGTCGAACATGCGTTCGATTCGAACATGAAGCTCATCCCTACTCTCCACCCACAGGAGAGGTCCCCCAATGCATTTCACCTCCTAGTGGGCTTAAAGCGAAACCTCACTTTTTCATTTTAGGTCCAGTTTAAAGTAAGGCTGGGAAAATTAACGATTAATTCCTCGATTAATCGTTAATTTTTTTGATGGATCAAAATTCTTTTGATCGGTACTCACCTCTCCGCCAGCTTCCGGGTCTTCAGGGTGTTCCGTCGGAGATCTGGTGACATCACGGATATCGACGTCACCGGACTCCTCCACCCTTCCCCAAGTGCCTCCGTCTGCTAACAAAGGGAAGGGGGGAGGAGTCCGGTGACGTCGATGTTCGTGAAATAATAAATTGAGGAAGACAGATCCTAACGATTTGATTGATCTCACTGGTCAAAGTATTCATGTATGCATGTATTCATGTATTCAGTAAATCCTGTAACTTGGCTATGAAAATTAACATATCTGAGGGCTTTCTTGGCTGTAAGTCAGTTTGACGATGAACTGACATTGATTGGTTATCCAGCAATCAAGAAACATTTATGATGAGGGCACTTTTTTCCAAAGAGCTGACACTTTGCTGTCTCAGCAGGTGATGGATGTCTCTGGCTCTCCATCGGTCCCCCTGATGCACAACGGTGCTATTTAAATAGACTAAGGTGACGCCGTAGCCTCGCCCCACTGAGGAAGTTCTGAGGAAGTTCTGATTGAACGTAACGCGTATGGGGGGGGGGGCTACGCATGATGTCAGCTAAAAGTAGTTGGATCTGTATGTAGTTGGATTAAAGTGATGCTGTCCTTAGTATACATGTATCCTAGTGACAGTATCAATTTTAGATACATACTGTATACTATTTGTTTATTAGTACCACCACTGTTACATGAAAAATCCACTTCTAGGTGCTACTAGGATATTCAGTTACTCCAGAGGAACCTTTAAAATGACTTTCAGGTCTTGGGGGAACACTTGCTAAATGTAATTGATTGGGGACCAGTGAGAAAATGTGCCCTTACAATGGAGGTTAGGTTACCACTCTTGCAGACAGATAAAAAGATCATTGGTGTTGTGCCGTTGACTGCCAAGTGGCATTGAGCCTGCAAGTAGGCAGGCGCCATCAAATGGGAAGTCAATCATTCACAACTTAAGGAACCCCTACCAACCTCTGGAGGGACTTTAGGGTTCCACACCAGGTATCTCTAGAATGGGTCCATATGGTTTTATTCCGCAATCACATCATATTTACAGAAGTAACGTTTCGGAGACTTACAGGACTCCTTCAGGCAAATATGATGTGTTCACTGAATAAAACTTTGGACCCATTCTTTAGATACCTGGTGAGCTAGTGACATATCTTTTGCTTTGAATGTCAACAATTTCCAGCCGCTGGTTGCAGCACACACTGACATCTACAGACATTTCTCAAGAATGTGTGCGTTGGGACTATTGTGTTAGGGTTCCACAGAGTCATAGTTGAGAATGGCAGCCCTATACACATGTGACATGTGTACTTTTTAAAGGGACCTAGTGTCTGTGTAATTTACCTTGATAAAGTCCATGACATCAAACCTTTGAATTAAACTGTAGATTTGCCTGGGCACCTGGAGACAGTATTAATGCAGTGCTGATGTCACTTCCTGCCTCTGTGCAGAACCACAAGAACATACCACAATTTCCATAATGTGATGGGACTTCTAGCTAACAATGGGTGTTAATGTGGGGGGGGGGGGGGCAATGGGCATGAATGTGGGCGGGATTGTAAGTGGGTTTTTGGCCAAACCTTAGTAATGGTGGGTGGGACAGACCAGGAGTCTCATGGCTTGTCAATCAAACAATGTGGGTGGGTCAGTCTGAGTTGTCTGAGTTGCCTACTATGTTCAGCGTTGCATTACTTTGCTGCTCGCTGTACAAGGAATTACACAGGGGAAGACCAGTGTCCAGGTGAAAGAGTGGGCATAACGGCCACCAAATAAAAAAAATAATGAAAATAAAAGGAAATAATGAAAAAGTGCCCACATTCTGCAGAATTAAAGTTGAAATTTATCAGTGAGTGGATAATTGCATTAAAAAGAACATATTTCTTAACCCCTTCACCCCTAAGGCTAAAACAAATCTAAATGCCTAAGCACAATTTTGCAAGTTTGACATGTGTTAGTAAAACTGTACATATCATTACAACTACTGTGAGCATCCAGGTGGATTATACTGCGTTTTTTTTCAGGACAAATTCAGCTTTTATTTGGTGGTAAATGGTAATGGATGTCTCCTGATTTTTTTTATTTTGCATTATCAAAGGAAAACTGAAACAAATTAGTAAAATAACATTTATTTTTAAATTTAGCTGTATATTTCTTGCTACTACCATAACCTTCCACCAAAGAACAACCCAAATTAAATTCTCCTGCTCCTGACGATCGCAGTGATACCACATATGTGTATGTTAGTTGTAATGTACAGTAGTGCAAAACAATAGTGGGCATCTTCCTTTTTTTTAATCCTACCTAAAACACACTGACACTAACTAACGCTGATACTAACTTTAACAAAACAAAAACTACTGACCCTGATCTTTCACCCTGCCCGTGCTCTAGGTACTTTTTTGTATTTTTGTATTTTATTTTTTATTTATTTATTTTTTCTCTGCAGGGAGAGAGAGATACTAAGTATTTCTCTCCTTCGTTTACAGAGAAGGAAAACACGGGGTGGAGCTTCACAGGGACTGATTACTGTGATAGCCAATAGGCTATCACAGCGATCAGGTGACCGGGTCCCGATCGTTAGTATGGGGTCCGGGGCTACCGCTGAGAGCCAGCGCGCTCCCAGCTCAGAGGGAGATACGCAACTATGCGGCTCCATGGAAAAAAAGCCCAGTCCAGTGGGGTCGCATATTTGCGTACGATCGGCGTCAAGGGGTTAAAGACAAGAAATTACTTTTCCAAATATGAGAAAAAAGTTCTGCCCAAAGTTCAGCTTCCAGCACTGGACATTTCTGGGTGCATCGCATGGCTGCATCTGCCCCTGTGGTCCCACCCAGCTGTTACGTCACTAGCATTATGAACCTGTAGTTTTGAAAGCGCACGCTACTGATGTTGCGCCCAGCAGGTGGAGCCACAGCACACAGTTGGAGATGCAGGCACCTGACACACCCAGAAATGTTGAATTCTGAAGATTCTGGAACTCTGGGAAGGACATAGAATACCATACAACCAGGGCTTTTTTCAGCAGGAACGCAGGGGAATGCAGTTCCAGCTCTGAATGTATGCAATGGCAAGGGGTGCTGGGGTGAGATGGAGGGTCTACTGATGCTGGCTGCTGGGGGATCTATTGTTGCTGGAGTGAATCTATTTCTTCATGGTGGTCTTTTGTTTCTGGGGAGGTCTGGTGTAGGATAAATATTGTTGCTGGGGGGGGGGGGTCAATTGTTGCTGGAATGGATCAACTGTTGAAGGAGGAGTCTATTATTAATGGCTGCTGAAGAGTCTATTGACGCTGACTGCTGGGGAGATCTGTTGTTGCTGCCGTTGATCTATTGTTGCTGGGGTGGTATTTTTTTGCGGAGGTTCATTGTTGCTGGGGGGAGGGGTCTATTGCTGCTGGCTGCAGGGGATCTATTTTATTATTATTATATTATTATTATTTTATTTATCTATTTTATTATTTTCTTGTTCTCATTACCAAGTTCTATACAAATTACTTAGCACCACAAAATGATACCACGCTTTGTATTCTCTAAAATGCCTGGTACTGGGAGTAGGGTAGGGGGTGGAACCAAGAGTCAGTGCTCGGAGGTGGGTAGGGGGCGGAACCAAGAGTTGGTGCTCAAGGGTGGGTAGGGGGCGGAGACATGAAGTAACTGAGAAGAGGAGGAATTCCTTTACCTGATCTATGAGATAAAAAGCTGTGCCTACAACAGAGGCGGTAATGATAGGTATAGAAGATGTATTTTAAAGAGACAATTTCATCAGGATCCATTCACGACAGTGTCTCTTTAAAGTGTCCTTTAAATGACCCTTTGTGCCCCTTTTTGTAATATACTTAAACATTTAACATAAACACCAAAGAAATGCATGAAAAATTCCAGGAAGACATTTAAGGTTGTGAACTGCTGCGGACACATCCGATGGGAAGATGACACAATAGAACATTCTGACTCGTCAGCAAATGAACATTTGTTTTGAGTTTGAGGATAAAACATAAGTAATGCATCCCGCAAAAAAGCCTCCGCTGACTTTGTGTCCCCCACCCCCCCTCTTTTCATCGTCCTCTCCCCTCATCGCTTCGTTCAGCCCCAGAAAAAAAAAAAAAAACATCCACATGTTGCGAAAAGCTGAAAACGCCCAACGCTCCAGGCGTGTGCCATTGTGTAGACAACCAAGCTGAAAGGCGGCATTGACTGCCCCGGCTTGACAAAGGACCGGTACAAACACGAGTGCCCCTCTAATGCAAACAGTCCGAGCTATAAAAGACTTGAAGGGGCATTGTCGGTCTTCCTCTTCCGTTGATGGAAACTTCCTTTTGGACCAAGCTTTTAGCCTTGGCAGTGATATAATGGGAGCAAGACGTGTAGGACAACAAGGACAAGTCTACTTTGGTCAAAAACTTTGAAAGTTTTCTTTTTTCTTTTTCTGTTTTTTTTTTTTTTTTTTTTTTGCAAAGCACATCTCAACATTTTTTTTCCCCTCCTCTATAAATAAACTCTGGCAAGCAGAAACAACCTTGATTGCAGGAGATGAATCTGAACTAGCAGCAGGCACTAGAGTCGAATAAATGGCATTGTGCCAAGGGCCTCATCAAGTCTGTAATGGCTCCCACTTGACAATCAGTAAAGTGCCTCTTCTCCCGTGGATTTAGCGCTTAATGATGATTAGAGAGGATGGGCCCTAAAAATTTCTCCACCAGAAATGACCTCTTATTTATTTCTTTTGCTGGAAAGGCTGCATTATAAAATGGCTTTTGTAGCTAAAGCCTTAAAGAAACGCCATAAGCATGGAAAAGAATACTCTACAACTAGCAAAGTGGTAAATGGTCATCGATCAAATAACTTTGTCTTTTTTATTTCTTCTCGCACTTTGTTTTTTTTTTTAAAGGGACAACAAAATGTACAAAACTGGTCAGTTCCTGAAAAAGAGTTACTTTTTTATGAAAATATTGGCATGATTTCCAGAAGCTGATCAGAGTTTAACCCCCTCTAAGGGGAATTTAACGGCCTCCTGATCATGTGATCACTGTGATTGGCTGTCACAGTGGTCACGAGATTGGAGGCCTGCCTTTCTCTTTTTGTAAACACTGACCAGGAGCTGTTGGTGACAGTGCAGTCACAGTGCATTATCTGCATTTTCAATAATCATTATCTGCCATCAGCATAATACGTACATGAAGCTAAATTAATGTGCTAGTACTTGCAAAGTTAAAGCCTAAGTTACGCTATTATGATTTTTTTTCAAACTGCACAAGGGACGGTACTTACATTGAATATAACTTAAAATCTTCCAACCTCTACCCCCACCCCCCACCATCAATAAAATTTCCCTGATAGTTTTTTTTTTTTTCATTTTCCTAGAGTTCAGCTTTAACCCCTTCATGCCTAAGCCTTTTTCTGACGCTTGTTGCTTACAAGTTAAAATCAGTATTTTTTGCTAGTAAATTACTTAGAACCCCCAAACATTATATATATATATACACACACACATTATATATATATATATATATATATATATATATATATATATATATATATATATATATATATATATATATATATATATATCATATATATATATATATATATATTTATTTTTTTTAGCAGAAACCCTACAGAATAGAATGGCGATCGTTGCAATATTATATGTCACACTGTATTTGCGCAGCGATCTTTCAAATGCAATTTTTTTTGGAAGAAATACATTTTCATAAGTTAAAAAAAACAAAGCAGTAAATTTAGCCCAATTTTTTTGTATAATGTGAAAGATGATGTTACGCCAAATAAATAGACACCTAACATGTCATGCTTTAAAATTGCACACGCTCGTGGAATGGCGACAAACTATGGTACTTAAAAATCTCTATAGGCGATGCTTTAAAAATTACAGGTTACCTATTTAGAGTTACAGAGGAGGTCTTGCACTAGAATTATTGCTCTCGCTCTAATGATCACGGTGATACCTCACATGTGTGGTTTGAACACTGTTTATATTTGTGGGCGCAACTTACGTATGCGTAAGACGTGCCAGCTGGTCACTCGGGCCTCCTGGTGGGATGAGCGAGCCGCGGAGGGGGAGGACATCCCCCCCCCCCGCTGCTTGCAATAACAGCCGAGCGGCTGATTAGCTGCATCAGTTGTTATTACAAGAAAGTTGACTGCTGGCTCTAAAAAACGGTACCAGGGTGATGCCTGCAGCTGCAGGCATCAGCCCGGTACAACCCCTTAAAGCCTCAAGGACGCATATTTGCATTACGTCAGTGTCAAGGGGTTAAAGCTTATATGGGATTTCATCTACTGTACTTAAAGATAAGTCTTTCCTAACTGAAATAGTGAGGTTGCCACGGCCATGCTAGGTTTATGTCAATCTGGTTCAGTCCACACACAGATATTTAAAGCCAATGGGTAATTTATGGGCAACTCTACCTAAAATTGAATTTTTTATTTTGCAAGGGTGCTGGCAAGTTAAGTCACATGTTGGCTTTTCTTATTCCTCCCACCAGAATTCTTTGTTCTTTTAATACACAGATGATGATGTCACTGTACACCATGGATTTTCTACAGTGTAGAACAGTGGTCTCCAAACTGGGAGCTGTGGGCCCAGGGCCAGGACAAGGGGTGGGCAGGAGGGACGGCCGCCCTGGGCACTGTGGTATCATGTGAGGAGGAGTGCCACAAGGAGATTGGGGGGGGGGGATTTGTGTTAGAAGAGGGAATTTGGGGGGCTGAACGGGGTAAGTATTCTTCTAGGAGGGGACATTTGGGGGAGGTGCTAAGAGTGGTGATTTTTAGGGCGATTTGTGTAGGGAGGGGGATGAGGGAAGAAGAAATGTGCTAGGTAGGGGGATCTGGGGGCCATTTGTGCTGGGAGGGGGGATTTGAAGTGTATGGAGTGGGAGATGTGTACTAGGAGGGAAAAACTTAGGGTTTCTCCCACAAACACCAACAATGAGGCACTATTCCTCCCACTAATACCAATGATGGGGCACTATTTCTACTCCTATTGACCACAGGCATTATGTAATATTTTTACTCCCTCCGACCACCTCCCTGAGGCATTGTTTACTCCCACTGGCCACACTCCAGCCCCTCTGGAGTCTGAAGGACAGTAAACTGGCCCTTTGTTTAGAAAGTTTTGGAGCACTCGCCCCCCTGAGGGGCCACTAACAATATGCCCAGGTCTCAGAGGCTGCCTGCCACATATACAGTTCTATCACACCGACAACACAGGCTCAGTCTAGGGGATGTATTTTTATGACTTTTATTGCAGCAAGCAACAGAAGAGAAGGATAGGGGAGCAGGATACTCCAAACAATATCAGAAATCAACAGGAGAACAGACTTCTTAGCAGAGTCCTTATAGCAGCAGGCATACATGCAAGTCCCCAAACCAGGTCTTTTACTTTTACAATGCCTACGAGCTGTCTGCCACCCAGCTTGCACATGACACTCTTCAGTGAGGGAGATAAAAGATACCTTCTCCAGACCAGGACTCCAGGATGGTGCCCTCCAGAAAGAAAATCCTTTAGTAATATTCTCCAAACTGCATTTTCCAGAATTCACTTTCACTAGCCATCTCCCTGGGGAAGCAGCCCCTGGAGAAATGGAGCACTCTCTGGAGAGGAAGAACACTCTGGAAGGCCTCCCAGATATTTACCACCTCCCTCAGCCACCTTCTGGGTGCCCCCCGTCCCAGGGATTGGCTGAGGTCTGATAAATATTAATAAATTTGTGGTTGACCCTCCTCTTCTACTCTCTTCTAGAAACAGACAGGATCATTCAGTCAGTCACTGAACTTAGGAAAACCTGGCTAGGACCGGGCATTACAGTTTGGAGACCCCTGGTGTAATTCTACTGGCTTATTATAGCCAATAACTGAGAAGTCCAATTGTGAGAGAATATGACACTTTCTTTATAGGTTTATAGCAAAGAAAACAGTCACTGATTTGTGCAAGGAAATTTTTTCATTGGAGTCTCTGAAAGACGATGGCAGAATGAGTCCACCATCACCCACCCAAATCAAAATTATTGACTTTATTGTAACTGGCCCATTAAAAGTCCCAGCATGCTCTGCCATCAATCCCACTTTCTCCTACACCTCTTTCTGGTCTATGCTATCACAATACTGAGGCTTGAGCTTTGTATCCCTTAGGAGAATAATACATTTTATTTCTCAAGAAGAAACCTCAAAAGCGTCGCAAACACGTTGACTTTCCCATTCATGCAGATCCCATTGACAAACTTGCCCAAACACAAGCCAAAAGCAAATATTCCACACAAGGATAAAATAATTCCATCATAAGGAGTCAAAGAACAAAAATAAGAAAAAAGGTTATTTATTACAGCGTGCGGCGCGGGGCAAGCCCGTGGAAGGTTTCTAGCTCATGCATGGTGCATTTTTTGGCTAAGCTCACACAAAACGCTTAAAATAACAGAGTGTGTGTTCTGGGGCCCCCACGCATGTTGTTTTAACAGCAATAAAACGGCATGTTTAGTAGTCCCTGCTCCCTCCATGCATAACCTCTTTCACACTGTATGCACACACTCGCTACATGCCACTCCATCAGTGTCAGGAGACCACGCTAAAATGGCTCCAGTGTCGGGCCAGGCCCCTAAAGACATTAACGCTGATATGTGATGACAGCTCGTCTTCCAACGTACTTTCAACAAGTTTACAATTTTCTTTTCCTCCCAAAAAAGAGATTCTTTTACTACCGTGAAACTAATCTTTTAGGTTGTACAAGAAAATCCATCAGATTTACAGCAATTAGTCTCCGTTCATCGTGGTTTCTATTCATCGTATGTGTTCCATGTCTGTCCTACCGCAGAATAGTAAGTGGTCGGTGAACCGTCACATCGGCACAAAGACATGAAACCTCTGCTATCTCCTTCTGAATGGATACCTTGTGTTGGCTTTCCAATGCCTTGCTGTGGTTTTTAATGAAGTGAAAGCCGTGTTATGAATTTTTGCTCTGTGTATACATTTACGTTAACTGGTGGACGGTATTATAACCTGTGCGTGGTGAAGGTGGTAGGAGAAGTACTCCGAAGAATGGAGGGTAAAGAAACAGAAGGGGGGGAAGGGAGAAAACCTTATGCACTTGTTTAACGTTAGCCCTCTGAGCATATAAGATGAAATTTTTGTTAAAAAATGTGGCAACTCAAAATATATGACAATAAAAGCATGTAATCCACCAAGTGAGGTGGGATGTTCGGTCTGCAGTGTGTCTGCAGGAGCCAGGGTGCAAATTCTGCTGTCAAATGGGACTTCTGGTTTCAGAAATGAAACCAAAACTCCTAGAGCCACCATGGAGCACATAAACTGTGCAGGACTGAAAGTGACGTCAGACCTAAGAAGGCCGCAACCTGGGGGCGTGGCTACGCATTTCTGAGTGTAACTGCTCCTTTCTGAAGCCTGTTATGGTGCCTCCTCACTGGCTGTTTTATCCCCCTAAACTCCACATGACCGTGTCGCAACCACCTGCATTGCATTTGGGTAGTTGGTTGGTGCGGCCTCATTCAGTTGAATGGGTCACATTCGGCAGTCAGTGCCACCTGCTGAATGCAACAGAGGGGATAGGTTTAGCTGTGCCACAATGCAAAGGAGCTTAAAGAGGAGTGGTTGGCAGGCAGCAAAAACATAACTCAACCTCCTGTTTTTAGCGCCCTTCAACTGCGAGCATAAATGAGGCTCATCATGGTGGTAAAGGTGTATGAGATACCACGATGGCCGCTATGGATCAAATCTAACCTGTGAGGGAAAGGTGGAAGATAGATTCTTAGAGGAGTCAGTGGCTCTTTATAGTTATGTAGCACGACCCCCTAAGTGAATGCTTGGAATTACCTGCTCATCTGCACTGTCATGATCTGATGAACATTCCAACCCACCTGACACTCTGGGTTCCAACATTCTTGCCCCACCTTAAAGTAATAAGTCAGACAACTCTGTGTATTTATGTTCTGATAATATTTACTAGAACAGTTCAAAAGAGATATTGTCACAAAGAGGAGTTAATAGATCTACTAAATTTTAGGCAACTCAGCAAAGGAATTTCTCCGAATACCAGGATAAGATATTTGCAGGTAAACAGTCTATTATATACAGTTACACAATGAAGTACTGCTAGCACCTGTAAGGATGAACACAGCTACCTGATTATACTGTCAAATGTCTAAAGGGGGAAACCTCGGCCAGCCTATTAACTGTTATGCCCCGTACACACAATCGCACATTCCGACAACAAAATCCATCGGATTTTTTCCAACGGATGTTGACTCAAACTTGTCTTGCATATGCACGGTCACACAAAGTTGGTCGGAAATTCCAAACGTCAAGAACTTGGTGATATACAACACGTACGATGAGCCGAGAAAAATGAAGTTCAATAGCCAGTGCTGCTCTTCTTCTTGATTCCGAGCATGCGTGGCACTTTGTGTGTCGGAATTCGTTTACACGCGATCGGAATTTAGGCGAACAGATTTTGTTGTCGGACAATTTTAGAGCCAGCTCTCAAACTTTGTGTGTCGGAAATTCCGATGGAAAAAGTCCGATGGAGCCCACACACGGTCGGAATTTCCGACAACAAGCTCCGATCGCACATTTTTTGTCGGAAAGTCCAATCGTGTGTACAGTGCATTACCCTAATGAGAGGTAAGACTTAATGGTAGTGGTATAAGGGCCCTTATAGCAGTAATGACAGCAATGTCCCCGTTGCAGATCTGATGGTCTTCACCGGCATGTAGGAGCTTGTTAACTTTATCCAATAAGGTGTAGTAGAAAGCAATGAGGTTTCTTGTAATGATGGAAGCTAAAGGTGTCTATGCACAGTGTTCAAAATAGGTTTAGTAAAGTGTTCCCAAGGTAAAGATGTCTGTGCAAAGTGTCCCAGTGAAACTATGAGACAGGATTTGTAAAGGTGGGCAATTGCCCTCTCACCAACGACCAGGCCGATTTAATGCCTTCCGGACAGCAGCTCATGTAGCGACACTCGTGCAGCGGATCCACCGTATCGATCTCCCAATGTGAAGCTCAGAATACCGGTTGGCAGGAGACTGAATTGGTGCTGGATGGATGTTGGATGAATGGCAAACAGAGCTAGGCCCCTCTCATCCGGGTTGGAACGTGGTACACCTCGTGGTAGGCCGCTACTTCTCTCTCCATGCAATGAGAGGTCCGTCTCACTTCAGGCCCAGGAGAAAGAGAGCTCCGCGCTGGCTTTTGCTTCTTTTATAGCTACTCCCAGCAATCTCACTGATGGTAGCAAATATCCCTGGAATATGTAGTCCAGATGCATAGTCACGCAAAGCAATTATCAGTCTGAAGAACTACTCGTCCCATTTTCCTCTTTGTTTGGCTCACAATGTCAATTGATAACACTGGGCACTAGAGAGACATGCGCTGCATAGAGATACTGGAGGGTCACTGTACTTTGCATTTGTAGTCCATATTGCTACAGTTAAAGTATAACTAAAGGCAAATTTTTTTCTTGTTTTGGATAAAAAGGAGAGGGATTAGAACATGTGTCAGTTCTTATTGCTGTCTGTGCCAGACAGTAGATTCACCCTCTCTATTAGTCCTGTTTATCATTATCACTGAAAGTGAAAGTAAAGGAAAATCACAAATTTTGTGTTATCCCCAGAAAAGTAATAGAGAGAAAATCTTTCAAAGGGGACAGTAGTTGTGGTGACCTGGGGGTCCCGAGGGATTTTCTTAATTTGCATGGATTTCCTCCCACTTCCTGTTTGGCTATGGGACAGGAAGCAAAGGAAAATCTCTGCAATGGGACAAAGATGGCGAAAATAAACCTTATAGAGGTTATAACCCTCCCTTGCTCTATCCGAAATGTTTTGCCTATAGTTCTACTTTAAGGAAATATGAAACTGTATGTATCCCCAATCACTATAATCTATTATAAGCATTAACATATTCATGTAATTTCTAAAATCATTTTCAATCCTTCTAAATCTGCACCTTTCATTTAAAAAATACTTGGTATTGATACTGCCATAAAGATTGTTGCCCAGAAACCTGCTGTTATAGGGTGACAACTGTCTCCCAATTGTGCTCCTGCATTGTCACACAGGCTTCCGATGAAGACTAGAAATGGCTGTTTCAACACACATTACATAAACATGGTCTACCATCAGAAAACTCATCCTGGGAATTGCCATGCAGCCATCACTGGAGTACATATAGACAGGAATTGGCTGCAAAGAAGGTGAAGGAGATCAGCATTGCTGATATGCATCAAAAGATGAAAAAAGTTGAAAACAAGTATTTTCTTGTAAAACATGGCAATTAATAGACAGAAACAGGTGGGGTTTACATCTAGTTTAAACTGCACTCTTGTTCTGCAGTCAGCATTAGTTTTGTTAAAATAGTCACATAACACAAGAGAAAGAGTTTGTAGATAGCTCCCAACTTTTGGAACCAAATCCCTCTGACCCTCTTTGCTCCTCAATTGATGACCAAATCGTTCATTGTTTATTTATTTTTATTTATTATTTAGGTTTTTTTTTTGCATAGGTCTATACATTAGACCAGCCATTCTCAACCATGGTTTCATAGAGCTCCATGGTTCCATCTGAGGTACCAAGGAGTTCCTTGAGCTGTGCCATATTGCTCCTCCATCTACAATGACCACCACCAATGCAAGGAGGCAGTTTTCCGCTGACCACCAAAGTATTGGTTCTTTCTCCATGGACCATTAGTGTTGGGGGACATCACCACTAATGTTAGAGGATACAATTTCCACTATCTGCATTTATGTTCTGCTATTATTGGGTGTGCCGAGGCACTCCTGTAAATACAGTAGGGTGACCAATTGTCTCCGGTTTCTGGGGACAGTAGCTGATTTCGGATTACCCGCAAGAAAAAAAATGTCCCCAATTTTGTCCCTGGTTAAAAGAATGTGTCCTCGATTTCTTTCAGGTTTTAAAAATGGCGTTAACAAAACATAAGCGTCCAATAGAGTAACCCCGCTTGTGGAAAGAAATATAATGAAAAAGCTGCTAGCACAGTATGAGATATTCTTCACTTTGCATACAAACAAAATGAAGTGGCCAGGATTCCCCTCAACATCCATACCAGTCACTTATCCTCGATGAGGGTCTGCCATGGATTGTAAAGGGAGACCCCATGAGAAAAACAAACTACATCTCCATAGCTCAGTGATGGTGAACCTTGGCACCCCAGATGTTTTGGAACTACATTTCCCATGATGCTCAACTACACTGCAGAGTACATGAGCATCATGGGAAATGTAGTTCCAAAACATCTGGGGTGCCAAGGTTCACCATCACTGCCATAGCTGTATACCTAAAGTACGAGGTCTAGGGCACTGCTGCCTCTGACTGCTAAAAGATTAACTGGCCACTAAATGACATTTCCCAGCCACTTTATTCTGTTTGTAAGCAAAGCGGCTGGGATTCCCCTCAACATCCATACCAGACACTTATCTTAGAGGAGGGTCTGCTATGGATTGTAAGGAGAAGACCCCACGAGCAAAAAAAAAAAAAAAAAAACCTTCATGGGGTTTGTAGTTGACTTTATCCCAATAGTCAAACTGCTGACATGGAATTACGAGCCATTGAAGTGTCTTGTTCCAGCGGCAGAGCTCATATCGTTCATATGATCCCAAAATTAGAGTGTGGTCGGGAAAATATCTCAGCATTAAAATACTGAAAATTAAAAGGAAGGAAAAAACACTTTGGGGGTTTTTCTACTTTATAATAGAGAATACAATCAGAACAGCGACTGGGGATTACTTATACATCTTAAGTGTTTAATTCAAGTACTTCCTATAATAATCCCGGCATTAAGGGCCTTATACTACAAGGAGTTAAGGGGATCTAGCTGTGTTCTGCTATTAACTCCAACAGATTTGAATAGTACATCTGCCTAAGAGGGAGAAACTTGAAGAAAACTGGAGCAAAATAGTACTGCAAACTTTTGTCTGTCAAAATAAGTGATCTTCTTTTTTAGATTACTTAAGGCAGAGCTCCAGCCAAAAATAAGATAAAAATGAATAAGCCAATTAACAGATAAAATAACAAAACCAGCTTTTGCTGCATTATTAAAATTCAATTCAGAGATTCCCCCCCGCAGTACAGTTTTGCGTTCATTTGTGTATTTTATACTTCCACGGAGTTCAGTTTTAAATGACAATTCCAAGTCAAGGGTACTTTCTAGTACTGTAGTACATCCAGTGGTGGCCCATAATGCAGGGGCCTATCCATGCGTCCGTCCCACTAATCTACATGTGGGGCGCCGGACGCATGGATTCCAAAGAGTTTTTTTTTTAAGCACATGATTAGAGCCAGAGGCTCTAATAGGCTTCAAAAGGGTGGGCTCAGGGTGCAGAGCATAGCGCCCTGAGCCCACCCAGTTGTGTGACAATAGCAAATTAATATTTGCTATTGTCAAACTGATTCTCCTGCCGGCCAATCAGGAAGCGGGTCTTGACTATAGGCCAGGCGGGGTCTTCGTCATTCCGGGTGGACGTCATACGGTATCCTCCCGGAATGCGCTTTGTCACCGGCTGTGTCCTGATCAGTTTACCAGCCGCTGCCAGTACCATGACCAATCACAGTAGATCACATGACAATTATAAATGATGGATGGCTTCCTTTCATGCCATTCATTGTGTACAATTGTGTTGTGGCTGTGATTGGTCAAAGCGATCACATGGTACTGACGGGTCCAACCACAGCTAATCACAACAATACACGCTAAATGAATCAATTTCATTCACTAAAAATGGTTGCTTATAACAGTGAAATTCACTGGTATAATGTGTAAAAAAATGTACACACTGTATTGCTCTGGTTACAGTATGTTAAAAAAAATGTTAAAGAAAAAGATGTGATAAAAAAGAAAATTGAAAAAAAAATTGAAAAAAAATATTTTTTTTACAAACTTTCACCAGTCAGTGTCCCTGATCACTGCCAAACCAGCTATATGATGATACTGTAATGCACTGGTGACAGTTTTTTTTTTTTCTTAATTTTCCAAAAAATTGTGTCAACAAAATTACAACTTCAAAAAACTCACCATGCCTCTTACTAAATACCTTGGACTGTCTATTCTTTAAAAAGGGGTAATTTGGGGGATATTTGTACTGTCCTGGCATTTTCAGGGCTTAAGAAATTAGTCCGTCAGGTTTGATCAATTTTCATATATACAGTATCTCACAAAAGTGAGTACACCCCTCACATTTTTGTAAATGTTATATATTTTCATGTGACAACACTGAAGAAATGACACTTTGCTACAATGTAAAGTAGTGAGTGTACAGCTTGTATAACAGTGTAAATTTGCTGTCCCCTCAAAATAACTCAACACACAGCCATTAATGTCTAAACCGCTGGCAACAGTGTTGTCACATCAAAAGATATAGTAAAATATATACAAAAATGTGAGGGGTGTACTCACTTTTGTGAGATACTGTATATTCCATAATTTGTGAACTCTATAACTTACAGGCTAAATAATATACACTGATTTGGGTTATTTTCACCAAATAAATTTAGCAGAATACAGTTTGGCCTAAATTTATGAAGAACAGATATTTGTTTGCAAAGATTTATAACAGAAACAAAGAACAATTTGTTCTTTCCAAAATGTCTGTCTTTATTTTGTTTATTTAGCAAAAAACTAAGTGGTGATTAAAGTGGTTGCAAAGGCTCAAGGTATTTTCTACCTTTATGTATTCTACCCTGTTTCCCCGAAAATAAGACCTAGCGTGATTGTCGGTGATGGCTGCAATATAAGCCCTACCCCCACAAATAAGCCCTACTTAAAGTCCTTGTAGGTCTTATTTTCCGGGTAGGGCTTATTTTCGGGGAAACAGGGTAGGGCTTATTTGGGGGGTAGGGCTTATATTGCAGCCATCACTGACAATCACGCTAGGTCTTATTTTCGGGGAAACAGGGTATGCATTAAGGCAAAAACTTTCTCTGTGCAGAAGCCCCCATAATACTTACCTGAGCCTCATCTCGATCCAGAAATGTGCATGAGAGCCTCAGCTCTCCGGGGGCTCTCCCTCCTCATTGGCTGAGACATGGCTCCTATTGCTGTCAGTCACAGCCAGTGAGCCAATGAGAAGAGAGAGGGTGCGAGGCCAAGCCACGGCTCTGTGTGTGAATGGACACACAGAGCCGCGGCGTGGAAATGAGACTGCTTGGGTGCCCCCATTGCAAGCTGTTTGCTCAGGAGGGAGTGGTCAGTAGAGCCAGTGAGGGACCCAAGAAGAGGGGGATCTGGGCTGTTCTGTGCAAATCCAACTGCAGAGAGCAGGTAAGTATAACATGTTTGTTATTTAAAAAAAAAAAAGAAAGCCTTTAATATCACTTTAAATACCACCAAAAGAAAGCTCAATTATCTAGTTGGAAATTGGCCCTGGCAGGACAGGGGTAAAAGGAGCCCCTTTCACCAATCATAAATGGTACCAGCTTAGTGAGTGTGCTAGGAGCACGCAGTGCGCGCACTCCCATCACAGTATAGTGATGCACTATGCGCTCGTATGCAGGGCCGCTGTTAGAAATCATGGGGCCCCATACAGTCCGTTTTGCCGCGTTTACATGCCGCGTTTAGTCGCGTTTGCATTTAAAAGCGTTTGAAAACATTTTTTTTTTAAATCAAAATAGCCAAAAATGAAAAACGCCTGTAAACAAAACGCGGCTAAACGCGGTAACTTGCGTTTGGCGTCTGAAACGTCGGAAAATTCTGAGCCTGAACTTATCTTTTTGCCTTCAAAGAAAAGTCTATAAACGCAACTGCCTAAAAACGACATTAAACGAACCTGTGTACATGTACACATAAGATAACATTGGATGAGTTCAGGGGCATCCAACTACCTCTGAACGTCCGTTTACCAGCAGCAGTGTACACGAGGCCTTAGACGGTCGGCAAGCGGTTAAGCATAGAATATTCCAGTAACTGACGAGGCAGAAATTATAACGATCTCCATATTGTTTTCAAAGTGTTTATTATGACAAAGTTTATCGTGTTTCCAATAAACGATCAGTCGGGGTAAATATTTTTCTAAGCAGTCTGAGTTTTATTCGTGACATCGCAATAACTGCATTTCATGTATACAAGCCACGTACGCCATCCACGCAGCGCAGAGATTGGACGCCCAGAATGGTTTACTTGGCTGCCATGTAGCTATTGAGTGAGAAGAAAATAAACAATTTGGATCATTACTTTTTTTTTTTTCTCTGGTTGAAACTTTTACATTTTCTACATCAGATTCCTTCTCTGTGAAGCTGTTTAAAAACTCTGATTGATGGGAATGTGTAGCGTGGGTTCTATGAGTGCACAATCTGAGATATTACTGTTGCGGCTTGTTCATATGTGCAGCTAACATAGCCAATCCACTTCAGATTGCAGATTGCTTTTCAGAGGGCATTTGACAAGTGGTGATGAGGCTTCTCACAACCTGTCTGTCTAACCACTTCCCAACCTGTGTCCCTCAATGTACTGCAGACGGATGGCCAGTGTAGGCAATGATTAAGGACCTGCTGATCGGCTGTGTCCAATCACAGCCCAGAGTTCTGTGTTGACAACCAGAGAGAATGATCTCTGTTTCTCTTCCCTGCATTGCAGAGATCTATTAGTAAATTGCCACACTGTACACACATTACACAGTGTTAGGCACACATTTAACCCTTTGATTTCCCCCTAGATGTTAAACCCTTCCCAGTGTCATTAGCACAGTGACAGTGCATATTTTTACTGATCGCTGTATCAATGTCACTGCTGATCTCAAAAGCAGTTAGTCAGCCCCCCCCTCCCCCAGTGTCAGTTAGTGTCAGATTGCCTGCCCCACTATCGCAGTCCCAATATAAGGCACTGATCACCACCATTACTAGGATACAAAAAAATAAATTCCAATATACAGTATCTCACCAAGTGTGAGTACACCCCTCACATTTTTGTAATTTTTTTTATTCTATCTTATCATGTGACAACACTGAAGAAATGACACTTTGCTACAATGTAAAGTAGTGAATGTACAGCTTGTATAACAGTGTAAATTTGCTGTCCCCTCCAAAAAAAGTCAACACACAGCCATTAATATCTAAACCGCTGGCAACAAAAGTGAGTACACCCCTAAGTGAAAATGTCCAAATTGGGCCCAAAGTGTCAATATTTTATGTGGCCACCATTATTTTCCAGCACTGCCTTAACCCTCTTGGGCATGGAGTTCACCAGAGCTTCACAGGTTGCCACTGGAGTCCTCTTCCACTCCTTCATGACAACATCACAGAGCTGGTGGGTGTTAGAGACCTTGTGCTCCTCCACCTTCCCTTTGAGGATGCCTCACAGATGCTCTACAGAGTTTATGTCTGTAGACATGCTTGGCCAATCCATCATCTTTACCCTCAGCTTCTTGGGCATGGAGTTTACCAGAGCTTCACAGGTTACCACTGGAGTCCTCTTCCACTCCTCCATGACGACAAAATGGAGCTGGTGGATGTTAGAGACCTTGTGCTCCTCCAACTTCCTTTTGAGGATGTCCCACAGATGCTCAATAGGGTTTAGGTCTGGAGACATGCTTGGCCAGTCCATCACCTTTACCCTCAGCTTCTTTAGCAAGGCAGTGGTCGTCTTGGAGGTGTGTTTGGGGTCATTATCATGATGGAATACTGCCCTGTGGACTAGTCTCCGAATGGAGGGGATCATGTTCTGCTTGACAGACCATGACACCAACACCACCATGCTTGACTGTAGGCAAGACACACTTGTCTTTGTACTCCTCACCTGGTTGCCGCCACACACGCTTGACACCATCTGAACCAAATAAGTTTATCTTGGTCTCATCAGACCACAGGACATTGTTCCAGTAATCCAGTAATCTGCTTGTCTTCAGCAAACTGTTTGATGCAGTGTGCGGTGTATGGTCTGAGCACTGACAGGCTGACCCCCCACCCCTTCAACCTCTGCAGCAATGCTGGCAGCACTCATACATTTATTTCCCAAAGACAACCTCTGGATATGACGCTGAGCACGTGCACTCAACTTCTCAACCATGGTGAGGCCTGTTCTGAGTGGAACCTGTCCTGTTAAACTGCTGTATGGTCTTGGCCACCGTGCTGCAGCTCAGTTTCAGGGTCTTGGCAATCTTCTTATAGCCTAGGCCATCTTTATGTAGAGCAACAATTCTTTGCAATGAGGTGCGGTATGAGAGAGTGAGAGCGATAACACCAAGTTTTACACACTCCCATTCACACCTGAGACCTTGTAACACTAAGGTTTGGGGTGGGGGGGCGCAGAGCCCCCCTGCCCCAAAGTACCCTCCCCCCGCATGTTGAGGGCCTGGTATGGTTCGGGGGGGGGGGGGGCGCTTGCTCGTCCCTTCCCTTTCCTGACCTGCCGGGCGGCATGCTGGGATAAGGGTCTAGTATGAATTTTGGGGGGGACCCTACTCTGTTTTTTTTTTTTATTTTGGCGTGGAGGCCTAACTTTTCCATAGGCAATGCTTTAAAAGCCCCTACAGGTCATCAGTTTAGATTTACCCAGGAATAATAGCCCTGAAATTGTTGCTCTATACAGTACATGCAAGCTACACACATGTAACATCTTTTAGACCTCTGATGTCTCACCTGCCCTTTATTGATGATAAGGCCCCATTCGCACCACAGCGTTTTGTAGCTTGAAGCTCCAAAAAGCTGAAGGAGAAAGATTTTGGTGTGTGCGGAAGTGATGCAGTGTTGCATGCCCATAAGACTAGTTAATATTTTTTTCAGCAGGGAGAGAATTCAACAATTACAAATGTGTTTTGTTACAGATTTAGAAATCAAGATTTCATTCTTGTCCTTCATATATTTCGCTCACTCTGGTCGAAACCGATTGTCTGATCATCATCATCATCATCATCCCCTTTAACTCTTAGATAATTGAACAAAAGGACATTTTTCTAACGAAATTCTACAGGTGTAAGGCCAGCTTTAATATGGATAGCTTTTTTTCTTGGGGGTTAGAGCCCTTGTCAGGTTTCAATCTTGAAATGAGAAAAGAAAAAAAGTGTGGGACTTTATATGAGGCACGTGGGTAAATGGTCAATTCATAGTAACGTATTTATTTGCAGACGAGCTGCAATATGTACATACATGAGTATTAGGCCATTAGGTACATACACACATCAAACTGCATAGTACAGTTCATACATATACATACATATACAGGGTAAGCATCAAAGCACATAATAATAGGCGATAAAAGCCAATATGTACTCCATAATATCAGATCAATAAAAGTTGAATACAGGTACTCCTCACTTAATGACCAGGTTCCATTCCAATGACCAGGTCGTTAAACAAATTGGTCGTTAAACGAGGAGCTACAAGTAATCAATATTTTAAGCATTCTTAACTACTGTACTGTACTGTATTGTGAAAAAAAGGTCTAAATAGTGGCGGCCCATCCATTAAGGACGCACGGGTGGCGCCTCCTCTATTCACGCCACCCCCTATATGGTTAATGGATAAATTCATGCATGGCAAGAATCTACCGACGCGGCCACCCCCTTTTCATGTGTCCGGCCCCTTTCAGGACATCGGGCGCATGAATTACAGAGGCGGGGGTGTTTTTTTAAGCCCCTGATTAGAGCCATAGGCTCTAATAGGCTTCAAAATAGGGTGGACTCAGGGCGCAGAGCATTGCCCTCGGAGCCCACCCAGGTGTGTTAGAAAAGCAAATAAATATTCGCTTTTCTAGCACTGAATCTCCTCTCTGCCAATCAGGAAGCACGGGTCTGATATCCGTTTCCTGATTGGCTGAAAGGTCAGGAGATCCTATTGGATGCCTAGGAGAAGGGGAGGAGACGCACGGCAGAAGCCGCCGTGATCTTAGAAGAGAAGGGAACACAGGAGATGCTGACAGATACCCGCCACAGCCTTATCCCCTACCCAATGTGCCCGCCGATCCGCGATGCTGTGTGCCCGCCGATCCCCGATGTGCCTGCCGATCCCGGTGGACCAGCTGCAGACAGCGCGGGGGGGGGGGGTGTTTGAGGTGGGGGTTGCCCTCCCCAAACAAAAAAAACACCAGCTGCCACTGGGTCTAAACACAAAACTCCAGCTCAATAACATTGTTTTAATTTGCATAAGTACAGAACACAAATGAAAATTCTGTACTGTACAATACAATGATGTATAGCACGTCGTTCGGGTGGGGAGAGCTGGTCATAAGTCCGAGTGATCGTTAAATAGGTAAGTCGTTAAACGAGGAGTATCTGTATTGCATAATGTGATATAAAAGAAATCAACCATATCTTGAAAGTATAGCTGCATCAAGTAACCTCTACGTGTTTCGTGGATTCTCTCCACTTCCTCAGGAGCAGATGCATACGATATCTGCAAAAAAATATGTATAGAAAAATATGTACCAATCTAAGTGTTAAAAAACCCAAATATAAGGAAGGGGATAGGAACCAGAGAAGTAGATAAATATCCCTGGAATACTTACATTTTGCAATATTCAACTTTTATTGATCTGATGATATGGAGTACATATTGGCTTCTGTGGATGTCGGCTGCCTCAAATCCTTCTGTCTGTTCATGTAATCCCAGACAGACTCCATGATGGCGAGATCAGGGCTTTGTGTGGGCCAAACCATCACTTCCAGGGCTTCATGTTCTTCTTTACACGGAAGATAGTTCTTAAAGAGAAGCTCCAGTCATTTTGTGCTTATTAAAATTCAGCAACTACATAAACTCACCTGTCCCAGGATTCAGCCATGTGCTCACCTCCCTTCTCTGCGATGTGTCCCAAATGACTGCGGGGATGGGGGAGGGAGAACTGTCAAAACCAGGTACCTGCTGCTCCCTTCAAAAAAGTGCCATTTAGAGAAGAGGAGGGGGAGGAGGCTTTAAAGCGGAACTTCCCCTTTTGGGTGGAGCTCCACTTTGATGACATTGGCTGTATGTTTGGGGTCGTTGTCTTGCTGCAGAATACATTTGTGGCCAATCACACGCCTCCCTGATGGTATGGCATGATGGATAAGTATCTGACTGTATTTCTCAGTATTGAGGACACCATTGATCCTGACTAGGGATCCAAACACCCCCCAGTTTGGTTCGCAGCAGAACCTGCGAACGGACCGAAAATTTGCGCAAACTTTAGAACCCCATTGAAGCCTATGGGACTCGAACGTTCAAAATCAAAAGTGCTCATTTTAAAGGCTAATTTGCATGGTATTGTCCTAAAAAGGGTTTCGGGACCCGGGTCCTGCCCCAGGGGACAAGTTTTAAAAACGGACGTTTTTTCGGGAGCAGTGATTTTAATGATGCTTAAAGTGAAAAAAAAAGTGAAATATTCCTTTAAATATCGTACCTGGGGGGTGTCTATAGTATGCCTGTAAAGTGTGTTTCCCGTGCTTAGAACAGTCCCTGCACAAAATGACATTATTAACCACTTCAATACCAGGCACTTAGACACCTTCCCGCCCAGGCCAATTTTCACCTTTCAGTGCTGTCGCAATTTGAATGACAATTGCGCGGTCATGCTACACTGTACCCAAACACATTTTTTATCATTTTGTTCCCACAAATAGAGCTTTCTTTTGGTGGTATTTGATCACCTCTGCGGTTTTTATTTTTTGCGCAACAAATAAAAAAAGACCGAAAATTTCGAAAAAAAACAAGTTTTTCTTTGTTTCTGTTAAAATTTTTTGTAAATAAGTACGTTTTCTCCTTCAATGATGGGCACTGATATGGCTGCACTGATGGGCACTGATACGGCGGCACTGATGGGCACCGATGAGGTGGCACTAACGGCACTGATGATGGGCACTGATAGGCGGCACTGATAGGTGGCACTGATGGGCACTGATAGGTGCAACTGGTATGCGGCACTGATGGGCACTCATAGGTGGCACCGATTGGCACTCATAGGCGGCACTGATGGGCACTTGTAGGTGGCATTGATTGGTACATATGGGTGGCACTGATGGGTACTTATGGGTGGCACTGATGGGCACTGATAGGTGGGCACTGATGGGCACAGATGGGCACAGATGGGCACTGACAGGTGGCACCAATGGGCAATGACAGGTGGCACCAATGGGCAATGACAGGTGGCACTGATAAAACATTGCTGGGCAGATCTGGGCATTGCTGGGCAGATCAGTGACATAATGGTGCCAATCAGTGCCCATTTGTGGGCACTGATTGGCACAGATTGGGCACATGTGGATGGCCATGGGGTACATACCTGGCCATCCATGTTGCCCCTTCCCTGGTGGTCCTAGTGGCGATCCCTGGTGGTCCAGTGTGGTGATCTGAGGGGGGGCTGCGCTGATAAACAATCAGCGCAGACCCCCCTGCCAGGAGAGCCGCCGATCGGCTCTCCTCTACTCGCGTCTGTCAGACGCGAGTGAGGAAGAGCCGATCAACGGCTCTTCCCATTGACAGCGTGATCAGCCGTGATTGGACACGGCTGATCACGTGGTAAAGAGCCTCCGCCGGAGGCTCTTTACCAAGATCGGTGTAGCGGTGTGTCAGGCTGACACACCGCTCCACCGATCGCCGCGATGCGCGCCCCCGGGGGTGCGCTGCGGCATGTTATCCAGCTGGACGTCATATGACGTCCAGTCAGGATAACAGAACCACTTCCCGGACGTCAATCCGCTATAGGGCGGGCGGGAAGTGGTTAAAGGAAGTCATTTAAAACTGCTCGTGGCTTTAATGTAATGTCGGGTCCTGGCAATATGAATGAAAATCAGTGAGACAAACGGCATGGGTACCCCCCAGTCCATTACCGGGCCCTTTGGGTCTTGTATGGATATTAAGGGGAACCCCGCACCCAAATTAAAAAAAGGAAAGGCGTGGGGCCCCCAGGCCCTATATACTTTGAACAGCAGTATACAGGCGGTGCAAACAAGGGTAATCACCCCTGTAACATTTGTTTTACTGTCTGTGCTCCTCTTCAGAAGATTTTACCTCACTTTCTGTCCCAATGACAAATGTTTTTTGAAATTTTGGGGTTTTTAGTGAAACAGGGATTGGTGATAAAGCATCAGTGGAGATCAGACACGTTTTTCCCATATTAATTCTTACAGGAGAGAATTTCCCTTCCTAGGGGTAGATTTCATCTCACTTCCTGTTGTCTCCTTCCGTTTGCAAGTAGGCATCGTTTGTAAGTTGGATGTTTGAAAGTAGGGTCCTGCCCTATATACTCAGCAGAAATTTGGTCCTTAGATGTTGGTGTTGCCACAACACTGTAAGCCCTCACAGTTACTCTTGGTGGGTGCAGGAACGGGTCCTGCTGTGAAATATTAGATCAAGAATTGTAATTACATGCCATTGTTGAACAGGGGCAGAAAAATTGGGCCTTTGGTGGTGGTGGTGTTGCCACAACACTGTAATGCCCCGTACACTTGGTCGGACTTTGTTTGGACATTCCGACAACAAAATCCTAGGATTTTTTCCGACGGATGTTGGCTCAAACTCGTCTTGCATACACACGGTCACACAAAGTTGTCAGAAAATCCGATCGTTCTAAACGCAGTGACGTAAAACACGTACGTCGGGACTATAAACGGGGCAGTGGCCAATAGCTTTCATCTCTTTATTTATTCTGAGCATGCGTGGCACTTTGTCCGTCGGATTTGTGTACACACGATCGGAATTTCTGACAATGGATTTTGTTGTCGGAAAATTTTATATCCTGCTCTCAAACTTTGTGTGTCGGAAAATCCGAAAATGTGTGATGGAGCCTACACACGGTCGGAATTTCCGACAACAAGGTCCTATCACACATTTTCAGTCAGAAAATCCGACCATGTGTACGGGGCATTAGTCCTCACAGTTACTCTTGATGGGCACTGGAATGGGCCCTGCTGTGAAATATTAGATCAAGAATTGTAATTACATGTCTCTGTTGAACAGGAGCAGAAAAATTGGGCCTTAGGCACTGGTGCCACAACACTGCAACCCCTCACAGATACTCTAGTTGGAGCGCAGGAACAAGCCCTGCTGCAAAGTATTGCATCAAAAATTGTAATTACACACCCCTGTTTAACAGGGGCTGAAAAATTGGGCCTTAGGCACTAGTGCTGGTGCCACAACACTGCAACCCCTCACAAATACTCTAGTTGAGCGCAGGAATGAGCCTTCCTGCAAAATATTGCATCAAAAATTGTAATTACACGCCCCTGTTAAACAGGGGCTGAGAAATTGGGCCTTAGGCACTAGTGCTGGTGCCACAACACTGCAACCCCTCACAAATACTCTAGTTGAGCGCAGCAACGAACCCTCCTGCAAAATATTGCATCAAAAATTGTTATTACACGCCCCTGTTAAACAGGGGCTGAAAAATTGGGCCTTAGGCACTAGTGCTGGTGCCACAACACTGTAACCCCTCACAAATACTCTAGTTGAGTGCAGGAATGAGCCCTCCTGCAAAATATTGCATCAAAAATTGTAATTACATGCCCCTGTTAAACAGGGGCTGAAAAATTGGGCCTTAGGCACTGGTGCAACAACACTGCAACCCCTCACAGATACTCTAGTTGGAGCGCAGGAACGAGCCCTGCTGCAAAGTATTGCATCAAAAATTGTAATTACACACCCCTGTTAAACAGGGGCTGAAAAATTGGGCCTTAGGCACTAGTGCTGGTGCCACAACACTGCAATCCATAACAAATACTCTAGTTGAGCACAGCAACGAACCCTCCTGCAAAATATTGCATCAAAAATGGTAATTACACACCCCTGTTAAACAGGGGCTGAAAAATTGGGCCTTAGCCACTGGTGGCAGCGCCCAGAACCAAATATATTCTTCCAAGCTATCAGCATGATCATTGAGGAGGAAGAGGATAGTCACTCAGCATAACAGGATAGTCACTCAGCATCAGCATAGGCAGTCTTGAAGGGATCTGACTTTTTCAAAAAAAAATATTCGGTTACATTAGCATCAGGTGCTTGGTAGCTGGTGGTGATCCTAGACTGATTCATTTTTATGAAGGTCAGTCGATCGACCGAGTCAGTGGACAGGCGCACCCTGTGATCGGTTACAAAGCCTCCAGGAGCACTGACTGTGCGTTCCAAAAGAACGCTGGATGCAGGACAGGCCAGTAGCTCAATTGCATACTGTGCAAGCTCTGGCCAGTGATCCATCCTCAAGACCCAGTAACCCAGAGGATTTTCGGTGGGAAAGGTGTCCAAGTCAGATCTTGCCCATAGGTATTCCTGCACCATGTAAAACAGACGCTGGCGATGGTTGCTGGAACCGATCATACCTTGGGGCTGCGGACTAAAAGATTGCCTGAACGCATCAGTCAGGCAGCCACCTTCTCCACCGCTCTTTCTTTGACTGACCGAAGCCTCAGCAACACGTTGTCCAGGAACAGGAGTTTGTAACCTCCCAGTCTCTGGGAACGCTTTGCACAGACCTTTCTGCAAGGCCTCCCAAAGATGTTTCATCCTCTGCTCCCTCTGCGACGGCAAGATAAGGTCCGCAACCTTACCCTTGTAATGTGGATCAAGGAGGGTTGCCAGCCAGTAAAGATCCCCCTCCTTGATACCACGAATACGAGGATCCTTTTGCAGGCTTTTCAGGATCAGGGAGACCATGCAGTGTAGGTTTGCTGAGGCAGTTGGTCCGGAGTCCTCTGGGTCACTAAGAACGACATGATCCGCAGCCACCTCCTCCCAGCCACGTACAAGTCCATGGATTTCTTGGGACTGTAAATGATCCGTTAAAGACTGCTGTTGATGCTGCGTGCCAGGCTCCACCTCCATGCTGACACAATCCTCCTCCTCCTGTGTGATTGGCGGGCACGCAGGAACACTGTCTGGATAAAGGGGGCCTTGAGAGCTAAGGAAGTCCTCCTTTTCCTGCCTTTGTTCTGCCTCAAGTGCCCTGTCCATTATTCCATGCAGCGTGTGTCCAACAGGTGGACAAGGGGGACAGTGTCACTGATGCATGCAGTGTCACTGCTCACCATCCTCGTGGCCTGCTCAAATGGTGACAGGACAGTGCATGCATCCCTGATCATGGCCCACTGGTGTGGGGAAAAAAAAACAAGCTCCCCTGACCCTGTCCTGGTGCCATAGTCGCACAGGTATTGATGGCCCTCTGCTGCGTGTGCAGCCGCTGCAGCATGACCAACGTTGAGTTCCACCTGGTGGGCATGTCACAGATTAGGCGGTTCTTGGGCAGGTTAAATTCCTTTTGGAGGTCTGCCAGCCGAGCACTGGCATTATATGAACTGCGGAAATGCACACAGACTTTCCTGGCCTGCCTCAGGACATCTTGTAAGCCCGGGTACCTGCCCAAGAACCGCTGCACCACCAAGTTAAGGACGTGAGTCAAACAGGGCACATGGGTCAGTTGTCCCTGTCGGAGGGCAGAGAGCGGAGAGGAGGTCGTGTCATTGTCGCAAACCACCATTCCTGCCTTAACCACTTGACCACTGGGCACTTAAACCCCCTTCCTAACCAGACCAATTTTCAGCTTTCGGTGCTCTCACACTTTGAATGACAATTACTCAGTCATGCAACACTGTACCCATATGAAATTTTTGTCCTTTTTTTTCATACAAATAGAGCTATTTAATCACCACTGGGTTTTTTATTTTTTGCGCTATAAATCAAAAAAGACTGAAAATTCGATTAAAAAAAAAATTCTTTGTTTCTGTTAAAATTTATTGCAGAGTATTGGCAAGTATTGGTAGACTATTGGCGAGTATTGGCAGAGTTTTGCAGAGTATTGGCAGAGTATTGCAGTGTTGCAGAGTATTGGCAGAATATTGCACAGTGTTGCACAGTGTTGCAGAGTATTGTACAGTGTTGCAGAGTATTGCACAGTGTTGCACAGTGTTGGAGCCTTCATCGGAGCCTTCAAAACGCTGGGCATCCTCCTGGAGCATGTACCCAACACTGTGGTCAAACAGTTTGGGGGACTCCTCAGGAGGACATGGTGGGGCTAGGGAAGGAGTGACTGATGCCATTGAGCCGAGGGAAGAGGCCGCGTTGGCAGCTGCTTTGCCAGACAAAGTACCCTGAGCCTGGATGAGAGAGGATGAGGAGGATGAGGACGGCTTGGTCATCCACTCTACCAAGTCTTCCGCATGTTGCGGCTCAACACAGTCAGCTGTCGAAAAAAGGCCAAGCGTGTCCCACGGCCACATGCTGATGAGGATGCACCGTGTCCATGACCAGCACTGTTGCCTCTAGACACAGAGCCTGCTTGCCCTCTTTTATTGGCTTGTGACTGTGTGACTCTCCTTGTTGGCCTTCCAGACATACTAATGGCCTGCAGTGAGATGTAGCTGCACAAAACTGGGATGTATATATATACTGATTATACAGCAGCTAGCAGAATGCCTGCCTGTGGTATTAATAGGATTAGAAGAAGCACACCAGCACTTGTCTTCAGGTAGCTATAGGTGCAACTACTATGCAGGGGTACACAGTACACTAACTGTAAATACTTCAAGAGCCTGCCTGTGCTATTAATAGGATCAGAAGAAGAACACAAGCACTTGTCTTCAGGTAGCTATACTGTAGGTGCAACTGTGCAGGGGTACACAGCACACTAACTGTAAATACTTCAAGAGCCTGCCTGTGCTATTAATAGGATCAGAAGCACACAAGCACTTTTCTTAGGTAGCTATACTGTAGGTGCAACTGTGCAGGGTACACAGTACACTAACTGTAAATACCGTAAAAACACCTGCCTGCCTGTCAGTATATTAGGAAGAGAATACAGTGTATATATATATATATATATATATATATATATATATATATATACACAAAACACCTGGGATGCATATATATATATATATATACACAATACACTGTAAGTGCAACTAACTGACTCGACCTGCCTACTCTATCTAACTTAAATCAAATGACACTGTCTCTCTGTCTATCTATCTCTCTCTCTGCCGCCGCAACACACTACACAGGGCCGACGTGCAGGCGGCCTTATATAGTGTGGGGCGTGTACTAAACCCCCTGAGCCATAATTGGCCAAAGCCACCCTGGCTTTGGCCAATTACGGCTCTCTGTACAGACGGCACTGTGATTGGCCAAGCATGCGGGTCATAGTGCATGCTTGGCCAATCATCAGCCAGCAATGAACTGAATTATGGTCCGTAACGTGCCACTCGAATTTGGCGTGAACGGCCCATATCGTTTGCAATTCGATGAACGGTCGAACAGACGATGTTCGAGTCGAACATGGGTTCGACTCGAACTCGAAGCTCATCCCTAATCCTGACCAAATCTCCAATTCCATTTGCAGAAATGCAGTTCCAAACTTGCAAGGAACCTCCACCATGCTTCATTGTTGCCTGCAGGCACTCATTATTGTCCCGCACTGCAAGAGTGTTAAGTTCGTAGACTAAAAATATTTTCGTTGACTAAATTAAGACTATTTTAGTTGACAAAAACAAACAATTCAGATGACTAAAATAAGACTAAAACTAAAATGACATTTTAGTCAAAAGACTATGACTAAAACTAAATTGAATTTATATCACAACGGCTAAATCTGTGTCTATAGTGCATGTTCAAACCTTAATACCATAAATAATAAACATGTTATTAGATTTTTACTCCAGGAGTATATAATGTTTGGCAGTTCAAAAGAATTAATGCATTAAAATTTAAACTAAACCCATTTGATTTTATTCGACTAAAATGTACTGGAGATTTTAGTCGACTAAAATACGACTAAAACTAAAACAACTCAGATGACTAAAATACGACTAAAACTAAAAGGGCATTTTAGTCAAAAGACTAAAATACGACTAAAACTGAAACGGCATTTTAATCAAAAGACTATAACCAAAACTAAATCAAAATTTGATGTCAAAATTAACACTGCTCTGCAACCCTTCACCAACAAACTGCCTCCTGCTACAGCCAAATATTTCAAATTTGGACTCAAGTCCAGAGCACCTGCTGCCATTTTTCTGCACCCCAATACTATGTTTTTGTGCATAGTTGAAAGTTTAGTTTGTTGGTGCCTGTAGGTGGCAATAAGGCACCTAAAATAATAAAATTGTGCCACGTTCCACAAAGTATATGGAATTTGCAATGTTTGGAAAGATGGACTTTAACCACTTCAGCCCCAGAAGAAGATACGGCACTGTGTCGCTTTAACTGTTAATTGCGCGGTCGTGCGACGCTGCACCAAAACAAAAATCACGTCCTTTTTTCCCCACAAATAGAGCTTTCTTTTGGTGGTATTTGATCGCCTCTGCGTTTTTTTTTTTTGCGCTATAAACAAAAAAACAGCGACAATTTTGAAAAAAACACAATATTTTGTACTTTTTGCTGTATCAAATCCCCATTTTTAAAAAAAAAAACACATTTTTTCCTCAGTTTAGGCCGATATCTATTCTTCTACATATTTTTGGTAAAAAGAAAAAGGCAATAAGTGTATATTGATTGGTTTGCACAAAAGTTATAGCATCTATAAGATAGGGGAAAGATTTATAGCATTTTTATTATTATTATTTTTTACTAGTAATGGCGGCGATCTGCGATTTTTATCAGGATTGCGACATTATGGTGGACACATCAGTCACTTTTGACACATTTTTGGGACCACTGGCATTTATACAGCGATCAGTGCTATAAAAATGTACTGCTTACTGTATAAATGTAACTGACAGGGAAGGGGTTAACACTAGGGAGGGCGATCAAGGAGTTAACTGTGTTCCCTGGGAGGTGATTCAAACTGTAGGAGGAGGGGACTGACTAGAGGAAGTGACAGATGTGCTTCCTAGCTAATAGGAAGTCACGATCTGTCACGCCTCTCAGAACAGAACAGGGATTTGTGTGTTTACACACACACACTTCCATGTTCTGTCTCTGGTGCTCGCGATCGCTCGTGGCCATCGGTCATCGCGACCGGCAGCCCCGAGCATCGGCAGCCCTGCTGCGCAGCAGGCACGTGTGCGCGCCTCCGGTGGCGCACGCACACCTGCTATCCCGATCCCGCGAGCCGACGTATAGCTACGACGGTTCGCGGGATCGTGCCGACCCGCCGCAGTAAAATGATGGTCGGCAAGCGGTTAAAGGCACGTATATAGATTTTTTAAACTAAATTAATTTATTAATATACATATATAACACAATACATATATAGCGCTAAAGATAAAAGTTGGACTACTTGTGGTTCCCCTAATATACGGACTAGATATCGTTTCCTGTGTGACAATACTGAAGATGCGTCCACACAAAGATATCCTCTTAGTTGGGGTTCCACTTTTCCATTTATAGATTAAAAACAGTTCTGCTCTACATGTTTCATGACTATACCCATCGCTTCTTCAGGAGCTTGACTATTTTTGTGTACCAGACAGCAAGGACCCCCCCCCCCCAAAAAAAAAAAACGGGGGAAACAACCACCAGGGCCTCCAAAGCCAGGAAGTAGCCACAATTAGCACATATGTCAGGGTGTGGGGGACATACAAGGTAATTATAAAACACACTTGGCTTGTTTGATTAAAGCAGATTTTTATGGCAGATTTATATAAGGCTTTGCAGGTCTTGAAACCATTGCTGGTATTGTGAAACAAAATCTGCTGCTGACAGACAACACAGTGCCAAATGAATACTGCTGGTATTCCCTGAATGATGAATTCTTCCCAAATATATCCAGGGTATAGCCAGAGGAGCGGGGGACGTCCATCTCCCTCGAGGCGCCTTTGTGCATAGTTGAGTCACTTAGCCTTGTTTCCATGTCGGGCGGATGGCTTTTTGGCCGCAATTCTTCCATGAAGACCACTTCTGGCCAGACCTGTCAGGACAGTAGATGGGTGTACCTGGGTCCCACTGATTTCTGCCAGTTCTGTGCTGGATATCTTCTGAGGTCAAAGCAGGGGCGGATCCAGAGCCTAGGCTCGGGAGGGGCACTGGCAGAAAATTTTGCGGGCACTTTGTCGGGGCAATGGCTGGTGTTGGCGCCTCAATCATCACAGCGCCATGGTTGATATGGTGTCAGGATGATTGAAGCGCATTATTTCTATTAATACATTGTAATGTAAAAATAAATAGTTCAACTCACCATAATGCAGAATCAGTGGGAGCCCTGAGTGTGTCACCTGCTACCGTCGCCTGCCACCAGATGTAGCGTGTCACTTGCCACTGTTGGCTGCCACCAAATGCGGATTGTCACTTGCCATGTCACTTGCCACATCCTCTGCCACCAGATGCAGATTGTCACTTGCCAATGTCGCCTGCCACAAGATGCGGATTGTCACTTGCTAATGTCGCCTGCCACAAGATGCGGATTGTCACTTGCTAATGTCGCCTGCCACAAGATGCGGATTGTCACTTGCCAGTGGCTGTGTCCCAGAGTGAGGGCGGGCAATGAGAGATAATGTAATCTCTCTGCTGCCCATGCCTGCACAGTGATGTCAGAAGCTGAGCTGTGGTAATGCAGGGTGAGAGATGATGTGAGAAAGCCGCTACTCATCAGAATATGCAAGCAAAGTGATTGTGGCCATCTTGGTACACCCCCACTTGTCAGCAGTAAGACTAGAGTTAGAAGTCGGCAAGCGGACATCTTTATACACCCACCAAAGTCTTGCTTTTCACAGTTATTTTTAACAGTAAACTCAGCTTATTTAGAGAAATATAAGTTGAGCTTACTGTTAAAAATAACTGTGAAAAGCAAGACTCTGGTGGGTGTATAAAGATGTCCGCTTGCCGACTTATAACACTAGGATTACTGTGGACGAGTGCGGGATTACCAAGATGGCCAACGACGCAACGTCCCTTCAGTCACATATTGAGAAGGGGAGCGGCTTTCTGACAACACCTGCCTGCTCGCTCAGCCTCAGTCACACGCAAGCCGCCCTCCCGCCGGCATGATTCCTCACTCACCGGCCTGCTCACCAGCCTGCCCATCCGCTCGCTCACCCGCCGGCTTACCCACTCATTATTTTCTCGGGGGGAGCAATTGCCCCGTTGCCCCCCCCCCCCTGGATCCGCCCCTGGGTCAAAGGGAAGTATGCATGATGTGTGGGGTTGCCACCTCATCCCTTTAAACCCGAATATGTATGAATTACACAGGGTCTGAGGCTAATTTAATGCAGATAAGGCACCAAGTGGGTTTAATTACCACCTTAATCAGCCAGAGAACCTGTGTAATTATTATGTGTTCGGGTTTAAAGTGATGAGGTGGCAACCCTAATGATGTGTCTTTCTTCTGCTGCAATAAGTTTCCTTGGCCAACCACTGCGTCTACGGTCTTCAACGTTGCCCTATCAATGGTGTCCTCAATACTGGGAAATACAGGCAGATACTTATCCATCATCCCATACTATCAGGGAGGCGTGATATTGGCCCCAAATGTATTCTGCAGCAGGACAATGACCCCAAACACACAGCCAATGTCATTAAGAACTATCTTCAGTGTGAAGAAGAACAAGGAGTCCTGGAAGTGATGGTTTGCCCCCCACAGAGCCCTGATCTCACCATCATGGAGTCTGTCTGGGATTACATGAGAAGACAAAAGGATTTGAGGCAGCCGACATCCACAGAAGATCTGTGCTTACTTCTCCAAGATGTTTGGAACAACCTGCCTGCCGAGTTCCTTCAAAAACTGTGTGCAAGTCTACCTAGAAGAATTGATGCTGTTTTGAAGCCAAAGTGTGGTCCCCCCAAATATTGAGAGGATTTGGATTTTTCTTCTGTTCGCTCACTTTTCATTTTGTAAATTGATAAAAATAAACAATTAAAATGTATATTTTTGAAAGCATTCTTACTTTACAGCATTTCTTCTCACCTGCCTAAAAGGTCGGCACAGTGTTGTATGTAAAAGAAAAATAAATAAATAATAATGACATGTCCGTTAAAGAGAAAAAAAAATGATTCTTTGCAAAACTAATAAAAATAATAATTAAAAAAATTAAAAAAAGAGAAAAAAAGCACATATTCCAAATGTTGCAACTTTAAAAGACTCAAGAGAGAAAAAAATTGCCCACATTGTGAAATAAAAGATGCTTATTTCTGTCCATGTTACCTAACTTCCTGTTGTCAGCAAGAGAGGAAGTGAGGGTTAATCTCTCCAGTGTAGCTGTATAAACCTGACAGGGGTTCTAATCCTTCCCCACTCTAGCCAATACACTTTAAAGTTGAACTCTGGGCACAAAAATGTCCTATTAAGTAAATTCCTCAATAAAAAGGATAAAAATCCACTTTGTGTACATCATACCCAGATATTACCTTGTAAATGTTGGAGTGACATCATCACTGTGCTGTACAGAACTTGTGCAGAGAGCGGAGCTGTGGGAGGGGCCCAGAAGCTCCACCCCCTACAGGTTTCCTGCATAAAACTACAGGAGGGGGCGGAGACCAGACCGGTCAACCTGCACAAGGGGAGAGAGCAGCAGTGACTGGTCTTTATTACAGGAAGTCTCACAATGGATTACTGCACTGATCTGGAAGAAATACACAAAGCTCACCAAGATTCAAGGAGGAACTCACATGACTCTTGTATTTAGGCAATATTGGCTTTTTCCAGAATTCAGCATTAGCCTAAGTTCCTACTTGTATTGCTGCTGCATTATGCGTTTTGGAGCGTGTTTTTGTGTCTTTTTGATGCCTTTTCATACTTCATGCATTTTTTTTTTGGAGGTGACCCAATTTTATACACAAAACTCTGTGCATGCATTTTACGTGTGTTTTCTATGCATTCTCATTGAAGTCTATAAGGGGAAACGTGCTGCACTGCACCTTATCAGAAAACACACTGCGCTGCTTGAAAGCATTATAAACCCGAAAAGAATATATTTATTATATTGCAGCTTACCAATTCTTAGATGTGACGGCTGCATTTGTTTTCTTTTTTAGGCTTTTTTTTCCTCCTATTTTCATCTGGTGATCCAGCCAGTAAGTCTGCTGCTTTTCAAGAGCACAAGCTCTCCAGCAGAATGTATCTGTTTACATGGATGAGACAAACCATTTAACACTAGCAGGGGTGATTAAAATGATCATATTTTATTTATTCATGTAAAACCTTTATCCCAAAAGGAAAAAAAAATTGATGTAACTGAAGTCTGAGCTGGAGTTTGGCTTCAATTTGTATATTTAAATCTGCTAATACATTTATCACTACCCTCCCCCCAGACTAACAATGCTGCTGTCTGCTGTGCCCCCTGTGCACATTCCTCCAGGGTTGTGTCTCATTAATACAGGAGGTGTGTTACTGGACATATCACCAGGTAAACCAGGGAAAAAAGCCAAAGAAAATAATATTAATGATGCCCCTACATCTAATGATTGCTAATCTGCAATATATTAAACTTTTGGTTTTGGGTTTAACCAGTTGCCGACTGCATAACTTACAGTGCCTAGAAAAAGTATTCACACCCCTTGACATTTTTCACATTTTTTCACGTTACAACCAAAAACGTAAATGTATTTTATTGGGATTTTATGTGATAGACCAACACAAAGTGGCACATAATTGTGAAGTGGAAGGAAAATGATAAATGCTTTTCATAATTTTTTTACAAATAAATATGTGAAAAGTGTGGCGCGCATTTGTATTCAGCCCCCTTTACTCTAATACCCCTGACTAAATCTAGTGGAACCAATTGCCTTCAGAAGTCACCTGATTAGTAAATAGAGTCCACCTGTGTGTAATGTAATCTCAGTATAAATACAGCTATTCTTTGAAGCCCTCAGTGGTTTGTTAGAGAACTTAGTGAACAAACAGCATCATGAAGGCCAAGGAACACACCAGACAGGTCAGGGATAAATAAATTGTGGAGACATTTAAAGCAGGGTTAGGTTATAAAAAAAAATATCCCAAGCTTTGAATATCTCACGGAGCTCTGTTCAATCCATCATCTGAAAATGGAAAGAGTATGGCACAACTGCAAACCTACCAAGACATGGCCGTCCACCTAAACTGACAGGCCGGGCAAGGAGAGCATTTCTTTAGAGAAGCGGCCAAGAGGTCCATGGTAACTCTGGAGGAGCTGCAGAGATCCACAGCTCAGGTGGGAGAATCTGTCCACAGGACAACTATAATGCCCCTTACACACGGTCGGATTTTCCGATGGAAAATGTCCGATCGGAGCGTGTTGTCGGAAATTCCGACCGTGTGTGGGCTCCATCGAACATTTTCCATCGGATTTTCCGACACACAAAGTTGGAGAGCAGGAGATAAAATTTTCGGACAACAAAATCCATTGTCGGAAATTCCGATCGTGTGTACACAAATCCAACGGACAAAGTGCCACGCATGCTCAGAATAAATAAAGAGATGAAAGCTATTGGCCACTGCCCCGTTTATAGTCCCGACGTACGTGTTTTACGTCACCGCGTTCAGAACGATCGGATTTTCCGACAACTTTGTGTGACTGTGTGTATGCAAGACAAGTTTGAGCCAACATCCGTCGGAAAAAATCCTAGGATTTTGTTGTCGGAATGTCCGAACAAAGTCCGACCGTGTGTACGCCCTATTAGTCGTGTTGTCCACAAATCTGGCCTTTATGGAAGAGTGACAAGAAGAAAGTCATTGTTGAAAGAAAGCCATGAGAAGTCCTGTTTGCAGTTTGTGAGAAGCCATGTGGGGGACACAGCAAACATGTGGAAGAAGGTGCTCTGGTCAGATGAGACCAAAATTGAGCTTTTTGGCCTAAAAGCAAAACACTATGTGTGGCGGAAAACTAACACTGCACATCACCCTGAATACACCATCTCCACCGTGAAACATGGTGGTGGCAGCATCGTGTGGGGATTCTTTTCCTCAGCAGGGACACGGAAGCTGGTCAGAGTTGATGGGAAGATGGATGGAGCCAAATACAGGGAAATTTTAGAAGAAAACCTGTTAGAGTCTGCAAAAGACATGAGACTGGGGCGGAGGTTCACCTTCCAGCAGGACAACGACCCTAAACATACAGCCAGAGCTACAATAGAATGGTTTAGATCAGGGGTAGGCAACCTTGGCCCTCCAGCTGTGGTGAAACTACAAGTCCAATGAGGCATTGCAAGACCCTGACAATCACATATTTAGATCAAAGCATATTCATGTGTTAGAATGGCCCAAAGTCCAGACCTAAATCCAATTGAGAATCTGTGGCAAGACTTGGAAATTGCTGTTCACAGACTCTCTCCATCCAATCTGACAGAGCTTGAGCTATTTTTCAAAGAAGAATGGGCAAAAATGTCCCTCTCTAGATGTGCAAAGCTGCTAGAGACATCCCCAAAAAGACTTGCAGCTGTAATTGCAGTGAAAGGCGGTTCTACAAAGTATTGACTCAGGGGGGTTGAATACAAATGTACCCCACACTTTTCACATAATTATTTGTAAAAAAAATGTGAAAACCATTTATCATTTACTTTCCACTTCACAATTATGTGCCACTTTGTGTTGGTCTATCACATAAAATCCCAATAAAATACATTTTTGTTTGTAACCTGACAAAATGTGGAAAATTTCAAGGGGTATGAATACTTTTTCAAGGCACTGTATACTACACAAGCCACTCCAACTTTAGAAAAAGTTCCTGGACTACTTTGGTCAGACTTGGTTGTGATTTCAGCCCTTGTACAGGCTTCTAAATCATATCCAAGTCAGATCAAGTCGGAAAGAAGTCGCAGGACAAAGTCCCAGTCGTATGACTTTACCATCGCAGCAGTGTGAACCAAGCCTTAAGGTGAACAGGTACCATAGAAAATAACGTGATTTGCACTGCCCTGCATGCCAGTGCAACAGCAAACGCAGGAGAAAATGCACTAGTGTGAATAGGGGCTTAGGGCTCCATTCACACCCTGCAGATGCAACGTTTCTGTGCATCACGTGTAGGGCAGCCCATTCATTTCAATGGTCTGCCCTACATGTGAAAAACGCTCAAAAGAAGTCCTTGACCCATTTGAGAAAATGCATCAAACTGAAAGACATAGTGTCCTGCGGCACCATGCACAATGGCATTCACAAAAATGTACATGTTCACAGATGTGTGACGGCGTCATTCAGAATTAACGTCACCCAAAAATGGTAGAATGCTGGCAAACCTCGTAGAGGGTTCCCGGCGTCTGACGGTTGTTTCCGAACTGCTTTCCGACACTGGAGATTCTATAACCAACACCCCCGACATATTAAATGGGTTTCAACGTTTTTTTCAAGCCTTATATCGCCCTTCCCCAGATCTCTCATCTCTACTGGACACTCTGCGCACTCTCTCCTTGTCGACCCCTGTCTGATGAGGAGGCTGCTTCGGTTAACTCATCTCCCCCTAATAAAACTCCTGGACCTGGCGGGCTACCCGGAGATTGGTATAAATTACAAATTGAACATCTAGCTCCCAGGCTATGCAAGGTTTTATCGGAAAGCTAGGAGTCCCGCTCCCTGCCCCCATCCAGGCACATATTATACTCATACCCAAGCCAGAGAAAGACCCCAAGTACCCCAAGTTCTTAAAGGCCAATTTCCCTTTTAAATTACGATCATAAAGTACTGACTAAAGTGCTTGCAACAAGATTGGCCAAAATCTTACCATCCTTGATCAGTATTGATCAAACCAGCTTTATCCCCAGGAAATCAACTGACATTAATCTACGCAGAGTCCTGACTCACTTGCAGCTTCCCCCTGATGAACCAGCCTCCAGAGTTCTGGTTATGCTTGACATAGAGAAGGCTTTTGATTCGATAGATTGGGACTATATGTGGGCCGTGTTGGATGTCATGGGTTTTGGTCCATGTTTTTGTAACTGGATTAAGATCCAATACAAAGCCCCTATGGCACAAATTAAATTGGGTGGAGAGTTATCGGGAGAGTTTCCCATTGGCAGAGGGACTAGACAGGGGTGCCCGTTGTCCCTGGCGCTCTTTGCGCTTGTAATGGAACCCATAGTGCAGGCCATACGTAACTCGACCCTAATTGAAGGCAATCAAGTAGGCACCATCACAGAGAAAGTAGCGATTTATGCCGATGACATGGTCCTCTTCTTAAAAGGCCCTGGACCTTCCCTTAAAGAGGCTCTGGCGTTGCTCTCCTTTTATTCTCCCCTAACAGGGTTAAAGGTCAACTGGGAAAAATCTCTGATCCTACCCATAGATAGGGGGGCTTATGCCAGGGCCGACCCAAATTTAACCCTTAAGTGGACTGCCTCTGCCAAATACTTGGTGGAGTGATTTCCCCAAAAACATCTGACTATTTGGCCCTAAATCTTCTACCGCTTTTGAATCTGACGAAACAACGTCTATCAGCGTGGTCCCACCTCCCCCTTTCACTAGTGGGAAGGATTCATCTTTTCAAAATGAAGCTACTACCCTCTATACTGTATATCCTCTGCCATGCCCCAGTGTGGATCCCTAAAAAATACTTTAGGCAGTTTGAGTCTGCAATGACCTCGTTCTTTTGGGGAACTCAAAGGCCTAGGTTTCGGCTGACGGTCTTGCAAAGGCCATGGACCGAGGGTGGATTAGCAAGTCCGAATTTATTTAAATATTACATTGCAGCTCTGCTCACCCAGGCCCACAACTGGTTGCTAGCTGTTGAGACTAATGCTGCCATGGTGCTGGAGGCTGCACTGCTTGGCTCTTATGAAGCACTACGCAATATACTTTCCAGGGGTTGTTTAGCATCGCTCCCTCTCACCCAATCTATGACCGCCATCATTAAGGCTTGGCAGCTTCAACATCCCGGGCCCTCATTTACTTACTCACCACATACACCTCTATGGCATAACCCTTCCCTGAAGCAATTTTTCTTGATTCCTGACCCCACTGTGTGGGCCTCTAAAGGGATAAAATATCTTAGCCAAATCTGTGAGGGGGGTGTACTCCAGACATTCGACTCCCTTAAAGAGAAATACGCCCTCTCCAATTCATACCTGTTTAGGTTCCTTTGGTTGAGACATGCCTTTCAGAAGAAATTTGGCAATCAGCCCGTAACCTTAACCCTCTCCAGAACTGGAGCTATGCTACGAGGGGATAGTCTTGGTAAACCACTCTCTACAATATACAAGTCTCTTCAACCCTCCATCCATGATGGCCTTGACAAACTATTATCACAATGGCGAGAGGAAGTCCCAGAGTTAGATTCCGAAGACTGGGAGGATGTTTGGGACTACCCTATGCAAAGCTTAGTATCAGCCAGAGACAGATTAATCCAATTTAAGATTCTCCATAGAGTATATCTCACACCTCAACGGTTACGGAAGATTTATTCCTCACACTCTTCACAATGTTGGCACTGTACGGCCGACCCTGCCACTTTCCTGCATGTGTTTTGGGAATGTCCTGGCATAAAATTATTCTGGACAGCGGTTTCCCGATGCATTTGCACAGTCACCACAATTGCAATACCACTATCAATTGATGTTTGCATTTTAGGTCTCGTTCACCTACTATCTACCTCTCGATCTATGAGAACTTTGATAGGCCTCCTATTGTTTTATGCACATAAGACTATACTCCTTAAATGGAAATCCACCCAGCCCCCCACCTTAGATTATTGGAAGAATATAGTCAATAAAGCGGTCCCACTGTATAAATTTACATATGAATCTAGAGGATGTTCAAAAAAATTCTGCATAGTATGGGATATTTGGACCGAGTCCAGAGATACTGTCGGATCCTCGGCAACCCATTCTTAGGATACTCTGTTTTGTTTCTATTTACTGCTTAGATGTGGACTGTATACAGGGAATGTACCACCCGACCCTTTAACTTGGCACACCCCAGATACCTCGCTTCCAATTTCCTAAGCCTTGGTTACCAACCACCTTACCTTTTGTTGTTTTTCTTTTAATGTGTGTATTTTTACCTAAGCCTGGGTATGCCCAATAGGCTTTGTTTTGTATTTATATTTATATTCTTATTATAAAAAGAATTTAAAAAAAAAAATTAATGTCACCCATGCATGCCTGCAAAAGGGCTGCATGTTTGTGTGCATTGGGGGAAAATGCTTGATTTTTGCGTATTCCCACAATGCAGAAGTGTCAGTGAAACCTTTGATTAGTGTACTGGAGAGCTTATGTATAAATGATTTAACTGAAGACTAGTGTTCCCTTTCTAGCAACCAATCAGTGTCTCCCTTATACTGTATGTCCTAAAAATAGAAAAAAGGTAAGCTGTTAGTTCGAGAAAGAAATCTTTTATACATTGGGGTCTCTATGTACTACATTTGCAATATAAAACTAGAGCTGCATTTTTGATTTTTGTTTTTTAACCACTTGCCTACTGGGCACTTTTACCCCCTTCCTGCCCAGGCCAATTTTCAGCTTTCAACGCTGTCGCACTGTGAATGACAATTGCACTGTCATGCTACACTGTAACCATGTGACATTTTTATCATTTTTGTCACACAAATAGAGCTTTCTTTTGGTGGTATTTAATCACCGCTGTTTTTTTTTATTTCTTGCTAAACAAATGAAAAAAGAATTAATTTTGAAAACAAACCCACATTTTTCATAGTTTGTTATAAAACTTTGCAAACAGGTAATTTTTCTCCTTCACTGATGGGCACTGATAGGTGGCACTGATGGGCACTGATGGGCTCTGAAAGGTGGCACTGATGGGCTCTGATAGGCAGCACTGATAGGTGGCACTCATGGGCACTGATGAGGTGGCACTGGTGGGCACTGATGAGGAGGCACTGATGAGGCTGCACTAATAGGTGGCACTGATGGGCACTGCTAGGTGGCACTGATGGGCTCAGATAGGCGGCACTGATAGGTGGCACTCATGGGCATTGATGGGTGGCACTGATAAGCGCCACTGATGGGCACTGATCAGGAGGCACTGATGAGGCTGCACTGATAGGTGGCACTGATAGGCTCTGATAGGTGGCACTCATGGGCACTCATGAGGCAGCACTGGTGGGCACTGATGAGGAGGCACTGATAAGTGGCAGTGGTAGGCAGCATTGATGGGCACTGATAGGCAGCTCTTATAGGTGACACTATGGCACTGATTGGCAGCACTGGTGGGCACTTTTGGGACTGCACTGATAATCAAGACACTGATAATCAGTGCCCTGATTATCAGTGCCAATGTCCCTTTAACACAAGCCTGTTATCGGCTCTATTTTTCTCTCCTCGGGCTTACTGTGTTTACTTCCATGATCAGCTGTTATTGGACACAGCTGATCACGTGGTGAAGGGCCGCTGTGATTGGCCCTTTACTCCAATCTGTGATCAGCTGAGTATGAAGGATTCAGTAATCACAGAGCGTGCCACCTGCGTGCTGCAGGGGGCGTGTGGGCAGTGCGATCACGGTAAGGACGTCCATTTAGGCCCTCCCGGCATATTAAGCCCACACTGTAGCCGTCTTTTGGCTATAGTGCGGGTGGGAAGGGGGTAATTACAAAACAGTTGCTGGTCATATGGCTCTAGAACCATCAAAGCAAATTTTGAAAGATTTCAGCAAGTGCTTTAAAATGGCCTGCATCAGTATCTACAGGAGGGAAGGAAGCAGGTATGCATTAGCGAATAAGTTTGCTAAAATCATTGCAATATCTACAGCTGACCTGGGGAGACTTTTTTTGCTTTTTAATTTTTATATTTTTTTCAGCAAAATAGGAGTTTGCATTTACATTTCCCATGTCAGAATGGCGGACTTGCAAGGAGAAGTTCATGCCTGGTGCTAATTCAATAGACCATCCTTCTGTTCATATCTCAACTGAGATTGTAATTAACTCCTTTGGTGTTCGGGGGCAGAGAAAAGTAATGATATGGTAATGTGCCATGGCAATCAGACTACACATGTCAGAGGCAGCTGACAAAATAAGAGATTGCATGGCATTGGTTACAGGGGAGCAAAGGTCGCCGCAGACAAATGCGCACAATACAGTCAGGGCCATATTTGGCACGGCAATTAATGCCGATTCCAGCAGTTCACATAAGCGACCACTTGAAACTAATGGTCCAAGCATCTCATTATCTCCCCGGGGGAAGTCACTAGGTGCATTCATTCAGATCCTCGCTAGCAGGTGGACACATAAAAGAAATTAAAAAATCATTCTTAACCAACACCTATTTGGCTGTCGAAAAAGGAGATTGAGGAGCCTAAAATGATCCCTTTTCTAACCGCAGCACCGGGGAGGGTGCAGGGGGAGCGAAGATAACTGAATTTCTCACACACCGCTGTTCATTTCGCTGTGGAGTCAGAGATTAATGTGGGAGTGCCGCCAATATCAACTCTTCATAGAGACAGAAGTCAGAGGAAGCCTGAAAAATAGAAAGGAATAAATTCATTTAATGTGCTATTCTGATTATATTTATCATCAAATAGATAATCCAACTAGATAGATAGATAGATAGATAGATAGATAGATAGATAGATAGATAGATAGATAGATAGATAGATAGATAGATAGATAGATGCTTATACAATGTGTGAATTTTAGGGCTTTCACGTTCACTGACAACGTTGCTGCTTATAGAAAAGTTAGTGGCTTACTGTTGTCATCCTGCAACAGGAAGTGCTATTATTAGCAGGATTTCAAATTAGGTAACTGTCCTCTGCCTGCCCTGACCTCTGGCTTTGTTTTCTGGTTATCTGTGTCCACTGCCTGCCCTGACCTCTAGTTAGTATCCTAGTTATCTGTGTCCGTTGCCTGCCTTGACCTCCAGCTAGTATCCTGGTTATCTGTGTCCTCTGCCTGCCCTGACCTCTAGTTAGTATCCTAGTTATCTGTGTCCGTTGCCTGCCTTGACCTCCAGCTAGTATCCTAGTTATCTGTGTCCGTTGCCTACCTTGACCTCCAGCTAGTATCCTGGTTATGTGTGTCCTCTGCCTGCCCTAACCTCTAGCTAGTATCTTGGTTATCTGCGTCCATTGCCTGCCTTGACCTCCAGCTAGTATCCTGGTTATCTGTCTTCTCTGCCTGCCCTGACCTCTAGCTAGCATCCTGGTTATCTGTGTCTGTTGCCTGCCTTGACCTCCAGCTAGTATCCTAGTTATCTGTGTCCATTGCCTGCCCTAACCTCTAGCTAGTATCCCGGTTATCTGTGTCCATTGCCTGTCTTGATCCTCAGCTAGTATCCTGGTTATCTGTGATCATTGACTGTCTTGACCCCCCCAGCTAGTATCCGGGTCATCTGTGTCCGGCATTGACCCTCAGCTCGTAACCTGGTTATCTGTGTTTGTTGCCTGCCCTATTCTCCAGCTAGTATCCTGGTTATCTTTGTCCGTTGCCTGCCTTGACCCTCAGCTAGTATCCTGGTTATCTGTGTTCATTGCCTGCCTTGACCCCCCCAGATAGTATCCTGGTCATCTGTGTCTGTTGCCTGCCTTGACCCTCAGCTAGTAGCCTGGTTATCTATGTCCATTGCCTGCCTTGACCTCCAGCTAGTATCCTGGTCATCTGTGTTCGATGCCTGCCTTGACCCCCCAGCTAGTAGCCTGGTTATCTGAGTTTGATGCCTGCCTTGACCCCCCAGCTAGTATCCTGGTTATCTGTGTTAGTTGCCTGCCCTATTCTCCAGTTAGTGTCCTGGTTATCTTTGTCCGTTGCCTGCCTTGACCCTCAGCTAGTATCCTGGTTATCTGTGTTCGTTGCCTGCCTTGACCCCCCAGCTAGTATCCTGGTCATCTGTGTCCCTTGCCTGCCTTGACCCTCAGCTAGTAACTGGTTATTTATGTCCATTACCTGCCTTGACCTCCAGCTAGTATTCTGGTTATCTGTGTCCATTGCCTGCCCTGACCTCTGGCTAATATCCTGTTTACCATGTCCACATCCAACCATGACCTATGGATTGTTCCTTGTTAATCATTCCCCTCCACAGCTATCCACAGTACACCAGCCTGCTCCAGTCCTACTCTGTGGTACCTACCTGAGTCATGCTCTGTAGTGCTAGAGCAGGGTGCAGCTAAGTACAAATCTCTGTGAGGGGGTCCCTGGTGAATATTGGCTGACTCCACACCCTGGGGGATCCAGTGTCACCCACCCTCACTTTTTGGTAAGTCATGGTCCTACTCCTTGTTCTCATCCATTCATAGTCTTACATCCTCCAGTATGATCCAGCTTGGTTCCTGCTGCACAGATCCAGTTCTCAGCTCTACATAACCCATGGTGCTTTGTTCTACCAAAAACCTGCTGTTGTCCTACACTTCTCAGGCATGCGCACTTCCTCTCCTGAGCTAACTTTATATGGCAGCTGGCAGCAACACATCGCCTCCCCACCACCTGACAATTTCTTCTGAAGCACAATCTGAACTCGGACTGGGCTTCAGAGGAAAGATAGGTTTAGACACACATTTAAATCTACCCTTACGGCCGGTTCAGGCCACAATTTCGGGTGCGTTTCTGCATGCGTGTTTTTGATGCGTTCCAGTGCGTTTTTTCCCCTTCTTTTTTCCTTTATCTCAATTGAAGACAGGTGCGTTCCGGTGCATTTTTTACCTAGGTTCACATCTCTGCGTGTTTGCAGGCCGCGTTTGCGCAGGCACAGCAGCCCATGTATTTTAATGGGCTGTCGTGCCTGCGTTTCTGCAAAAAAAAAAGTGCAGTGTTGTCATCCTGCAACAGGAAGTGCTATTATTAGCAGGATTTCAAATTAGGTAACTGTCCTCTGCCTGCCCTGACCTCTGGCTTTGTTTTCTGGTTATCTGTGTCCACTGCCTGCCCTGACCTCTAGTTAGTATCCCAGTTATCTGTGTCCGTTGCCTGCCTTGACCTCCAGCTAGTATCCTGGTTATCTGTGTCCTCTGCCTGCCCTGACCTCTAGTTAGTATCCTAGTTATCTGTGTCCGTTGCCTGCCTTGACCTCCAGCTAGTATCCTAGTTATCTGTGTCCGTTGCCTACCTTGACCTCCAGCTAGTATCCTGGTTATGTGTGTCCTCTGCCTGCCCTAACCTCTAGCTAGTATCTTGGTTATCTGCGTCCATTGCCTGCCTTGACCTCCAGCTAGTATCCTGGTTATCTGTCTTCTCTGCCTGCCCTGACCTCTAGCTAGCATCCTGGTTATCTGTGTCCGTTGCCTGCCTTGACCTCCAGCTAGTATCCTGGTTATCTGTGTCCATTGCCTGTCTTGACCCTCAGCTAGTATCTTGGTTATCTGTGTTCATTGACTGTCTTGACCCCCCCAGCTAGTATCCGGGTCATCTGTGTCCTGCATTGACCCTCAGCTAGTAACCTGGTTATCTGTGTTTGTTGCCTGCCCTATTCTCCAGCTAGTATCCTGGTTATCTTTGTCCGTTGCCTGCCTTGACCCTCAGCTAGTATCCTGGTTATCTGTGTTCGTTGCCTGCCTTGACCCCCCCAGCTAGTATCCTGGTCATCTGTGTCTGTTGCCTGTCTTGACCCTCAGCTAGTAGCCTGGTTATCTGATTTTGATGCCTGCCTTGAGCCCCCAGCTAGTATCCTGGTTATCTGTGTTTGTTGCCTGCCCTATTCTCCAGCTAGTATCCTGGTTATCTATGTCCATTACCTGCCTTGACCCTCAGCTAGTATCCTGGTCATCTGTGTCCGTTGCCTGCTTTGACCCTCAGCTAGTAGCCTGGTTATCTGTGTTCGATGCCTGCCTTGACCCCCCAGCTAGTAGCCTGGTTATCTGGTTTTGATGCCTGCCTTGACCCCCCAGCTAGTATCCTGGTTATCTGTGTTAGTTGCCTGCCCTATTCTCCAGTTAGTGTCCTGGTTATCTTTGTCTGTTGCCTGCCTTGACCCTCAGCTAGTATCCTGATTATCTGTGTTCGTTGCCTGCCTTAACCCCCCAGCTAGTATCCTGGTCATGTGTCCCTTGCCTGCCTTGACCCTCAGCTAGTAACCTGGTTATTTATGTCCATTACCTGCCTTGACCTCCAGTTAGTATTCTGGTTATCTGTGTCCATTGCCTGCCCTGACCTCTGGCTAATATCCTGCTTACCATGTCCACATCCAACCATGACCTCTGGATTGTTCCTTGTTAATCATTCCCCTCCACAGCTATCCACAGTACACCAGCCTGCTCCAGTCCTACTCTGTGGTACCTACCTGAGTCATGCTCTGTAGTGCTAGAGCAGGGTGCAGCTAAGTACAAATCTCTGTGAGGGGGTCCCTGGTGAATACTGGCTGACTCCACACCCTGAGGGATCCAGTGTCACCTGCCCTTAGGTGGGCCCCCACCCTCACTTTTTGGTAAGTCATGGTCCTACTTCTTGTTCTCATTCATTCATAGTCTTACATCCTCCAGTATGATCCAGCTTGGTTCCTGCTGCACAGATCCAGTTCTCAGCTCTACATAACCCATGGTGCTTTGTTCTACCAAAAACCTGCTGTTGTCCTACACTTCTCAAGCATGCGCACTTCCTCTCCTGAGCTAACTTTATATGGCAGCTGGGGGGTCCATGTAGCCCTCCTGACATATACATAATGAAAAACAGATTTAGGCCTTATTTAGACAGGCAGTTGGGGGCGGTAAAAATGCGCTTTGCCACCTCCCAACTGCCCCCCCCCCCTTAAGCTGCAATAGGCTACAAATGGGGGTCTTTACATGCCACAGCGATGGTGCTTCACTTTGTGCCCGTGGCAAAATCTACCCAACATGTGATGCACGCGGCTGCAGAGCATTTGTCGACAAAAATGTCGTTAAACAGGTGGTGAGGAGGCATCACATCGCCTCCCCACCACCTGACAATTGCTTCTGAAGCACAATCTGAACTCGGACTGGGCTTCAGATGAAAGATTTAGACACACATTTAAATCTACCCTTACGGCCGGTTCAGGCCACAATTTCGGGTGCGTTTCTGCATGCGTGTTTTTGATGCGTTCCAGTGCGTCTTTTCCCCCTCTTTTTTCGTTTATCTCAATTGAAGACAGGTGCGTTCCGGTGCATTTTTTACCTAGGTTCACATCTCTGCATGTTTGCAGGGCGCGTTTGTGCAGGCACAGCAGCCCATGTATTTTAATGGGCTGTCGTGCCTGCGTTTCCGCAAAAAAAAAAGTGCATGCACCTTTTCAAAAGCACATGCAGAAGTGTGAACCTGTCAGGGCTGGGCTCAGCCCTTCCTTCTCTGAGCTGACCACTCAGCTGTCGGCTAATTGCCAGCTCCCATCTCTCTCCACAGTTACTCAGCTGTTGATGATATCCTGCTCGTCAGTCCTGCCTACTTAAGCGGTCCAGTCGAGAGGATGTCTGCCTTCGCCTTGGTCAACATCACAGAGACGATCTCCTGCGTTCCTGTTTAAAGACTTACTTTGCTGACATCCCTTTTGACTCCAGATTCTGCTTGCTGTTTCACTACGTTGATCCCTGACTTCTGGCTTGGCTGACTATCCGTTTCGGTAACTGAACTTTGACTATGTTTTGACTACGTTTCGTTTGTTTTTTTCGTTTATTATTAAACAAGTGTGATTTAACTGTACTTCTGTCTTGGTCTGATTTCATGGTTTCTGACATAACCTAGGGTTAATGCATTTTTCTGCATTTCAGATGCGTTCCATTCAGAAAAAATTCAACATGTTCTACTTTTGTTGACTGCACTGGTGTGAATTAGGTCCATTGGAATCCATGTTAAACACTCTCTATGCGTTTTTGATGCAGAATAAAAATGCACAGGACTGCATCTGGTGGGAACCAGCCTTTAGAGTTTATATACACATTAATAATTCAGTTATAACAAATGTCTGAATTTTATATTTAAAAAAACACATCAATAGGCTGTATACATTTAGCATCTACTGTATATCGTGATTAACCGCTTGCCGACTAGCCGCCGTTATCATACTGCAGCAGGTCAGCTCGATCCCGAAAATCACTGTAGCTGTAGGGTTGGTCCCTTTAAAAGCTATAGCAGGCGTGCGTGCGTGCCTGCTGCACGGTGGGGAAGCTGGTGCGTGTGGCTGGTGGCCACCGGCGATCGCTCCACAGATCCAGAACGGGGATCTATCAATGTAAACAAACAGATCCCCGTTCTGTCAGGGGAGTAGAGAGTGATCATCTGTTCCTAGTGATTAGGAACAGCGATCTCTCTGCACTCCCAGTCAGTCCCCTCCCCCCACAGTTAGAAACACCTCCCAGGGAACACATTTACCCCCTTGATCGCCCCCTAGCGTTAACCCCTTCCCTGCCAGTGTCATTTATACAGTAATCAGTGCATTTTTATAGCACTGATCATGTCAATGGTCCCAAAAAAAGTGTCAAAATTGTCCGATCTGTCCGCCGCAATGTCGCAGTCAAGCTAAAAATTGCCGATTGCCGCCATTACTAGTAAAAAAAAAAGAAAAAATTAATTTAAAAAATGACATAAATATATCCCCTATTTTGTAGACGCTATAACTTTTGCGCAAACAAATAAATGTACGCTTATTGCGATTTTATTTACCACAAATATGTAGAAGAATACATATCGGCCTAAACTGATGAAGAAATTTGTTTTGGGGGGATATTTATTATAGCAAAAAAAGTTAAAAATATTGTTTTTTTTTCCAAAGTTGTCGGCCTTTATAGCGCAAAAAATAAAAGCCGCAGAGGTGATCAAATACCACCAAAAGAAAACTCTATTTGTGGGAAAAAAAGGACATAAATTTTGTTTGGGTGCAACGTCACACGCAATTGTCAGTTAAAGCGACGCAGTGCCTTATCGCAAAAAAAAAGGGGGTAAATCTTCCGGGGCTGAAGTGGTTAAATATACCGCACTGATATACACAATTCCATGTACAATACTACCTTTAAATTCAAATATATTTAATAAATCTGATTTTCATTTAATGCTAAAGATTCTGTACATCAAAGAAGTGAACCTTGTGAGGCTAAACACAAAGATTTCATTAATAAATTGGTCGGAATTGTTGTCTTGATGTCTTGGATAAAGCGGCGGCCTCACACAAATATCGCGGTAACAAACTGTTTTCTTCCTCGGATAATAGCGCAGGTCACAGGCTTTTAAAGTAAAATGGGTTGAATTATCTGCGGCAATGGCTGGGATTTTTGGTAACAATGGGGTACATTTAAGGCAGCTATTACCGCATTAATGATATGTTACTATTCTGAAAGGCCTGCCAGCATTGTCCACAATGGGCCAATTTCAGTAATTACCGTTCAATTTCCATGTTTGTATAATGGTAATAGAAAGACATTTTCACCCGGTAATCCTGCCGGACCTGCATCTGGAAGGCTCGCCATACACGAAAAAAAAAAAATAGTAATTAATGTCAACCAAAAGACGCTAAACAGTAATTAATGATCAACATCTATAGAACTGGAAAATAGCAAATAGACAGCTGACTTCAGGTTTATATTATAGGAGAGCTAAAGAAAACCACTAAACTCTGATCGAAGCTGGATCATGGTAATGCTATTTTAACATTTGTTTTTGATCTTTTTAAAAGCAGACCTTCAGTCATTTTTTCATCTTTCCATCTATTAAATCTTCTGCCCCTTGTTGTTTTAATTTTGGATACTAAAACATTTTTTTTCTGCCAGTAAATACCTTATACAGCCCACTTCCTGTTTCCTGTCTGGTCATTAGCCTAGGCTTATGACATGATGCACAGCTCTCTCTCTCTCACTCTCTGAGATTTTGCCAGGAAGGGAGGGGGGATGAGTCATAAGAGGGCCAATGAGAGCTGCAGAGATGGAGGTGTGCCTCTGTGTAAATCCAAGAGAACAGGCAGCAGCTTCTGCTGCCCACAGTTAAAATGGATGCAGCCAGTCTCAGTGGAGGGAGATTTCTGCAGCATATTTGGCAAGTACACAATCACAGTATAAATAAAACAATATGTAAAGTGGTTGGAGGGAAGCTTCAGAATGGCAAAGATGTTTTTATCACAAATTATGTGAGCAGACTGCAGTTCCTCTTTAAGACTGTGGTTTTCATAAAATAATAGCCGGTGGTCCTGCCATGAAGGAGTTTGTTTCAGGTACTTTTTTGTTGTGAGGTGACAACTGTCTCCCAGTTGTACTCCTGTGTTGTCACCCTAGCCATGCGTCCCTGGTGGAGACTACAAGAGGCAACGTGCACATGCAAGGTCCACTATTGTCATTATCTAGAAGCCGGACCAGAGCAATGATGTGTAGCCAACGTTGGAGTGACTGCATTGGAAGTGGCTGAGAGTCGCTGGAGGAGATCAGCAATGCTGAGATGGAAAAAAGGGATAAATAGAGGTGAAAAACAAACATGGCAATTGCTTAGATATATATGTAGCACGACCCCCTAGAGGATTGCTTAGTATTACCTGCTCATCTGCATGGCATGGCCATGACCAGGTGAACATTCCAACCCACCTGACACTCTGGGTTCAGACATCCTTGTATCACTGTAGGGCAATAATCAGACAACTCAAGGTATTTACAGTAGGTTCTATAAATAATTTACTTGAACCAATAAAAGAGGAAGTTGTCACAAAGAGGAGGTAACAAATCTGCTGAGTTCTAGGCAACAGCGCCAACTCAGCAAAAGAATTCCTCCGAAATGCACAAGACAATATTTTAACAAGGACAATACTATACATATATGTACACTTCCTTGAGAAATAAGGTTGCCCCCCCAGACAGATAGTTCAGCTAACTGCTTATACTGCCACTCTGTAAAACATGGAACCTGGCCAACCTATAACGCTATCCTAAGAAGGTCTGGGGAAGAGTATTATAAGGGCCTTTCTACAAGTAATGGCAATAAAGTCTATGTTGCAGATCTGATGTTCTTCACCGGCTAGTCGGAGCTCGTTAACTGTAATCCGATTGGGTGTAGTGGGACAGTAAATTCCTTGTAATGGAGAAAGCTAAAGATGTCTAAGCACAGTGTTCAAATGATGCAGTAGAGTATCCTTGGGGTAAAGATGTCTGTGACAAGTGTGACTGGCAGGCGTCCGGAATGGTTCTGGAAAGGATGTCCGACAGCGAATGGCACAGCTAAGCCCCTCAGGCCACGGGTTGGAAAGTCATACTCCGCGTGGTATGCTCAAACCTCTCTCTCCCTGTTGCACAGAGAGGTCCGTCTTGTGTCAGGCCCAGGAGGAAGAGAGCTCCGCGTGGGCTTCTGCTGCTTTTATAGCTACTCCCAGCAATCTTCAGATGGCAGCAAAGAGCCCTGGGATATGTAGTCCTGGCACACAATCGTGCAAAGCAATTATCTGTCGAGAGGACTATTCATCCCACAATCCTTCAGTTCTTTAAAAAGTTTCCACACTTTTTTTTACCAAGTTATATATAAAAAAGTGCGGAAACGTTTGAAACTTTTTGAAGACCCCTCGTATATATGTATGTATATATATATATATATATATATATATATATATATATATATATATATATATATATATATATATATATATACACAGTATCTCACAGTGTAAATTTGCTATCCCCTCAAAATAACTCAACACAGCCATTAATGTCTAAACCGCTGGCAACAAAAGTGAGTACAAACCTAATGCCGCGTACACACGAGCGGACTTTACGGCGGACTTTGCCCGGCGGACTGGATTTCGTCGGACAATTCGATGTGTGTGGGCTCCAGCGGACTTTGTTTTCTCAAAAGTTGGACGGACTTAGATTTTAAACTTGTTTAAAATTTATCCGTTGAAATCGAGTCCGGTCGAAAAGTCCGCTCGTCTGTATGCTAGTTCGACGGACAAAAAGGCACGCTAGGGCAGCTATTGGCTACTGGCTATGAACTTCCTTGTTTTAGTCCGGTCGTACGTCATCACGTACGAATTCGACGGACTTTGGTGGATTGTGTGTAGGCAAGTCCGTTCATTCACAAAGTCCGTCGGAAAGTACGTCGAAAAATCCGCCGGGCAAAGTCCGCCGTAAAGTCCGACCGTGTGTACGCGGCATAAGGCCCCTTTCACACTGCTGCGACTTAAAAGGCACACGATTCTACAGCGATTTCGCCATGATTTTAGGGAATGCCTGTGTAAACTTGAGGTCTATGGACCTCAATTAGCATGAAAGTCGTACCAAAGTAGTACAGGGGCTAATTTGAAGTTGGCACGACTTGAAGTCGCACATATATGAGTGGTTATCGTTGGAAATCATGGGGAAGGACTTATGTGACTTTGCAGTCCCAAGTCGCAGGACAAGTCACACAAGTGTGAAAGGGGCCTTAGTGAAAATGTCCAAATTGGGCCCAAAGTGTCAATGTTTTGTGTGGCCACCATTATTTTCCAGCACTGCCTTAACCCTCTTGGACATGAAGTTCACTAGAGCTTCACAGGTTGCCACGGGAGTCCTCTTCCACTCCTCCATGATGACATCACAGAGCTGGTGGATGTTAGAGACCTTGTACTCCTCCACCTTACGTTTGAGGATGTCCCACAGATGCTCAATAGGGTTTAGGTCTGGAGACATGCTTGGCCAGTCCATCACCTTTACCCTCAGCTTCTTTAGCAAGGCGATAATCGTCTTGGAGGTGTGTTTGGGGTCATTATCATGTTGAAATACTGCCCTGTGGCCCAGTCTCTGAAGGGAAGAGATCATGCTCTGCTTCAGTATGTCACAGTACATGTCGGCATTTATGGTTCCCTCAATGAACTGTAGCTCCCCAGTTCCGGCAGCACTCATGCAGCCCCAGACCATGACACTCCCACCACCATGTCTTTGTACTCCTCACCTGGTTGCTGCCACACACGCTTGACACCATCTGAAGCAAATAAGTTTATCTTGGTCTCATCAGACCACAGGACATGGTTCCAGTAATCCATGTCCTTAGTCTGCTTGTCTTCAGCAAACTGTTTGCGGGCTTTCTTGTACATCATCTTTAGAAGATTCTGGGAGGACAGCCATGCAGACCAATTTGATGCAGTGTGTGGCGTATAGTCTGAGCACTGACAGGCTGACCCCCCACCCCTTCAACCTCTGCAAAATGCTGGCAGAACTCATACGTCTATTTCCCAAAGACAACCTCTGGATATGACGCTGAGCATGTACACTCAACTGCTTTGTTCGACCATGGCGAGGCCTGTTCTGAGTGGAACCTGTCCTGTTAAACCGCTGTATGGTCTTGGCCACCATGCTGCAGCTCAGTTTCAGGGTATTGGCAATCTTCTTATAGCCTAGGCCATCTTTATGTAGAGAAACAATTCTTTTTTTCAGATCATCAGAAAGTTCTTTGCCGTGAGGTGCCATGTTAAACTTCCAGTGACCAGTATGGGAGAGTGAGAGCGATAACGCCAAATTTAACACACCTGCTCCCCATTCACACCTGAGACCTTGTAACACTAACAAGTCACATGACACCAGGGAGGGAAAATGGCTAATTGGGCCCAATTTGGACATCCTCCTTAACGTGTCCTCAAGAGATTTTATCTTCTGCACTCTCTGTGGGGCGGGGATGAGTTCTGAGACCTTCCCCTTATAACGGTGGTCAAGGAGGGTTGCCATCCAGTAATTATCCTTCTCTTTTATGCCGCGTATTCTTGGGTCCTTCCGCAGGCTTTGAAGCATGAGGTTGCCCATGCACCTTAAATTTGCCGAGGCTTGAGAAGCAGACTCCTCGGGGTCACTCAGGATGACAGCACCTGGAACTTCCTCCTCCCAGCCACGTGCTACTCCCAAGGGTCCTGGGGTTGGAAAGCTATCGCTTACAGGTTGACGCATATCTTTCTCTTCCTCGAAGCCTATGAAAGTGCCAGAATCCTCCTCCTCAACCTCCTCCCCTCTCTCCTCCTGTGTGTTCTGTGACATAGGAATGATGGTGTCTGGATAAAGTGGGCCTTGAGAGGAAAGAAAGTCCTCCTCTTCCTCCTGCTGCTCTGCCTCCAGTGCCCTGTCCATAATGCCACGCAGAGTCTGCTCCAGCAGGAATACCACAGGGGTTGTGTCACTGATGCATGCATTGTCATGGCTCACCATCCTTGTGGCCTCCTCAAATGGTGACAATACAGTGCATGCAAAAAAACCAGAGGCGGCCGGAGCCTGTCGTCGTGCCATACTGGCACAGGTACTCGTTGACGGCCCTCTGCTGCATGTATAGCCGCTGCAGCATTCCCAAAGTTGAGTTCCACCTGGTGGGCATGTCACAAATCAGGCGGTTTACATGCAGGTGTAATTCCCACTGAAATTCAGCCAACCTAGCACTGGCTGTGTATGACCGCCTGAAATGGCTACAGACTCTTCTGGCCTTCTTTAGTACATCTTGCAACCCTGGGAACATACTTAGGAAACGCTGCACCACCAAATTGAGGACATGTGCCAGGCATGGCACATGTGTCAACTTTCCCTGTCTAGGGCAGACATTATCTATTATCGGACACCACCATTCCTGGCTCCAGCTGGCCTGGTGTGAACCAACTTTGGGCCTGTCCCTGCAGAGCTGCAAGAATCTCTGCTCTGGTGTGGTTCCTGTCCCTTAAACACACCAGCTGAAGCACTGCATGGCACCTTTAGCCTGACTCTGGGAATAGCCCTTTGAACGCTTAGGGGGTACCTGATGTTCATAGGACAATTCTGCAGAGGAGGGCATGGAGGTGGCAGAGGAGGAGGAGGAGGAGGAGGGGGTAGAGCTCACAGGTCTGGCATCATCACACCAGCTGTATGGAGACGTGGGGGCACAACAAGCTGCAGCACCAAGCCCTGTCCTGCATCCTTTCGAGTTGCAAGCAGCGTTACCCAGTATGCTGTGAACAAAATATATCGTCCTGGCCCATGCTTGCTGGACCACGTGTCAGCAGTAAGGTGGATTTTTACGGCTGCCTGCCTTGCCCAATGATGCCAAAACATTCCCTTCCACGTGATGGTAGAGAGATGGAACGGCCATACGTGAAAAGTAGTAGCGACTGGGAACCTGCCATTGTGGTACAGCACATTGTGCAAATTCACAGAAGGGGGCAGAATCCACCAGGCTGAAAGGCAGAAGTTGGAGAGCCAACAGCTTTGACATGCTTTCATTTAGACACTGGGCATGTGGGTGGCAGGGACTGTATTTTTTTTTCTGGATACAGTCTACAGCTGATGGTCTGCTGCTAGGACCTGGGACACCCTGTGCTATACCATTATTCCTGTCAGTGGAGGCTGCTGAGAGATAATGACTTGATATCCCAGGGGCAGACTGAAGTGGGTAAGGAGGAAGAGGAGGGACAGATTTTTGCCCCTTTTGTGTGGCTTTTAGGTGCTCTTGCCAATGGGCTGAGTGGTTGGACGTTAAATGCCTTGTTAAGCATGTGGTACCCAAATGGTTGGTGTTTTTGCCACGTTTGATGTGCCTGAGACACAGTTTGCAGATAGCAACAGTGCGATCTGCTGCAGATGTGCTGAGAAAGGTCCAGGCAGCTGAGCTTTGGGGAGTGGGCCAGGGGATAACAGCCGCAGAATATGATGGAATAGAGTGGCCGCTCTCTACTCTTTCTTGATGTCGGCCTCCTTGGGGTTGTGCTGCCTCACCTTCAGTTTCCTCCTCTGCTCTATCTGGCACCCAAGTCGCATCAGTGACCTCATCATCATCATCATCTCCATCTCCATCATTACCACTGGAGACAACTTGGCAATATGCTGCGGCTTGGGGAACAGGAATGCCAATTTGTCTACCAGTGTTCCTCCCTCTCTCTAGGCTCATGTTCATGTCATCTTCAACCTCAGAACCAACATCTGAATCCAGTAATGGCTGGGCATCATCAAGGAGCAAGTGGCTGACGCTGTGGTCAAATAACTCAGCTGACTCCTCAACGGCCGATGTTGGGGCTATGGCAGGAATAGATGTGGACAAGGAGGCAGGTTTATATACTCTGGCAACTGCAGGGGACTGCACACTTGTCTCTGCTTGCGTGACAGCTGCAGGGGACTGCACACTTGTCTCTGCTTGCGTGACAGAGGATGAGGAGGATGAGGAAGGTTTAGTAAGCCAGTCCACCACCTCCTCTGCATGCTGTGGCTGGATAGCACGGGCAAACTCACTAAACAGAGATAATGATGCCCTGCCTGAGGACTGACCACCATGTCCACCTTTGCCTGTGGACACATTTGTTGCTGGCCCCCTTACAGTGCCAGGGGGAACGTCTGCCTCTCCTTGTTGTCCTCCCAGACATTATTGGGAGGGAGGGGTCGGTGCTTATAAGCAAATGTAAAGAGGAAGTTGAAATCTGTATGTAGTTGCACTTTAATCAATGTAAGGAGGTGCACTTTAATTTGAGTACTCACACTACACAGACACACTCCACAGATACACTATAATATACTGCAATGTAATGTGCCAAACGTACAATAACGCACAGAACTATATAGCGTTAAACTGGCAGTAACATGCGCAAAACTATATGGCTTTAAACTGGCAGTAACGCACAGAGAAGTAAATGGCGTTAAACTGGCAGTAGCGGACAGAGAAGTAAATGGTGTTAAACTGGCAGTAACGCACAAAACCATATCGAGTTAAACTGGCAGTAACACACACAAAACAATATGGCGTTAAACTGGCTGTAATGCACACAGAAGTAAATGGCGTTAAACTGGCAGTAACGCACAAAACTATATGGCATTAAACTAGTAGTAGTTTCATCCTGTTGTAATCCATAGGGACCCTCCCCTACAATGGAGTAACCCAATGCGGCCCATAGGGCCTATGGAAAATAAACATCTGATCAAATGAAGTTGCTCTTAGAGCACGGCACCGACCTGTGCCAATGATTATTAGAATAAGATAGAACTGTCGTCTATGTACTGGAGCTATGCCTGGACATGACCTCAGTACATAAATGAGGATAAATGTACTCCCCCAGCAGCCTGAAAAACCAGGGGGCGACCAAACAGTCCATGGTGGACCTTTATATCTGCTTTAACAGCTTATCCTCAAAACCTGAAATTGTGTTATCCTGCTGATTTAAAGTGGTTGTAAACCCTTACATATACCCAGTGAAGTGACTGACCTCAGGTGATGCACAGAGATGAAACAAATCCTCCTACATAATGTGTACCTGTTTATCTGCAAACCCTCTCCTCTACATCAGTTCAAATTCCAGAATTTACACAGCATTTCTGAGCTTCAAAAGGCAGGGGGCGGGGATCTGATGACACATTGCACACCACAGAGCAGGCAGCTAAGTGTAATCTGAGACCTAAGTGGAGGGAATGGACACACACCTCTCTATACAGTCTCATAGGTAAACATGCATAGCTGAAGCTGTCAATCACCTGCTGTATACTGAAGGGGGTGGGGGAGGGGCTATCTTCTGAGATTGTCTGGTGTTGGCATAGACCATGGGCGCTCAACCTTTGGCCCTCCAGCTGTTAGGCAGCTACAAGCCCCATCATGTCTCTGCCTTTGGAAGTCATGCTTGTACCTGTCAGCCTTGCAATGCTTTGCAGGATTTGTAGTTCAACATTTGGAGGACCGCAGGTTGCGCACCCATGGCACAGACTATCAGAAGTCTCATGCAGATAGCAGAGAAATAAGAAGGCAGACAGAAATCACACTAGATGCTTTAGATCAAGGCAAGTACACACTATAGAAGATAATGTTTTTTCATATTCCAACTTTCTTTTTTGCTTGTATGAGGACACTTCACCTTCTTCCATGAATATTATACACCTCATGCTCCACACACCTCACCAATAGCAGCTCACCTCCCAGATTTACCTAAAATCAATAGGTCAATTGCGTTTGTCCCTTTAAGGATACCCCCATATAAATTAGATTACATTAGTGCAACTTCTCCTTTTCATACACTCAGATCAGATAGACACCTCCCACGGATCAGAAGCAGATAGTCAGGGGTAGAACATATACACAATCATAGTGCTTTCCATAAAAACTCTATTTTTATTAAAACCAGCTATTTAAAATACACTCACATTTTTAAGTGCACAAACAATGGTGCACCTCAGGACACTGGCACAATGATACTCGAATGGCCACCAAAGGTGTTACATATCGAAGCTGCATATGTAGATGAATATCACGTAGACCAGCACTGTCCCCTTAATAGGATTGATGAACTCACATATACTCTGCGTTCTCTTTTGCCCGACTAGACTGAGAAGGTGTCTTATGTCACCGGCTCCACCCCTTACGTGTTACACCACTGGGTGTGGCTTCTTCAGAGGAAATCAGAAGCATTACTAAGTCCTTTCTTTGGAAGCTAGCCCAGGATGGAGATCTGTAGATAGAGGAATACAGCACATGGTCACTAAAAACTCTGGGCCTAGGTCAGTACTCACAATGTCTCAGGATGCTTCCACAGGACACTCTTCAGTGAGTTCCCCAGACCAGGTCCCCAGCTGAGGAATCCCTAAATTAGCTCCAGAAGGGATCCTAAGGGACAGGCTCTGCCAGCTCTGCCATAGCTGGGACCCCAATGAATGGCTGCTGGAACCAGAATAGCTGGTGCAGGTGAGGGTATCCACTCCCCCAGCCAGACGGATGGACCCCCTCCAACAGGTAGAAGAAGAAGGAACCCTGCTACTCTAATTCTCATACTATTTATATGCCTCTCCAGCCACCTTCTGTGCACAGCTCCCCAGGGATTGTCTGGAGCACAATGAATATTCAGGCTGAGATTTGTCTTGCCCAGCCCTCTTTGTTCCAGAAACCTCTGGAAGACTAAAAAGCAATCAAACCCACAGTTTGTGAGACCCAGAGCAGCCCAAAGCAATCAACAACTTCTCCATTGATTACAGAGGAGCCAAAAAGAACTACCTTTGCCTAGCTTCCTAGCAACCTAACTATGAGGGTGCTGCACACGTGTAGTCAGCATATCCTGTTATTTTGGGACAGTGCTGAATTGAACACATGCTGCTCGCTATCCTAAATCTGAACATGAACTCAGATAGGTCATAATAGACTACACTGGGAGGTCACTTAAACAGGTATTTATATTTTATTCACCATTTCCCTTGTTTGTTCTTCATTTTATCTTGAGTTGAAAAAGTGGGCCATTTTACTGTCAAAACATCATGTTGGTCTGTATGGAAATCAAGTAAACTTGTGTGAGCTTGGAGCTGTCCCCCTCATCATTAAATTCTAGTGAGCTCCTGACTTGAAGAAAGTGGGCAGTCAGTGAAGGCAGAACCCCAGCTCTGCATACTACCTCCTGGTCAGTAATTAGGGCAAGGTTGAAGAAGACAACACCAAAGTTGGAACTTTTAAAGCAATCCTTTCACTACTCCAATGATACTGATCAGGATACAGCCTTACAATGCACTTAGCATTTGGCCCTTAGATCTTTGTATGACTTCTCCACAGAGCTTTTTTTCAGGGGGAACTTGGTGGAACTCAGTTCCACCACCTCTGGCTCAGACCCTTTGGTGCCTGCTCACCACTATTACTTGTAATCACAGAAGTCTGGTTTCTGTGTTTACAAGTGACAGCTCTGCACTCTGGATGTAATGCAATCCTGGTATTTAATGCCCCCTTAAGACCCTCCTACTGTTTTCGTGAAATTTGACTGAACACACCCACTATTTGATATGATTTGGAGGGTGTGTGTAGGGGAGGGGTTTTTGTGGGGCCGTGGTTAAAGGGGTTGTAAAGGTAATTTTTTTTTTATTTAAAATAACAAACATATCATACTTACCTTCACTGTGCAGCTCGTTCTGCACAGAGTGGCCCCGAACCTGGTCTTCTGGGGTCCCTCGGCGGCTGTTTCAGCTCCTCCCCGCAAGCATTTACCACCTTAATGCGAGCTCCCTCGCATGGTGGTGAGTGCTTGCGGGCGCGATCCCGTGATACAGCCGGCGGCTATAGCCGCTCGCTGTATCACTCGGCCCCGCCCCCCGGCGCGCCGCGTCATCGGATGTGATTGACAGCAGCGCGAGCCAATGGCTGCACTGCTTTCAATCCATCCACTGCAGCCAATCAGCGACCAGGCTGAGCTGCAATGAGGACGAGCAGCGAAGATTCGAGGCGTCAGGTAAGTAAAACGGGGGGGCTGGGGGCGGCGGTACTGTCAAAAGTTTTTTCACCTTAATGCATAGAATGCATTAAGGTGAAAAAATTTTTATCTTTACAACCCCTTTAAGTTCAAGCACCTATTGTTTGAGAAAAAAAGCCCTGCTTCTCCAGCACATAATAGGGTGCTGTAAAATAAAACCCTCCCATATTTTAGGGGTAGTTCCTACTACCTTCCAAATGGCCTTACTAACCAATAGGAACATTCCGGAGGTGGGAGGACACAGGCAAGCTCTCAACTAAACTAGGAAATGTCAAAATTGACATGTTACAATGCTTGGGACACCTGAGATGCTGCAGAGGGCATCTAAAAGGTCTACAGTATGCAGGCACTGCTAGGACTGTAGTCTGTTCAGTGCAAAAAGGGAATCCACACTTCCCACACATCTATCCTGAAAGGTTTCCTTTAACCGAATGGTGGTGATACATGTAACAATAAAATATCAATTATCAAATTAATCATTTAGATCAGAGGTCTCCAAACTTTCTAAACAAAGAGACACTTTATTATACTTCAAACTTTAGAGGGGCCGGACTGTGGCCGGTAGGAGTAGAAAATGTCCTGGCATCAGAAACAATGCCCCATCATTGGTGTCAGTGAGAGGAACAGTGCACCCATTGATGGTGTCAATGGGAGGAATAATACCCCATTATTGATGTCAGTGAGAGGAATAGTGCTTCATCATTGGTGTAGGGATTCCTCCTAACTTTCTGAGATTGGAATGAGGGACACCTATTAGCAAACCTAAGTAAGCATAGGACACACACCCTGCCACGCCACCTTAAAGGAGAATTGTACAAAAAAAATGATTGGTTAAACTCACAAGGGCTTTATTTCCACTACTATTCCTTCACACTGGCTTTTTGGAATTTACAAATGAAGCAATTTAGAAATTGGATGAAAGGTTTAGCACTGGGAAACACTTTTTGAAAGATAAATAGTGCATTTTATATACAACTATATAGATCAGACCAAAATGAGGGACAAATGGGGGGGAAAGGGAAGGAGGGACTTTGTTTCAAATCAGGGACAGTTGGGAGCTATGGTGTAAGTGAGAGGAACAGTACAAAATTTTTGGTGTCAGTGGGAAGAATAGTGCCCCGTCATTGGTATGAGTGAGAGGAATAGTGCCCCATCATTGGTGTCATTTGTGGCTATTGGGGAATATATTTAACCACTTGCTGACCACATAATGCCGTTATATGGTGGAAAACAATGCCAGAAACAATGCCCCATCATTGGTGTTAGTGAGAGGAACAGTGCACCCATTGATGGTGTCAGTGGGAGGAATAATACCCCATTATTGATGTCAGTGAAAGGAATAGTGCTTCATCATTGGTGTAGGGATTCCTCCTAACTTTCTGAGATTGGAATGAGGGACACCTATTAGCAAACCTAAGTAAGCATAGGACACACACCCTGCCACTCATTGGTATGAGTGAGAGGAATATTGCCCCATCATTGGAGTCATTTGTGGCTATTGGGGAACATATTTAACCACTTGCTGACCACATAATGCTGTTATATGGTGGAAAAGAGGCTCTCCTGTGCTGGATCACATACCTAGTACGTGATCTGGCACTCCCGGGTAGGGGACGCACACACGCCAGCTGTGCTGTGATTAGACACAGCACAAGCTAATCAACAGATGGTGGCCAATGGACGACCGCTGGCACCCGCTGATTGGCGAGGAGACAGACAGGATGAAGCTCTGCATATGTAAACAATGCAGAGGTCTGTCCTGTCAGCGGGGATGTGATGGATCTTGTTTCCCTGCACAGCATGTCCCTTAGTAAAAGCACCACACTGTGTACACATAAACAATGGTTAAGCACACATTTAACCCTTTGATCGCCCCTGATGTTAACCCCTTGCCTGTCAGTGTCATTAGTACAGTGACAGTGCATATTTTTAGCACTGATCAATGTATTAGTGTCACTGGTTCCCAAACAGTGTCAGATTGCATACTATCGCAGTCCCGCTATAAGTCGCTGATTGCCGCCATTACTAGTATAAATTTTTTTTTTTTTAAATCCACTATATATCCCGTACTTTGTAGACGCTATAACGCTCACGTAAACCAATAAATATACACTTATTGGGATTCTTCTTTACCAAAAATATGTAGCAAAATACATATTGGCCTAAATTTTTTTATTGGATATGTTTTATAGCAGAATGTAAAAAATATTTTTTGTTTTTAAAAATGTTTTCATTTATAGCGCAAAAAATAAAAAACTCAGTGGTGATCAAGTACCAACAAAAGGAGGCACTATTTGTGGGGAAAAAATGATATCAATTCCATTTTTGTACAGCGTTGCAAAACCGCGCAATTGTCAGTTAAATTTAACGCAGTGTCATATCGCAAAAAATGGTCTGGTCATGAAGGGGGGTAAATCTTCCGGAGGTGAATATTAATGTCCTTTGCGCTACCAGTGGTAAAAAAAATTAAAAGTGATATAGTGGTGATGAATAATTGCAGCAAAATCTATTAGTGTTCACAACAACACAAAAAGGAAACTAAAGTGAAAAAAGATGATTTCGCGCATTAACCTGGTGTATGAGGAAGAAAAATCCTCTATGTATAAACACAATCTAGCAATATATACTAGGAATAAATAATAAAGTGCAATGGTGACAAGTGAATAGTGTATCACTGCACAGGTATATAGTGAATGAATATCTAAATAAACAATACCACGTGACAAAAGTGAAAATAAATACACTTCAAATGGGTCTAATCACAATTATTATTATTATTATTATTATTATTATTGTTGTTACTGCTGAACTATTGTGATTAGACCCATTTGAAGTGTATTTATTTTCACTTTTGTCACTTTTGTCACGTGGTATTGTTTATTTAGATATTCATTCACTATATACCTGTACAGTGATACACTATTCACTTGTCACCATTGCACTTTATTATTTATTCCTAGTCTATATTGCTAGATTGTATTTATACATAGAGGATTTTCTTTCTCATACACCAGGTTAATGCGCGAAATCGTCTTTTTTCACTTAAATCTTCCGGAGGGCAAGTGGTTAAGGGACATTTAACAGCGCAACTAATTTTTCTGCTTTATTTTTATTTTTTTATTTATTGATTAATTTATTTAAATAAGAAAAAACAGAGTTGGTGGTAAGAAGGGACCCCAGATCTGATCAGATAGAAAAGAAAAAATAAAGAAAACGAAGAAAAAGAAAGAAGAAATAAAAAAAATGTCTGTCATTAGGTTACTGGTGTAGCGCACCACCAAAAGCTCAGTTGGAAATCTCAGTCCTATTTCTCCCTCAGAGCACACACAGCCAGGCACACAGAATTTCCTTAATTCTTCCACTGGCTCCAAAGAACAGTCTAGGGGTTTCTTCTTTGGTTTTATTGAGAACGATCAGACGATGGAAAGGGAGCATATGATACTGCAAAAACTGTACAGCTGGATAACTTGAGGACTCCTCAATTTTTGGCTAGACTCACACCACCATAGGACAGCTGGACTCTTTCCCATCAACTTCCTCCTGGCTCTCTCCAGTGAGCTTCTCCAGATCCCACTTAATCTTTGGTTTTCAGCTTGTGTATACGCCCCTCCCCCCCTAAGCCTAGCTGGGACCTCGATGTCTTCCTTACAGATCTCTCCAGAAAGCTGCCCCCTTGTACAGGGGTCTCCTCCAGCTGCACTGGACCCAGGAACTCTGCTCTTCTGCCTTTAAGACCCAGTCTATTTATGGGCTCTTCCATCACCTTCTGGGCACACCCCCCTAGGGATTGGCTGGTGACCCATAAATATTTTGAGTGCCTACTCTGTTCTTCCTCCCACTATAATTCTAAAATCCTACAGAATACAGGGGGAAGTAATCAGAGCAGCAGCCTGTGAGATACTGAGCAGGCCTGTACAATCAACCCCTGCACCACTGATTATAGAGGAGCTCAACTAAATTTACAGAGCAGCCTGCTCTACCCTAGAAGGGTGCTACACTGTGTTTTGTAAGTGTACACCAAGCATGGGGGTGGTGGCCATGGATAGAGGATACGCGCTCGGGCACCCCTAATAGACGGGCCGCCACCAATCACACCTGATGTCCTGACGCCCTATCTCATTTCTTGAGACACTAAGTCTAGGTTCACATTGGACATGTTTGGCATGCGATTTGACGTGTCAAATCACATGCCAAATCGGCGGTTATTGCCAGCAATGGCAATGTCCGAATCGGTGCAGTACGGCGCTGCACCGATTCCCAAAAGTAGTTCCTGTACTACTTTTGGCGACTTTGGGGGGCGATTTGTATAGACGTCTGTGCATAAACCTGCACAGATGTCTGTCAAATCACCCCCCGAAGTCGGACTGCATTGCTGGGTTGTAATCATGCGAGTTCAGCTGAACTCGCACGATTTCTAACCCGCAGCAATTTGATCCTGGGCTTAGGCCTGGTTCATACCTATGCAGGTTGAAGATTGCATATTCCAGGTGCATTTTGCATTTTTCAAAAAAAACTGAAAATAAAGTCCCTGGCCCTTTCCATAAAATGCACAGATATGAACTACATCCATAGGAAACCATGTTAAATGGACTGTAGTGTGTTTTTGCAAAACTGAAAACGCACTAAAAAATGCATAGGTGTGAAACAGGCCTTAGTCCCGGTTCACACTGGTGCGTTGTGCAAGATCGCATGGGATTCTCACCGCACTGCACTGCAAATCACATGCGATGTCTGTGTAATGCGAATTCAGCCATACAGATTGTATGGCTGAATTTGCATTGAATTCGGACCAAAATTGTGCAGGACCCTTTTTTTGGTCTGCACCAGAATCAGACCTCATGGGTGTTCACACCCATGCGATCCGATGCATGTCCGAACTGACAGTTTGCACTGCGATATGGAACCGATCTGGGGATGTCATTAACTTTGTATTGACACCCACAACGATTTGCATATGGCAGTGTGAATCACTGTGCGATTCAGATGCGATGCAGGAACCCGCATTGGATTCAAAGGGTTCTCACATCGCATCAGTGTGAACTAAACCTAACAAGCCAGGAAAGTATAAATACCCCCCACATGACCCCTTTTTTGGAAAGTAGACAGTCCAAGGTATTTAGTAAGAGGGATGGTGAGTTTTTTGAAGTTGTAATTTTTTTTCCCGCAATTCCTTGCAAAATTAAGATTTTTTAAAAATGTTTTTTTTCCAAAATTTTCACATTAACAGGTTATTTCTCTCACATGGCATATGCATGCTTGCAAATTACACCCCAAAATACATTCTGCTACTCCTCCTGAGTATGGCGATACCACGTTTGAGACTTTTACACAGCCTGGCCACATACAGAGGCCCAACATCCAAGGAGCATCATCAGGCGTTCTAGGGTCATAAATTACACATACAGTTGTGCTCATAAGTTTACATACCCTGGCAGAATTTACAATGTCTTGGCCATTTTTTAGAGATTATGAATGAAAACACAAAATCTTTTCTTTCACTCGCGGTTATGCCCCGTACACACAGTCGGATTTTCCGATGGACAATGTCCGATCGGAGCGTGTTGTCGGAAATTCCGACCGTGTGTGGGCGCCATCGGACATTTTCCATCGGATTTTCCGACACTCAAAGTTGGAGAGCAGGAGATAAAATTTTCCGACAACAAAATCCGATCGCGTCAATTCCGACCGTGTGTGGCCTGTTCCGACGCACAAAGTGCCACGCATGCTCAGAAGAAATTCCGACACGGGACAGCTCGTTCTGGTAAACTTAGCGTTCGCAATGGATACAGCACTTTCGTCACGCTGCAATGTTCAAAATGGTTTAATACAGCGCACTCTCTTCTTCTTTAAAATGTGACAAGAATTAAGTCGTTTTGCTGCTCATATTCACACACACTTCTCACAAACTTTTATTTGTGTTTTTTTAGTGGGATTCCCTGAATATATTGTTATTAGTTGTCACTCTGACAGTTTTATATTTTTTAATTTTGGATTTTAAGCCTTTTTTTTTCTTTAATGTTTGGATTTTTTCCAAGGCTGATCTTTGTACAATGTTATTTTTATTTTTACTCCAGAATATTTTTGTGTGTGTTTTGTGTGTCAAGTTACCCCAACACCATTGATATCTTTTATTATTTAATCTCCAGGAGATTGTTTGTTGTTGGTGTCCCTTGTTCATTTCACATTGTATATTTGAAATGTACCTGAATCCTCACAAAAAAAACTGTCCTTTTTGAAGTAAAACACATAGGAGAGTATAATTCAAAACAAAAATCCTTTATTAAGGGATCAGAACCAAACAAAGAGGAAGGCAACACTGGATCAACAGGAGAAATTAGCGAAGCCTGGGACCCCCACGGCAGACATCAATTCTTGAACATCAAAATTGGTGGCCTGAGGAGTCCATATGTAAGGGAGGGCAGTCTGGTCCGGGATTCGCAGAGATCTGGATAGCAGCAGATGACATCTGTGTCCCCAGGCTGTGGTACCACAAGAGGCTGCATTTTTTGGCCGACCAGACTGAACCCAGGGCAATCACTGTCTGGTCTTCCTTCCGGGCTGTGACTGTGCGGTTGGAGATGTGGCAGGAGGAGGAGTAGGACCTGGAGGAGGAGGAGGACTGGGGGGACCTGGAGGAGGACTGGGGGGACCTGGAGGAGAGGGAGGAGGAGGAGGAGGACCTGCAGGAGGAGGAGGAGGACCATCCCAAAGATGTGTGTGAGGTGTAATTTGGCCCCTCATACCTTTCTCCAGAGCCGCCGATATGAGGGCCTCACACATGGCTTTTTGGCCCTCCTCCATCCTCTGCATTTTATATGCTATGAAGGCAGCAATGTTCTCCTGCATGGTGTGTGGTGCTCCCAGGACCTCTGTAGCCCTCCAAAAGAATGCTATAGCAGCCTCCTCTAGGGTACTCATCCTACTGCCACTTTCTATTTTCAGGGGGGGTAGAGGGACCTTGATATCAGCCACCTCCTGGCTGAGACTTCCCTGTGTATGAAAAAGGGACATGGTTTTAGTTGTTGCTTCATCAATCCCAATCCTAAATGAGTACTCCCAACTAACATCTAGTTAACATCATTGATTGGACAAGCAGAAATATTTAGAGGAATGCTATACCTGGCTCAATCTGGGCTCCTCCACATGTGGCCTGGAAGGCCCAGGTTGGGCGTCAGAAGCCTCAGCCGGGGGGGGAAGGAAGCGTGGAAGGAAGACTTGAGAGGGATGGCCTGGGTTCAGTCTGGCCTGCCAGAAAATGTAGCCTGTCGTAGTACAACATCCTGGGGACATAGATGTCATCTGCTGCTCCGGATCTCTGCGAATCCAGGACTTTCTTGCGCTCCCTCAGATATGTGCTCCTCAGGCCACCAATGAAAATCTTTAAATAGGTGATGTCTGCCGTGGGGATCACCTGCTTCACAATTTCACACAATTGCTCCAGTGCTGCCTTCCTCTTTGCTTGGTTCTTGAAATGGGGGTGGGTAATCTCCCACAGACAGGGCAGCTCCCTTAGCAAATCTATGAATACTGACATGAAGTCATTGTCTTTCATTAAGATATCCATGTTCACTGCAAGACACAACACAAGACAAAGCCTAATGTCAGACAAAATTCTCCTAATCTTGTTACAATATAGGCCTCAATCTAGAAGCAGTATAGGCACAAGTTTGTCTCTTACCTTCGTTCTTACGATCGGCGCGTCCAATGCTCCTTCCTCCGCTCACAGATCGTACGTAATATGCACGCGTGTTACGCTTTATACACACTGCGCATGCGTGTAACTCCGCCCGCCCCTGACGTTCTTTCTAGTGTATTCCCCGCCCCTTTTCGTTCGGCGCAGTGGGTGAAGAGCACATGGCGGAGTTACAGCAGGTGCGTGCTAATTTTAGCAACGAGGAGGAGGAGGAAAGCCCGGATCCAGGCATGTCCCGATCCAGAAGGAGACGTTTTAAGGCCACAAATATGTCATTTGGGGAGATGTTGGAGATGGTCGACATCATGAAGAAGTCCGACTATGACGGAAAATATGGGCCTTACCCCAACCCCAACACCAGAAAGGCCAAGATCATGGCGAAAGTGGTCAGGACGATCGAAAGATTAGCTCAGGAAGCGGTGGTCGGACCTGAAGTTGAGAGAGCCAGAGCAGTACCGAAAGATCCGGAGAGTGCTGCAAAAAAGTAAGTAGTTGTGCTGTGTTCCTATTCTTTCTGTCTTTATTCCGTTCGTTCTGCTCCATATGCTTTTATTAATTGTAACGTTTAAAAAGGTCAACTTTAATGTTCATGGGCCCATTATTCGTTCGTATCAAACATTTTTCTTTCGGCCTCTAGAACACCATTGTTTAGGCCATATGCATTTTCCCACATTTTTGGGGGCCTACTTGGATGCCAAATATTTGTTTGTGTAGATGGGTTTGTTACTAGAATGAAATGCAAACTAGATTCTGTGTAAGGAGAGGACACTGAGCAGCTGTTTTCACATCTGGACACTGGAGCACTAGCGTGGGACCCCAGAACACCATTTTTATTAGGGGGGCCACACAGGTGCTCCAGTGTATACTATAGGGGAGGCTACATCTGTGAAGCTTGTACCAAACAGGTAAAGTATTGCAGCTTGACAAAGGACACTAAAAAATATACATCTTGGAACTTGGCTAAAATAGACAATTGTACCCCACTTCCAAGCAATGTTTCCTATTTCTAGTTCTGCATTCAAATATCTGTGTGCTAAGTATACCATTTTTGTTTTACATAGGGGAGAAAAGACTCGGAGGACACCCCTCATCCGAGGAGACCAGAGACCCCCCCCCCTCTGGAAGAAGGGGAAATACCAACCCAAGAAGCTGAGCAGGAGGAAGAAGAAGACGTGGTGGAGATTGGCACCACAACAGGTGAGTGTCTGCGACCACAGGCTCAGGTAAAAGAGATGGATGTTGGCAGATTTTTGAGACCTTTTTTTTGTTCTTTATCTCTTTTTAGGTGATCGTGATCCAGAACGCTTTACATCTGAAAGTGCCCAGATACTCATCGGGGAGATCATGGGGTGTAATCTCCAATTGCAAAACATCCAGCAACAAATCAGTGATGTTATTAAAAAAAATAATAACATCATTGATGTTTTGGGGCGAATTTAAACCCCACAAAATCGCCTGTTTTATCTTACGAAAATTTTTGCAATGTTTAGAAAAGCCAAATTTGGAGGATGCACACAGTGTGCCAACATGTGCTATCTGCCATCACGGGAGATCAATGGACGCGTTTTGGGGGTGCAACCCCTTCCTCAATTATAAAGTCGCATTGAGGAAGGGCTTGCTCCCCCAAAACACGTCCCTTGATCCCCCCTGATGGCAGATAGCACATGTTGACATTCGTAAATTGGTGTGCATCTTCCAAATTTGGCTTTTCCAGGGGTGATTTCCCCCCATCTGAACGCTATATCAAACACAGTACATAAATACTCATGTCTGATATAGCCTTCAGGTTTTACCATATGTGAACTTTGTAAGTTCAAGTTTTTTGGCTTTCTTGTTGGTTTTACACAGGCCTGTTTTATCTGAAATGGATATTTCGATTTTTGATAATGCTACTGCAAACATTGTTATACAACAAACATGTTGGTTTGTTTTAAAAACCTTTGGGAAATGCACATGTGATTGTGCAGGTATAAAAAAGTGCCTTACTCAAGAATGTGTGGATTATTGTCTCAACACTACAACACTTTTGGGGTGATGTAATTGCTGTTTTATGCAAAAATGGGGGTTATTTTCTAAGGGCAAATACACTTTGCACTACAAGTGCAGGTTCAGTGCAGTTGCAAGTGCACTTGTAGTGAAATGTGTTTTGGCATTTAGGAAGTACCAGCCAACACTGTTTTTTATAAGGTTACCCAATCACGACATTTTCTGCACTCAACACATTTCTGTCAGGGTCAGCTAAAACAAACACAAGCAGTAAATGTCCACAAAGAATTTCTTTTGGTTGTTTTTTATTTGAAAAAGGTGTCACAGATTGTCTGGCATATTGATAGCCCCCCTACCCGCAAAGAACTCCAGGTAGCGTAACCGGACATCACGGGCATTCAGGGAGGGCAAGCCAGGATGGCCACTTTCAAGCGCCGTCAGTGTTGATGGATTAGGGATTCCGGCCTCAGGCCCAACTGAGCCAGCATAGTTGGCTGAATGTTTTCTTAAAAAATTATGGAGAACACAGCAGGCAAGTATTATATGGTCCAGTTTATACTCCACCATATGGATGGGTGTCAGAAATAATCGGAACCAGCTGGCCAGGATTCCAAATGTGTTCTCCACCACTCTTCGGGCTCTGGCCAGCCGGTAATTAAAAACCTTCTGTTCCGGGGTGAGGGTCCTCATTGGGAATGGCCGCATCAGGTGGTCCCCCAGCGCAAATGCTTCATCAGCAACTAACACAAATGGGAGACCTTCAACATTGTCCTCTGGAGGTGGCAAGTCCAAGCTGCCATTCTGGAGACGCCTGTAGAACTCCGTCTGGGCGATCACTCGACCATCGGACATCCGGCCATTCTTCCCCACATCCACATACAAGAACTCGTAATTAGCCGACACCTCCGCCAACATCACTATACTATTAAACCCTTTGTAATTATAATAGTACGACCCCGATTTGGGTGGTGGGACGATGTGGACGTGTTTCCCATCAATTGCCCCTCCGCAGTTAGGAAAGTCCCACCGCTGGGCAAAGTGGGAGGCCACAGTCTGCCATTCCTGTGGCGTTGAAGGAAACTGTTGAGGAAAAAACTATAAACATTACTATTTTTTCAAAGATACATGGCAAGCAGATTATACACAAACATTATGGGGCAACCTCCAGATAGCATTTACTAAGGGGAATTTAACAAGGCCAAAGTATAAGGTACACCTATCATATTCCCCCCCCCCCCCTCTCATGGGCCATTTCTAACATTATAGGGGGGGAACTCTTGGACAGGTAACCCTCTTCACTTCATTTAGAGATGAATGCCTAAATAATGGGTATTACTTGTAACAGACCCTCCTTAGTTACACTATTGGCAGCCCACTGGACAGGTAAGAAGTGTCATAATACAAAGATATAAATACACACTGTACACATTTGAGGACATTTGGACATTCTGCTATTACCTATCAAGATAATAATAGAATAACAAAACTTTAAACAGTACCATTGGAAAGTATACAGGCAGGCCCTTGCACTACATGCTTTGGGGAATTCATCCATAAATCTGACCAGTAAAGAGATGGGTATAGTGTGTATGGGTTTGGCAAAGTCAGCAGATAGATGATTGAGGATAGAGAATTGGGATCAGCTGACTTAGCAGTTGGGGGAGGGAGGGTTACAAAAAATTGGGGGACACCACAAAAAAAACCCTCTGGCACTCTGCCTGAATTGAAATCAAAAATCACATTTCCAAACATTTTAGGGGGTGTTTGGGGTAAAGCACTACTATAGAGCTGATAAAATACATTGTTAAGTGACTACATGAGGTGAATATAGGGCAGGAGACACCATGCTGGGGAGGTTATTGAAGGGCAAATATGTATGAAGGACCTAAAAGAATAATTACATAAAAATCCAGCATGCATGAGAACAAAGGGGACATTCACAGCATATTACAATCATGGTAATTAGGGAATGAGGAAAGAAATACAACATATTATCAAACATTCAATACAATAAAATGTGATATTAAAGCATAAAAATCTTACCTTCATATACTCCTTCTGCAGGACCTGTATGATGGCAGAACAGGTCTCTGGGATAATGATACCCAGAGCCCTGGGGGAGATGCCTGTCGAGAACTTCAAGTCCTGCAGACTTCTCCCTGTGGCCAAATACCACAAGGTAGCGACCAGCCTCTGCTCCGGAGTGATGGCTTGCCTCATGCAGGTATCCTGCCTGCTGATATAGGGGGTCAGCGAAGCCAACAAACGGTGAAACACGGGGTCCGTCATCCTGAGAAAGTTCCTGAAATCATCAGGATTATTCTCACGGATCTCACGGAGCAAAGGCATATGAGAGAACTGGTCACGCTGAAGCAACCAATTCTTGGTTCATGAACTCCTCCCCACCCTGTTCATGGACTGGACTTGTGTCAAGGTCAGGACCCCAACACCAAGCCCCCGCACAGCACGAACTCTACGAGGAGTACGCATACGTAACATGGCTAGAAAACGGTCGGCTGCTCAGAACGAAGTAACAGAACGCACTGAAGAACAGCAAGGCCTGTGAAGAGCGACCTGAAAAACAGCAACGAGCGGGCAAGATCGCACAGAAAACTCTGATACGAACTGACTGCACGCACTGAAGAGCAGATACAAACCCACAAGCACAAACTGAACGGCAGAAAACGATCTGAAAGCCACGAGTCTGAAAAAGCGCGAATCGTCTCTCACCAAACTTTTACTAACACGAGATTAGCAAAAGGAGCCCAAAGGGTGCCGCGCTTGGTTCTGAACCGGCCTTTTCTAGTCTTGTCGTACGTGGTGTACGTCACCGCGTTGTTGGCGATCGGAAATTCCGACAACTTTGTGCGACCGTGTGTAGGCAAAACAAGTTTGAGCCAACATACGTCGGAAAAAATCCTAGGATTTTGTTGTCGGAATGTCCGAACAAAGTCCGACCGTGTGTACGGGGCATTAGTGTTTGGCTGAAGCCATTTATTATCAATCAACTGTGTTTACTCTTTTTCAATCATAATGACAACAGAAACTACCCAAATGACCCTGATCAAAAGTTTACATACCCTGATGATTTTGGCCTGATAACATGCACACAAGTTGACACAAAAGGGGTTTGAATGGCTATTAAAGGTAACCATCATCACCAGTGTTCTGTTTGCTTGTAATTAGTGTGTGTGTGTGTGTATAAAAGGTCAATACATTTCTGGACTCCTGACAGACCCTTGCATCTTTCATCCAGTGCTGCACTGTCGTTTCTGGATTCTGAGTCATGGGGAAAGCAAAAGAATTGTCAAAGGATCTGCGGGAAAAGGTAGTTGAACTGTAAAAAGCAGGAAAGGGATATAAAAAGATATCCAAGGAATTGAGAATGCCAATCAGCAGTGTTCAAACTCTAATCAAGAAGTGGAAAATGAGGGGTTCTGTTGAAACCAAACCACGGTCAGCAAGACCAACTAAAATTTCAGCCACAACTGCCAGGAAAATTGTTCAGGATGCAAATAAAAACCCACAAATAACTTCGGGTGGCATACAGAACTCTCTGAAAACATGTGGTGTGGCTGTTTTAAGATGCACAATAAGGAGGCATCTGAAGAAAGATGGGCTGCATGGTCGAGTTGCCATAAGAAAGCCATTATGACAATGATCTAAAACACAAGGCCAAGTCAACCTGTTGGCTACAGCAGAATAAAGTGAAGGTTCTGGAGTGGCCATCTCAGTCTCCTGACCTCAATATCATTGAGCCTCTCTGTTGAGATCTCAAACGTGCAGTTCATGCAAGACAGCCCAAGAATTTACAGGAACTGGAGGCCTTTTAAAGAGCCTCATCCACAAATACCACAAAAGACTTCAAGCTGTCATTGATGTTAAAGGTGGGCAATACATGGTATTAAGAACTGGGGTATGTAAACTTTTGATCAGGGTCATTTGGATAGTTTCTGTTGTGATTATGATTTAAAAAGAGTAAACACAGTTGATTGATAATAAATGGCTTCAGCCAAACACTAAGCATGAGTCAAAGAAAAGTTTTTGTGTTATCATTCATATTCTCTGAAAGATGGCCAAGAAATCATAAATTCTGCCAGGGTATGTAAACTTATGAGCACATCTGTATAATTTCTTGACTACCTCTTAGGCCCCTATTAACACCTCAGCATTTTGTAGCTTGAAGCCTGAGGAGAAAAAATCAATTATTCTCAATGGAGTCGTTCACATCTCCACTCCAAATCGCCTGAAGCCAAGTGCCTGAAGCTCAAAAAAGTTCTGGAGCTTTTTTTATAGCTCAATTTGGGCAGATTTGGGCATTTTTTCTGTTTTTTACATTGGTGACATTTTGACCTGTACAAAATCGCGGCAAAAATTGCGGCAAAATCGCGCAGTGTGAATGCAGCCTTATACTTTTGAAAGCCCTGGAGCACCAGGACAATAGAAATTCCCACAAAATGACCCCATTTTGGAAAGCAAACACCCTAACACATAATCTAGGAGGCATAATGAGTCTTTTGAACATGTAATTTTTTTCCACAAGTTTTTGGAAAAATGTGGAAAGAAAATGAAAACGCATTTTTTTTTTTTTTTTACACAAAGTGGTCAATTTATAAGATATTTGTAACACACAGCATGTACATAGCAAAAATGACACCCCAAAATACATTCTGCTACTCCTCCTGAGCATGGTGATACCACATGTGTGAGACTTTTACACAGCCTGGCCACATAGAGAGGCCGAACATGCAGGGAGTACCATCAGGATGAGCACTGATGTGGCATGGATGAGGCACGGATGAGGTATGAATTAGAATGGATGAGGCATTGATGGGCACGGATGTGGCATGGATAAGGCACGGATGAGCACTAATGTGGCATGTATGAGGCATGGAAGAAGCACGGGTGAGGCATGTATGAGGCACGGGTGAGGCATGTATGAGGCACAGATGAGGCATTAATGGTGTACGGATGAGGCATGTATGAGGCATGTATGAGGCACGGATGAGGCATGTATGAGGCACAGATGAGGCACGGATGAGGCATGTATGAGGCACAGATGAGGCACGGATGAGGCATGTATGAGACATGGATGAGGCATGTGTGAGGCACGGATGAGGCATGTGTGAGGCACGGATGAGGCATGTATAAGGCACAGGTGAGGCAGGTATGAGGCACGTATAAGACACGGATGAGGCATGTATGAGGCACGCATGGGCATGTATGAGGCACGGATGAGGCATGAATCAGGCACGTATGAGGCACGGATGAGGCACGTATGAGGCACGGATGAGGCATGTATGAGGCATGCATGGGCATGTATGAGGCACGGATGAGGCATGAATAAGGCACGTATGAGTCACAGATGAGGCACAAATGAGGCACAGATGAGGCACATATGAGACATGTATGAGGCACGGATGGGCATGGGTGAGGCATGTGTGAGGCACAGGTGAGGCATGTATGGGGCACAGATGAGACAAGTAGGAGGCACGGATGAGGCATGTATAAGGCACGGATGAGGCATGTATGAGGCATGTATGAGGCAAGGATGAGGCAATTATGAGACACGGGTGAGGCATGTATGAGGCATGGGTGAGGCATGTATGAGGCACGGATGAGGCACGTATGAGGCACGTATGAGGCATGTATGAGGCACGGATGAGGCATGTATTGAGGCATGTATGAGGCAGGTATGAGGCATAAATGAGGCAGGTATGAGACAAGTATGAGGCATGGATTGGCATGTTTGAGGCATGAATTGGCACCGATCAGCGCTGTGGGCACTCCAGAGACAGCCCACTCGTGCTGCTGCACCGGCTCCCTCCTCTCCTCACACGCTGTAACAATTGCATGTGAGGAGAGGAGAGAGCCGAACCGGACATGCTTCAGTTTGTTGACAACTGATCGCTCTGACATTGGACGGAGCGATCACGTGGTAAAGGGCCGCTGTCATCGACTAGGAACGGGCGAGTACCTGCACCTATTCTCGGAGAAAAAAAGCCTTGAAGTAAATGATTTAATTTCGTCATAGTCGTTATGTTAGAATGATTTTTTTTGGAATTTGTTTTGTATATTCGGATTCGTTATTTTGCAAGATTTGGATTAATTTTTATTTTAGATGCTTTAAACATTAAGCCTACCACCTGCCCCACCCTATTAGATTGTAAGCTCTTCTGAGCAGGGCCCTCTTAATCCTCTTGTATTTTATTGTATTATAACTATATCCCTTTTATATTGTAAAGCTCTGCGTAAACTGTTGGCGCTTTATAAATCCTGTATAATAATAATGATAATAATTAAGCCTAGGTTCACGCTGATGTGGTGCGGGATTCACAACGATTCCTGTGCATTTCCCACACCGCATCACACTCGCACTCCGTTTATGCGAACCGCTGCGGGTGTCAATGTTAACCTAACGACAGAAATGGTTCACAAAATGCAGTGCGATTGGCAGAATCAGATCGCATGGGTGTGAACACCCATGCGACCTGATTCCAGTGTGGCAAAAAAAAAAGGCGCGGTGCGATTTGAGCCATTCAAAATCAATGGGCTCAAATCGCACAGCAAAGAATTGCATATGATTTGAACAGGAATGCGGTGCTATGCCTGTCCGAATTGCATGCGGTTTACCGCACCAGTGTGAACCTAGGCTAAAGCTTGGTTTACACCGCTGGGACCCCAACTTTGCATTGCGACTTGCAACTTCAATGTGACTTTGATGTTTTGCGACTTTGGCAAATCATAACAATACAGAGTGTGACACAAATTATTGAACTTACAAAACCCTCTGAAGTAGCAATTGAATGAATTTGATGTTTTCATTATAATTCATTTCAGATTTGTTGAAATTTGTTACTACTGTGATACATTCGAATCTCGGAATAACAAAAATTTCATCCGAATTTATTTTCGTGACGAAACAAATAGCACATGTGGTGCGCCCTCTGTTAAACTTTTCTTTATAGTGCATTGGGGTACCTTTACAATGAATGGCACAGCAACGCACTTTACATAGAGCAGGTGCATTGCCATGCGTTGTATAAACGCATCTTTTATCATCAATGGATCCTCTCTGTGCATGGAAGAGGCCTTCACCTGAAATATTCAGTGACTCATCCTATCTCATTCTGGGAATTGTGAACCTCGGCTGTTCGGGATCTGTGATATCTCCAAGACTGCGGCGGGGCGGATGGACTATGTGTGAGATTCGGCCTCTGTGGAGTGTTTTTTGCCTTTTGCTAATCAGCGGCCAAATATAGCTGGATCATGGCAGTCAGACGGCCCATGGCAGCTGTCCAGTTGCTGGAGTTCTGTCTCTACTCATCTCTCCTCGCTGATCCTATCTCCATACACAGGCAGGTGTGGAGCTCCAGGCCGGGAATAGGGATCACCCGAACCTACGTGAAGGATTTTAGGGTTCAGTTGCTGCATCACCAAAGAGACTGAAATTGAGGGCTACCTATTAAAGAGCACCTGTCTTATAGGGAATATAAAGAGTGTATTGATTTATATCTATTATATTCTTCTGTAGCAACCTCTAGGTAGGTAGGATTTTTTTGTAAGATAGGCAAATTTAGGCAAGCCTGGCTGACAGTCAGGCCTGTTTGTTGTTTTCATTCTGGGCTGGGAGTGGCTCAGGGTTGTAGCTGGTGACTCACAGGCAGCATTATTGAGACCTCCTTCTTCTTTCTTGAAGATTCTAGAAAGAGAGGAGGAGAGTTGGAGCTGCCTGGGGTATTCTAAGGAGCCCTGACCAATCCCCATCCTGGATTGGCAGGGGACAGGCCTCCTTAAATACCCAGGGTTTGCCCAGCTGGGGAGGATTTGGAGTTGTTCAGAGCTTGGAGATGGAATGCTAGGCTTTCAGGGTCTTTGAGGGAGCCCCCCCAGTCTGGGGGGGTGACCTTAGGGCTTGGGCTCGGGTGCGGATGGAGCTCTTCAAGAAATCGTGAAGGTGTTCTGGACAGGGGGCACAGGTGGAGCAAGAGAGGACAGCAGGAGAGAGCATTTTCCGAGCAAGTCTCCAAGGAGAGGAACAACTGGTCGCAACCAGGAGCGCTGGTAAGTGACACCCACAGTCAATAAAACATAAAAAGAAGCACATGGACTGTTTTCTGTCTTTGAGAGTCTGAGAGGTGAACGCCGGGCTGGGCAGAGTGACAGAAACAGAAAGTGAAGCCTTGTGTGTGTCTCGATGTGCCTTGGGAATGGTCCCATAGGCTTCTGGGACCTGTGATGTGTCCCAGAAGACTGAGGGGGAAGAACTTACGGATTAGTTCCCTGCAGCGATCTGAGCCAGAAGTGGGAGCGGGTACCTGTCAAAACCAGGTAGCCTCTCCCCCCCAAAAAAGTGCCAAATGTGGCAGTGATTGGGGGGGGGTGTAAACAAGTGGAGCTTCCCCTTTTTGGGTTGAGCTCTGCTTTAAGTATCAGTTTTTGGGGCTGGAAGAAGTATGATTGGTAAGGTGGAGGTTTAAGCATATAAACCCCAAACCAAAAACTTACTATATTGCAGCTCCACAGTCCTTAGATAAGGTGGTTATACCATTGTTCTTTTTTCTGGCTTGTTGTCCTTTTTTTTTTTTTTTTTAGCTGATGATTATACAAATAGCACAATTTCTGATCTATGGTGGCTACACTAACCCCTCCACTGTATCTATGGATGGAGCTACAGTTGTCACTCAGGCTGGACTTGAAATATATATTTCTCTGCTCACCTCTATTACATAGGTGTTGGTAGGATTAGAAGTTTACTTAAAGTGGTTGTAAACCCTTACATACACCAACTGAAATTACTGGCTTCAGGTGATGCACAAAAATTAAAAAAAATTTCCCTACATAAGTTGTGCCAGTGTATCTGCAGTCCTCTCTACTCTACATCCATTCAACGTCCAGAATTTACACAGCATTTCTCAGCTACAGGAGGAAGGGGATGGGGATCTGGCATCCCACATTGCACAGCATAGAGCAGGGAGCTGAGTGTAATCTGAGAACTGAGTGGAGGGAATGATCACCCCCCCCCCCACATACACACACACTCTCATAGGGAAACATGCACAGTTGAGGCTGAGTCAGACACCTCCTGTATGCTGAAGGGGGGGCATGGCCGTCTCCCTTGATTGCCTGGTGTTGGCGTAGATCAGGGGTCTCCAAACTTTCTAAACGAAGGGCCAATTTATTGTCCTTCAGACTTTAGGGGGAATGGACTGTGGGCAGTGGGAGTGGAAGTTTACCTGGCATCAGTGGGAGTAAACATCGCTACATTTAGTATTAGGAGCAGGAATAGTGCCCCCTCGTTGGTATCACTGGGAGAAACGGTGCACTATTGTTGGTGTCAGTGGGAGTGGGTGCCCTATTCAGGTGTGTGCACCCCAAAGCTCAAACACACATGGGTGTGTGTGTATGTGTATATAATATATATATATATATATATATATACACGCACATATGCACACACAGAGAACCGGCATGAATGAACCCTTTTTTTGTTTTACATTTGTAGCAAGGTCCCATTCCTCCTTTAGGCCCCTTTCACACTGGGGCGGTGGGGGCGTTGGCGGTACAACAGCGCTATTTTTAGCGCTGCTGTACCGTCGTTCTTGCAGCGGTATTCGGCCGCTAGCGGTTCGGTTTTAACTCCCGCTGGCGGCCGAAAAAGGGTTAAATCCGCTCGTACAGCGCGGCTATAGCCACGGTATTACCGCGGTATAGCCTCGATGTCCCATTGATTTCAATGGGCAGGAGCGGTTTAGGAGCGGTGAATACACCGCTCCTTCCCCGCTCCAAAGAAGCGGCTCGCAGGACTTTTTTTACCGTCCTGCGAGCGCACCCCTTCAGTGTGAAGGCCCTCGGGCTTTCACACTGAATAAACAGCGGAGGCTGTTTAGGGGCGGTTTTCAGGCGCTATTTTTAGCGCAATACCGCCTGAAAACCGCTCCAGTGTGAAAGGGGCCTTAGTCTAATGAGAACCACCAGGACCAAGAGCTGCTGACATTCTTCCCTATATGGTGGGTTGCAAGGCATAGTGGGTGTAATGCAAGAGAGGAGAGAGGGAGAGAGGGTTTAGGGCCAGGACACCCTTAAGTAGTTGCAATGTTAATTGGCATACTCAAGACTTCTACAGGTAGACAGCCATGCAGGGAAACCCATCCAGCAAGACGCCACATCTGCATGTGCAGGAATGCTGTCTCCTATGTCAACAGTCTTAGAACAGTTCCTAACACAAGTTGTAACAAATTCCTTTACTTTTATACAGTCACTTCTTGCAGTTTCTCAACCCACTGAGCTCCCAGTCTCTCTCTCTGTAGACTTGCTGATTCACTGTCACTGAATCCCTTGAGCTCTTCCAATCTTCACTTTAGTATCTTCCTCAAGCGTCACCCCCGCTTCTCTGCTGAGTCCCTAGCTTGACACTCCAGATACTTCTCAAGCTTCATCCTCACTGGCCTGCTCGGTCCCTGGCTTGACACACAAGGCTACTCTGCAAGTGTCACCTCCGCTGGCTGGGTCCCTGGCTTGATACCTGCTAAAGTTTCCCAATTCTTCACCGTCCCCGTTTGGTGAGAATTCTGCTCTGGTACTGGCTTCAGCTACTCACTGTGGTCCCTGGTAATAAGGTGGATGGTCCCTTAGTGGTGGCAGCTTCTCATTCTCCCTCCAACCAGGACAGGTTCTCTGGCTGGCAGAACCATCAGTTCTGGTTGGACTGCAAGCCACAGTCCCAACCCTGCGCTGCTCTCTCTTGCTTCTGGATAGGCCGTCAGACAGACGAGCAGCCAGATGTGCCCGGGATAGGCCCAAACTCGGGTCTAGCAGCCCGGGCAATACAACACACGTCCACCCAGACAGCCATCCAGGTGGCACAGAATACTGATCACCTGACTCCACCCAAATATATAGGCTCTCCCAGCAGATCAAGGGATTTAGGAAAACCCCTGCCCATTTGCTGGGATACCCCATATACTCCTTATCTGTCCTTGCTTTGCCCTTGTCTTATCTAATGTCACCAGGTACCCGGACAACCCAGCGGCAGAAGAGAGAAGTGCAGAAATTACAGACTTAGGGTGAACTCAATTGATCCCCAACAATTAGCCAAGGCAAATACACCTGGAGACCACTGGCGGAGACGGTTAGAAGTGACTTATGCAGAAAGCAGAGGAATGAGAGAGCAGAGATAAATCACACTAGGTGGTTTGAATAAGAGGCAAGTACACACTTGTAGCACCCTCTAGTACAAGGGTAGGCAACCTACACTACCTCTAGTACACTAGAGCAGGGGTAGGCAACCTCCAGCTGTGGTAAAACTACAAATCCCATCATGCCTCTGCCTTTCGGAGTCATGCCTGTGATTGTCAGGGTCTTGCAAAGTCTCGTGGGACTTGTAGTTTCACCACAGCTGGAGGGCCGAGGTTGCCTACCTCTGCTCTAGTGTGTGCTAGAAGTAGTGTAGGCTTGTTAGTGTAGGTTGTGTTTAGAGTAGGCAAATTTAGTTTAGCTCAGGGCTAAGCCTGAGCTGTGAGATGTGGGTTAGGGTTCGGTGACTCAGGGCTGGAGGACTCATCTGGCAGGTCTCTCTGGCATTTCCCCCTGGTCTGGAAGATTGTAGAAACTTCCAGAATTAGAGGGTGGGAGTAAGGAAGGTCTGCCATGCATATTTATGAGACCTCAGCCAATCCCTAGTAGTGGGCTGGAAGGGGGCAGAACTTACCTCATAAATAGACATAAGCCATGCCAGCAGGGGCAGCCAGTCGGGTGGAAGATGGAGATGCAGTGATAAGAGACTGTCGGTGGCCCTCAGGAGTGCCCCCTAGTCTGGGGGATGGTGACCTTGGGCTGGGGGCTCAGGTTCTGGAGGATTCCTTCTAAAACACAGAGAAGGAAGTCTTCCTGGAGGCACAGGAACAAAAGAGGACAGAGTGAGTAGCACTATGAGGAGTACAAAGGGGGGGGGGAGAGACTGCCACATGTAGTCAGTCTCCCTTGAAGACAGCGATGTGCTTAATAAAGTGGATGTACACCCAATTCATGAAATTTGAGCTGGGCACATATATCTGCAGTGTTTTTTTGTCTCTCTCCAAAGTCCTGTGTGTTTCTTCTGTCCTGTAGCTCTGTTATCAGCCTTATAACTTCTGACAAGTTCTCCGAGATGGGAGATAAAAGCAGGCTGAAGTTTGTGTAGTGGGAGGTTGCTATAAATAGATTAGCAGAGAGCTGCTCCATTCAGAGCAGAGCTCTGCACATTACTTCCTTCCTTTGCCAATGTGGAGTGGGGGTGTGTGCCTTTCCTCCAATCAGCTGTCTTGGCTGTATGCCAATAATCTACTCCCAGTGCTGAACAGGAAGAGAAAATCCCTAACATGATGTGCACATTCTAAAGTATATATAAAGCTGAAGACAGCAGATATGCATGTAAAACTTATGTAGGGAGATTTGTTTCATCTCTTTGTATCATCTGAGGCTGTTCACTTCACTGGGTATACAGTATCTCACAAAAGTGAGTACACCCCTCACATTTTTGTAAATATTTTATTGTATCTTTTCATGTGACAACACTGAAGAAATGACACTTTGCTACAATGTAAAGTAGTGAGTGTACAGCTTGTATAACAGTGTAAATTTGCTGTCCCCTCAAAATAACAACACACAGCCACTAATGTCTAAACCGCTGGCAACAAAAGTAAGTACACCCCTAAGTGAAAATATCCAAATTGGGGCAAATTAGCCATTTTCACTCCACGGTGTCATGTGACTCGTTAGTGTTACAAGGTCTCAGGTGTGAATGAGGAGCAGGTGTGTTAAAATTGGTGTTATCGCTCTCACTCTCTCATACTGGTCACCAGGGGTGTTGCTAGGTCTGCAAAAGATCTGGGGCTAGAGCCCATAGCAGCGGTCACTAACCTTTTTGCAGGCCCACGGGGGAATGCCGGTGGTAAGCCATATTTTGTGGGCAATGGCTGGTGTTGACGCTTCAATCATCATGGCACCATAGTTGATCTGGTGTCAGGGTGATTGAAGCGCATTGTTTCTGTTGTTATATTCTAATATATAATGAAGTGGTTCAACTCACCATAATGCAGAATCAGTGGGAGCCCTGGGTGTGTCACTTGCCCTATCTCCTGCCACCAGATGCAGCGTGTCACTTGCCACCGTCGCCTGTCACCAGATGCAGCGTGTTACTTGCCAAGGTCACCTCCCCCCAGATGTGGATTGCCGCTTGCCACTTTCACCTGGCAGCAGATGTGGATTGTCACTTGCCATGTCACCTGCCACCATTTGCAGATTGTCACTTGCCACGTCACCTGCCACCATTTGCAGATTGTCACTTGCCACATCTCCTGCCAGCATTTGCAGATTGCCACGTCTCCTGCCACCATTTTCAGATTGCCATGTCACCTGCCACCTTTTGCAGATTGTCACTTGCCACCTCTCCTGCCACCATTTGCAGATTGCCACATCTCCTGCCACCATTTGCAGATTGTCACTTGCCACATCGCCTGCCACCGGATGTGGGTTGTCACTTGCCAACTGATGTGGATTGTCACTTGCCATGCCAGCCAGTGTCACCAAATGTGCATTGACACGGCATTGGTGGCAGGCTGGCAGCACTGGTCCATTTAGTGAGGGCAGCAGAGCAGTGATGCGAGGTGCGCAGTGAGAGATGATGTCATCTTGCTGCACCTCTGACATTAAAGCAAGGGGGTCTGGCTGCATAGTGGAGCTCCACCGATGACAGGAAGCATGTGACCCCAACTCCACCACGCTGTGAGGGCAGAAGAGCGCTGATCTGTGGTGGGCAGTGAGAGATGATGTCATCTCTCTGCTGCCCGCTGCACCTTGCTCCCACATTGAAGAGGCCCGGCTGTGAAGAGCTCTGATGTGGAATGGGCGGAGAGAGAGGTCATCTCCGCTTGTCCGCCCGCTCACTTCTCTCCTCTCCTCCGCCTGTCTCATGCAGCAAGCCCACCCGCCGAAGTAGCCGCGGCAGCGACCCGCTGGTTAGGCAGGGACCCTGCGGCAAGAGACTTGGGGCTATGGGCCCCAGATTCTGGGCTATAGCCCCAATAGCCACCCCCTAGCAATGCCCCTGCTGGTCACTGGAAGTTCAACATGGCACCTCATGGCAAAGAACTCTCTGAGGATCTAAAAAAAAGAATTGTTGCTCTACATAAAGATGGCCTAGGCTATAAGAAGATTGCCAAGACCTTAAAACTGAGCTGCAGCACGGTGGCCAAGACCATACAGTTGTTTAACAGGACAGGTTCCACTCAGAACAGGCCTCGCCATGGTCGACCAAAGAAGTTGAGTGCACATGCTCAGCATCATATCCAGAGGTTGTCTTTGGGAAATAGACATATGAGTGCTACCAGCATTGCTGCAGAGGTTGAAGGGGTGGGGGGGTCAGCCTGTCAGTGCTCAGACCATACACCGCACACTGCATCAAACTGGTCCTCATGACTGTCATCCCAGGAGGAAAAATCTTCTAAGGATGATGCACAAGAAAGCCCACAAACAGTTTGCTGAAGACAAGCAGACTAAGGACATGGATTACTGGAACCATGTCCTGTGGTCTGATGAGACCAAGATAAACTTATTTGGTTCAGATGGTGTCAAGCGTGTTTGGTGGCAACCAGGTGAAGAGTACAAAGACAAGTGTGTCTTGCCTACAGTCAAGCATGGTGGTGGGAGTGTCATGGTCTGGGGCTGCATGAGTGTTGCCGGCACTGGGGAGCTAAGGTTCATTGAGGGAACCATGAATGCCGACATGTACTGTGACATACAGAAGCAGAGCATGATCCCCTCCCTTCGGAGACTGGGCCGCAGGGCAGTATTCCAACATGATAACGACCCCAAACACACCTCCAAAATGACCATTGCCTCGCTAAAGTAGCTGAGGGTAAAGATGATGGATTGGCCAAGCATGTCTCCAGACCTAAACTCTGTAGAGCATCTGTGAGGCATCCTCAAAGGGAAGGTGGAGGAGCACAAGGTCTCTAACACCCACCAGCTCTGTGATGTTGTCATGGAGGAGTGGAAGAGGACTCCAGTGGCAACCTGTGAAGCTCTGGTGAACTCCATGCCCAAGAGGGTTAAGGCAGTGCTGGAAAATAATGGTGGCCACACAAAATATTGACACTTTGGGCCCAATTTGGACATTTTCACTTAGGGGTGTACTCACTTTTGTTGCCAGCGGTTTAGACATTAATGGCTGTGTGTTGAGTTATTTTGAGGGGACAGCAAATTTACACTGTTATACAAGCTGTACACTCACTATTTTACATTGTAGCAAAGTGTCATTTCTTCAGTGTTGTCACATGAAAAGATAAAATAAAATATTTACAGAAATGTGAGGGGTGTACTCACTTCTGTGAGATACTGTATGTGAGGGTTTACATTCACTTTAAGTCTTCGGTCCTTTCCCTAGAGATCTCCTGAGAGTCAGCCTGGTGGGCTGGTGTAAAGGGGCAGATGCAGCTAGGTGGGTTGGCATTGCCTGAAGAAGTGGTGCTGGGCTCAGTGACCACAGGCAGGAAGGGATGTGAAAGTTTAAGCTGTGTTACTCCAATGCTAATGTTAAGGAACTGCGAGTTCCGGCCTGTAATGGGCTATTGCTGATCTGACAATCAGGCCCGTCAGCTCCCCTCAAGGAGTGAGCCAGTAGAAACTGAGTGGAGTAGAAGAAACCTAGTGTGTGCAGGTGGCTGAAGAAGTGGAGACTGTATATTAGGACTGTATATAGGAAGTTGTCCCTCAAGTTGTTGAAGTCAAGTGGGGATCCCATAATCTACGATCTCTATCCAAGTTGAAACCTTCTAATAAAACATGTCTCTGGGGTACTGGTGAAGATTCAGTGTGCCTGGCTGTGGGAGAACCCTTCTATCTGTAGCTCCTACATGGGGTGTTCTACACACAGAAGAATATGCTTTGTTCATCAACGCATTTCTAGAAGAGTCATCAGGTATGTTCTGTACTTGCTGAAAATGTTCTTAGCCTAAAAAATTAAAACTAAAGCAGCCAACACCTCTAAGGACTGGTAAGCTGCAATATATCAATGTTTGCTTTTGGGTTTAGATATCTTTTTAAATGTAAGTGTTAGGAAGAGGTTAGAGGCTCGGTAGACACTTTATATTCATAACTTTTTTGTGGGCCAAAAGCTCAGCACCAAAAACGACTAACGCTGGACTCTTGTCACTAAAGCGCTTCGCACCAAACTTCTCCAGAGGTCAGAAGTAAATGGGCGGTTTGTGTTGAGAAATGGAAAGCCCTTTTAATTTAAGAACGGATCTGTTGAGGGGAAAACTAAAGGGGGCATTTATTTTTAAAATACATATATTAAATATCTGATCCCCTCTCTGACGGCACAAGGGCCCAGAAATTGTAGGCTCCACTGTACTATGCTGTTTATTTCTTAGAGGTATTTACAATGAAGGCATAATAGCCCAAATTGACACGGCAGGAATGTTATGTCTGACATCTTTCAAGCTATAATTATTCACCCGGGATGTTTAATCACTTTGTTTATGAACAAAGCCTTAGACTTACCGGTAAACGCACCTTACAGCAGAGAAAACACCGATCTTAGACACTTGACCTGCTTTAAAAAAAAAAGTAAATTAAAGAGCAGCCATTAATACCTCTATAGGCAGAGCCGCGGTTGTATGTGCCGCAGGCTGGAAGGTGGAAACTGCAAACAGCAGATATGTTTTTTATGTAACATTTAGGAAAGGTTATGTCATCTCCTATTGTAGCTGTGAAATAAAGAGGTGAAAGCAGGGACAAGCTATTGGTCATAGCGCCCAAAAACGCACATTCTGCTGCGTTTTACAAGCTAAAGAGTAAGTAGTAAACTTAAAAAAAAATAAAAACTTTCCCCCTGCAAGGTAAAGTCATAATGCTGCCCAAATGTGAAATCTTGAGTGCTTTCACACTTGCGGGACGTTAGAAAAAGTCCTGCAAGCAGCATCTTTGGGGTGGTTTGGGAGCGGTGTATACACCACTCCCAAAGCGCCCCTGCCCACTGCAATGAATGGGCAGCGCTTCCAAAGCACTTCAGAAGCGCCGCAACACTGGCTTTTTTTAACCTTTCTTCGGGTGCTAGCCGGGGTTAAAAGCGCCCTGCTAGCGGCTGAAAAGCGCAGTTTAAACAGCGGTAAAGCGCCACTAAAACGAGCAGTGCTTTACCGCTAACGCACAGTGTGAAAGGGGTCTAACTGTATATAGTGAAAATTGCATAAACATAGATTAACTGAATGGGTAGCAAAAGGAAGATATTGGCTCACTGGATTTCCCACAGGATCAAAGGGTATTGTTTGCACAGATATAACCAGATGCTTTTATTAGTATATTTAACAGACCAAAAGAGAACAAATACCCTGTTTCCCCAAAAATAAGACCTAGCGTGATTGTCGGTGATGGCTGCAATATAAGCCCTACCCCCCAAATAAGCCCTAGTTAAAGTCCTTGTAGGTTTTATTTTCAGGGTAGGGCTTATTTTGGGGGTAGGGCTTATATTGCAGCCATCACCGACAATCACGCTAGGTCTTATTTTCGGGGAAACAGGGTATCACTTGTTGATCCTGCCGGTGAATTTGATATTACTCCACTTCCTTTCACAAGCCAGTAGAAGAGTTGGTGTAAGTCACTACTATTTATTTATATTGGCTTTTAACATTTACAAATGCAGCAATTTAGAGTTTGGATGAAAGGTTTAGCGCTGGTAAACACTTTTTGAAAGATAAAGTAGTGCATTTTATATATATATACTATATAGATCAGTTTTACAGTGCCTTGCAAAAGTATTCACCCCCCTTGGCATTTTTCATGTTTTGCTGCCTCACAACCTGGAAATAACATGTATTGTTTGGGGATTTGCATCATTTAATTTACAGAACATGCCCACAACTTTGAAAATGTTTTTTTATTATTATTTATAGTAAAGCAAACAACAAATAGGACAAAATAACAGAAAAAGTCAATGTGCATAACTATCCACCCTCCTAAAGTCAATACTTTGTAGAGCCACCTTTTGCGGCTATCACAGCTCCAAGTCGCTTTGGATAAGTAAGTCTCTATGAGCTTGCCACATCTTACCACTGGGATTTTTGCCCATTCCTCCTTGCAAAACTGCTCCAGCTCCTTCAAGTTGGATGGTTTGCACTTGTGAACAGCAATCTTTAAGTCTGACCACAGATTTTCTATTGGATTGAGGTCTGGGCTTTGACTAGGCCATTCCAACACATTTACATGTTTCCCCTTAAACCACTCAAACCCCAACTTAAACCCCAAAAATAAGACCTAGCGTGATTGTCAGTGATGGCTGCAATATAAGCCCTACCCCCCAAATAAGCCCTAGTTAAAGTCCTTGTAGGTTTTATTTTCAGGGTAGGGCTTATTTTGGGGGTAGGGCTTATATTGCAGCCATCACTGACAATCACGCTAGGTCTTATTTTCGGGGAAACAGGGTAAGAGCGGTTTATTGGTGAGGGTTACATAGACTGAGAAAATAATTAGGCTCATGTGGGCTTGCCATGTTATTGCCATCATCCCTTGGTATACAAAACAAACTAGAACCTCAAAGATTCGGGATTTTCAAGACAATATGAACAAAGTTTATATAAAAAAATATTATTTATTAATACAAAATTCCTAAAAACAGTGATCTTGTAGGTCTTGATCTTGTAGATCCAATCAAAGAATAACAGAAATTGATATACATACATAAAATTACATATATTTTACAGATGATGGTGACTTTGAAAAAATGGCAAATTGCAGCTGCGATTCAAAAACAGAGATACATCACATAGCTGTAGGTGATAGGCAGCTGCCATGGGCGTCCGCAGGTAGGGGCAAGGGGGGGGCGAGTGACCCCCCTGGAATCGGCAAGGGTCCGCCACGGCCGCATCTGTAGCTGTGCTGGTTCTCTGTGTTTGTGCGAGTCGGCTCCACAGCTGCTGCAGATCTGTGTCATTGAGCTTACAGAGCTCTTTACTGCCACCTCTGTCTGCTTCCTGTATGTGCGCCCCTCGTTTTTGCTTTGCTACCTGTTGTATTTTCACAGGGACATGTGGAAACAGGACTTGGGAGAAGGAAGACCACCTTACAAATGGGAGTGTGAGTACAAGTGAAGGGAGGAGGTTGTTTGTGTACAGGGGGGGCAGAGCTGTGTGTGTGGGGGCCTGACATCTTCATTCCTGTATTCCTCCAGCAACACTGACTGCAGATATACATCATCTGTCCTGTATATATAGCTGTATACAGGACAGATTATGTATATCAGCAGTCAGTGATGATGGAGTAAGGTCTCTATGTACAGGTAGCTGTATATACCCACCTTCCTTCCTGTATATAGATACCTTCCTCCATCATCACTGACTGCAGATAGACATCATCTATCCTGTATACAGCTATATACACCCACCTGCCTTCCTGTATATACTAATACCATCTACCCCCTCTATATACACATACTGTACACCCTCCATACTGTACAGGCCACATTTGATGGGCACACTGAGGCTGCAATTGATGGGCACAGTAAGGCTGCATATAATGGGCACTTGCCTGCGCTTTATGTGATGACTAAGCCCCTTACCCTTCATAACATTGTCGAAAAGGGGTGGAGCATGGGTTTTCTTAAAACGATGCCACCCCCCTGAAAAAAGTTCTGCGGATGCCCATGGCAGCTGCAGAGTCCGACGCGTTTCGAAAAGATACATTAAATTTCTTCATCAGGGACAAAAAGCCATTTTCTGAAAATACAGAGTTAATATCAATATAAATTTTAAAAAAACATTATTTTATTGTGTCCAGAGCGACTGCTGGAAAACACTTACATGTCAGGATGTTGATCCTAGGAAAAAAAGTGGGGGGGGGGGGGGGGGAAGAACCTCTCCATCATAGACACTTCACCATAATCAGTTTAAGCCCTCCACCGCATTAAGGGGCCCAAGAGTACAAGACTCAACAAGGATGACCAATCCCAGAAGGCTCCACCACTGTAATTTAAAAAAACCCAATCAATTTATTAGGGAATAGATGGGGCCTAAAATAGAACATAATGGCGAATAATTGGCTGGAAAAAAAAAATAAAATTAGTAAATAAATTAAATAAAATTGAACTACCTTAGAACGAAAGGGTTACATAGACTTTCATTTTGTCTTGCTTGTTGGCTCTAGGGGCATTTACATGGCAAAAGCTCACCAAAAAAAATTCACTGAAATCTCCAGATTTTAACAAAAATTTTCAGGGAAATAAAAACTCTCAGTTTCTTCCATCTTCTGTAGAAGAGTTTTGGAGAGTTTTTTTAATCTAATTTCTTCATAGATATTGATTGGCGAATGGCATGCTTATCAGTCACCATGCATGCCGCTGATCTGCAGATAAGGATTCTACAATGTTTCATGTATATCTGTAGTAACAGCGTAGCCTCTCACTCGGCTCGATCTGTCAGTACAGGGGAACGATGTGAAATTGGAAGTGAGGTCTCTGTGCCTGCTATGATGTAAGCATATTACTGATTATGAAGAACTGAAGACATTCCTCTGGGGATAGAAGGCTTCCAACAAATACATATGTGTATACTTTACAATACTCTGCAAAGGAAGGTCATTTTCAATCATGTTATAAATCACGGAATACTGAAACCCATTTTTTCGTCTTAAAAGGAAAGTTCATAATCATTTATTGGTCCTTGACTAAAATTAAGAGAGACAACAATTCACTGCACTGCGAAGAATAAAAGACCCTTGGGCTGCCCACCAAGAGCTCAATGCTTCTGACTTCCAACATTGCTGGATATTCTCGAGCTGCTTCTCTTCCTCTTAAAGCTGAACTTAAGGCTAAGAGCTAAATACATGGATGAAATAAACAAATGACGCTTTTTTAGCTGACAAAGATTTGAAACTTCTGTCCATCCAGTCCTGAGATTTACATTGCTCTGCCATACAGTACAGCCTGGTCCTGGTTTTCTCTGCTGCACTTCAGCCATAGCTCCCAACTGTCCCTGATTTTGATGAACTATCCCTGATTTCGAGGGACTGTTCCTGATTTGGAGCAATGTCCCCCTGTCCCTCTTTCCTCCTCATTTGTCCCTCATTTTGGTCTGATCCATATAGATGTATATAAAATATACTTTTTCTCTTTCAAAAAGTGTTTCCCAGAGCTAAACCTTTCATTCAATTTCCAAATTTCTGCATTTGTAAATTTCAAAAGCCAATTTAAAGGGGTTGTAAAGGTAATTTTTTTTTTTTTTTTAAATAACAAACATATCATACTTACCTTCACTGTGCAGCTCGTTCTGCACAGAGTGGCCCCGAACCTGGTCTTCTGGGGTCCCTCGGCGGCTGTTTCAGCTCCTCCCCGCAAGCATTTACCACCTTAATGCGAGCTCCCTCGCATGGTGGTGAGTGCTTGCGGGCGCGCTCCCGTGATACAGCCGGCGGCTATAGCCGCTCGCTGTATCACTCGGCCCCGCCCCCCGGCGCGCCGCGTCATCGGATGTGATTGACAGCAGCGTGAGCCAATGGCTGCGCTGCTTTCAATCCATCCACTGCAGCCAATCAGCGACCAGGCTGAGCTGCAATGAGGACGAGCAGCGAAGATTCGAGGCGTCAGGTAAGTAAAACGGGGGGGCTGGGGGCGGCGGTACTGTCAAAAGTTTTTTCACCTTAATGCATAGAATGCATTAAGGTGAAAAAATTTTTATCTTTACAACCCCTTTAAAGGACTAATAGTAGTGGTAAAAAAATACTGTTGGGTTTAACTAATCTTTTTGTGTGTTATTCTCCTTTAAGGGGGTGTGACAGGGGGCGTGTCCTATACCTACATACTTTTACTAATAGGTGTCCCTCATTCCCATCTCAAAAAGTTGGGAGGTATGCTTCAGCAACATTTACAGGTCTTGTCCTTCCCAACACCATGTGACTGGACAGTGAAAGGAGAAGCAAACAGACTGATGAGCTCATCTCTCTGCTCTCCCCTCCTGTCGTCATGGTCCTTATTTGCACGTGAGCACTGCAGCACAATTGATTGGCTACTTATGGAGCTTATTCCTTTCACCAGTCTGTGCTTGCAAGACTCTGATACCAAGGCTTGCATTCTGAATACATTTTAAAGTGAAAGTCAACCCTCCTATCCTTTTACAGCCAAGGAAGGCACCATCTTACTTACTGTGTGCATGGGTAGGAGTTATATCCCCCTGAGCTGGCAAAGTAAGAGGCTGAAGATGCCAAACCTGGAAGAAAACTGGGCTCTCTTAGGACAGGTTTACAGTTTTTTCTCTTTGTGTCTATAGAACAGGAAGTGATGGGAAATTTCCCAAATGGGACACAGAAAAAAAAAGACAAAATCCATAAAAATGACCCTCTGAAAGGAATGTCTACTGCACAAGGATTGTGTGAAAAATAAAATGGAAAGATAACGACAGTATTATAAATTGCATGGGACTATACAAATGTATAATACTACATTGATACATTCCAAAAGTGGATAGAGCAGTGGTGGTCAACTGGAAATTTAAAGATGGTCTTAGGTGCAGCCCCCAAAACTTCCAGAGGGGCTGCTCAATAGCATCACATTTTTGCACCTCAGCTCCCCAAAATGTCAGCAATGCTGAATTTTGTGCAGTGTATTGTAATGCACACTGAAGAAATTGGAGTACAATAACCCCCAGCAATGGAATCAGTGGCTGCAATAATAACCCCCAGCATTGGTGTCAGTGGCCACAATAGTAACTTCTAGCATTGGTGTCACTGGCCACAATAATAACTCCCAGCATTCGTATCAGTGGCCACAATAATAACTCCCAGCATTGGTATCACTGGCCACAATAATAACCCCCAGCATTGGTATCAGTGGCCACAATAATAACCCCCAGCATTGGTATCAGTGGCCACAATAATAACCCCCAGCATTGGTATCAGTGTCCACAATAATAACCCCCAGCATTGATATCAGTGGCCACAATAATAACCCCCAGCATTGGTATCAGTGGCCACAATAATAACCCCCAGCATTGGTATCAGTGGCCACAATAATAACCCAACATTAGTGTTAGTACTACTGTATTAGCATTAACACACATTGGTGGCCAGTGGCAGTGCAAGTTAACCTGCCATGCTTCCCCTGCATTGTTGGTCAGTGGCAGTGAAATGTAACCCCACCCACCCTGCAGTGATGGTCATTGGCAGTGAAAGTTATCTTCCCATTCCCTCCCCCTGCATTGGGGGTTATGGCAAGTTATTCCCCCCCCCCCGTATTGGTCATGATAGTGGTCATGACAGTAAACATTAATCCTCTCCAACTCTGCATCGGTGGTCATGGCAGTGAAAGTGTTTTTGGCAGGATCAACACATATTTTTAGTACTTGAAGAAAGAAATGCAGCCACCATATCTAAGGACTGGTAAGCTTCTCAGCCTTTTGGTTAATGTCAAGTGTAGTGTAGTATCTGTTCCCAGTGGTCTATCAGTGGTCAGTAGGGCTAGGATGGTTGGCTGTATATTTTCCTTGCTGGTATGATGAGTGTCCTGAGGGACCTTCCTCATGGGAAGGAATCTGAATCAAGCGCCCACTGGATAGGGTGAGGGTCGATATTACTTTCCTAGTGTGGAGTAATAGTGTGTGTGGGGGCCCAGTGACTCTTGATTTGAGCAGTGCTACCTTGTCTGGCCAGGGGTTGGTAGGGCAGAGAGCCTGCTGTGTTAAGCGTCTCCTGGGAGTGGTGACTCGGGGGTGCTTCTAGTACCACTATGGATGAGAGGACCAGAGTGTGCCTTGCCCCGTCTTGAGTCTTGCGTCCTGGGGGGGGGTCAGGCAAGGGTCCTTTCTCTTCGGAAATGGACCATATGACACACCCTAGTGTACTTCTTTTTTATGTGTGTTCACATGCACTATTTTGGTTCATTTTGGTGTTTATTTTTGTTTTTCCATCCCATGGTGCAGTGTGCAAAGGAAAAAAAAATCTGAGTACTGGTAAGCTGTAAAACATATATTTGTTCTTGGGTTTAGATACACTATATTTTGAAAAGTATTGGGATGCCTGCTTTTACACCCACATGAACTTTAATGACATCCCAGTCTTAGTCCGTAGGGTTCAATATTGAGTTGGCCCACCCTTTCCAGCTATAACAGCTTCAACTCTTCTGGGAAGGCTGTCCACAAGGTTTAGGAGTGTGTCCATGGGAATGTTTTACCATTCTTCCAGAAGCGCATTTGTGAGGTCAGGCACTGATGTGGACGAGAAGGCCTGGCTCGCAGTCTCTGCTCTAATTCATCCCAAAGGTGTTCTTTTGGGTTCAGGTCAGAAATCTGTGCAGGCTAGTCATCTTCCTCCACCCCAAACTCACTCATCCATGTCTTTATGAAGCATGCTTTGTGCACTGGTGCACAGTCATGTTGGAACAGGAAGGGGCCATCCCCAAACTGTTCCCAGTTGGGAGCATGAAATTGTCCAAAATGTCTTGGTGTGCTGACGCCTTAAGAGTTCCCTTCACTTGAACTAGGGGGTCAAGGCCAACCCCTGAAAAGCAACCCCACACCCTAATCCCCCCCTCCACCAAATGATTTGGAAGGGAGGCCCAATACTTTTGGCAATATAGTGTGGATGAGCGAGTTTGGGGTGGAGGAACTTGACTGGCTTGACTTCAACCCAAAAGAACATCTTTTGGATAAATTCGTCCACATCAGTGCCTGACCTCACAAATACACTTCTGGAAGAATGGTCAAACATTCCCATAGACACACTCCTAAACCTTGTGGGCAACCTTCTCAGAAGATTTGAAGCTGTTATAGCTGCAAAGGGTGGGCCAACTCAATATTGAACCCCACGGACTAAGACTGGGATGCCATTAAAGTTTATGTGCGTGTAAATGCAGGCGTCCCAATACTTTTAGTAATATAGGGTATCTTTTAACAGACCTAACAGAGCAAAAAGAGAATCTCATTGTTGTGGTTAACATAGACTTTATGTCACTGCAGTGGTAACAAATATTTGTTTTGTTTGCATATGGGGACATTGGCCACATGGCGCCGAGGGAAAGGTTTTGTCAGGATGCAGAAGAAATTTGGTTATGAAACTCAGGAACAGTATCATAGTTCATCTAGTCTAAAATGGGCTCATTAAGTCATAAAAAGGCAATTTGCATAATTACAGAAAGGGGAAAAAGCTGATTTGGTGAAGCACTAAGTAGCCGATGAAAACAAACAGAGCCCCTGGTCTAGCTTTGAACCACGGGGTAGGTGAACGGGATGAGATCACCGAGACCCAGGTGCAGGAACCAAAATAAACATCTTGAAATTGTCAATGTGCTCGCCCTGCGTTCCTCCATGTATTGCAAGTAACCTTATAATGTCATACGAAACCTGGCAAGGGATACCTCATCACGCTCGGAGAGAGGATCAAGTCATTGGAATCCAGACGATGCTAAACAATGCAGGCTTGGCTGACACTGAGCAGATTAATGATCCAAGTTATTCTATGATAGGTTTAACAGTCTACACTGGCTGACTTGGCGCTTCACTGTGCACCTGGAGCTGCGCTTTTCTCTTCTCAACCGTTATTTGTAGATTTTTAGAGTAATTAGACCCCGACCTCCAAGCATATATACCGTAAGAAACATAATAAAGGGGATGTATAGTCAGTTTGTGCTTATATTTATTGCAAATAACTATTCTGTATGTTCCTAGGCAGCCAGCAGGTGGAGCTCTGGGCTCCTTTTCACATATTTCCAGGGACGCCTTAGCTTCTCTTTTGAAAAAAAGCTTACCGTTGACAGAGCTCAATAGCTCAAACTGACTTGATTTACATATAGGAAAAGGGCTCTGGATCCAGGGGATGAATAAAGTAAGTATTGCGACTTACTCCATCACCCTTAGACAAAACAATTAACCCTTGCAGAGCAAGAAGGGTGTTGGGTACCACACGTTGAATTCACAACTTTGTGAAGCAATGAGCAAGCATACATTTGGGTACTGCAATGCCATTCGTTCTTAATGGCACCCCAATGTAGGTGCATTGTGTTGTGGTACAACGCATATTAATGCATGTCATTGCACTTTTTGTTAAAGTCTTAGTAAATGGTGCACGTTTAGGAGATATTTACTGTACCTATAGGCAGGGCTTTTTTTCCTCAAGGAATAGGTACAGGTACTCCCCCCTTCCAAGTCACCCTTTGTCTCTGCCCCCTACTCACTGCCCAGTACTGCCCCTTTTAGAGAATACAGAACCCAGTATCATTTTGTGGTGCAAGGTAATTTGTACGTATGGAATGTGTTAATGATAGCAAGAAGAGCAGTAAAACAGATCCCCTGCAATAATAGACCCCCCCCCACCATCAACAATAGCCCCCCCCTTCCATCAACAATAGACCCCCCCATCAACAAAAGGCCCATCCATCATCAATAAACCCCTGGCACAATATACCACCTCCCCCCAGCAACAATAAATCCACCCCTGCAACAATAGACCCCCGCCAGTAGCAATAGATCTCCCAGCAGCCAGCATTAATAGGCCCACTATTAGCCAGTATTAATAGACCCCTTACCAGTGTCCATCCAGCAACAATTGACCCCCTAGCAACAACTGACCCCCTGGCGACAATAGATCCTCCACCAGCAACAATAGACCCCCCCCCTACCAGCAACAATACAGCACCCCAGCAAAAATAGATCCTCCATTGCCAGCAACAATAGACCTTCCAGCATTCCGCAGCACCTCTTACCATTACATCATTCAGTGCTGGAGGTGCCTAAACTGCGTCTACCACTTTAACCACTTGCCGACCGCCGCACGCCAATATACGCCGGCACAATGGCAGCGGTGGGCAGATGGGCGTACCAGTACCCCCCCTTTAATTTGCAGGGCTAGTGGGCGCATGCACCCGCCACGTACAGCGTGACCGTGCCTGCGGGTCCCGCGGACTCGGTGTCCACTGTTGTCCTGCGATTGTGTCATGGAGCGGCAGAATGGGGAGATGCCTATGTAAACAAAGCATTTCCCTGTTCTGCCTTGTGACATGACAGGAATCCGCTGCTCCCTGTCATCAGGAGCAATGATCTCTGTCATGCCAGTGGTAGCCCATCCCCCCACAGTTAGAATCACTCCCAAGGACACACTTAACCTCTTCATCACCCCTTCCCTGCCAGTATAATTTTCACAGTAATCAGCACTGATCGCTGTATAAATGACAATGGTCCCAAAATAGTGTCAAAAGTGTCCGATGTGTCCGCCATGTCTCAGTCACGATAAAAATCACAAATCGCCACCATTACTAATAAAGAAAAAAAAAATTATAATAAAAATGCCATAAATCTATCCCCTATTTTGTAGACGCTATAACTTTTGCGCAAACCAATCAATATACGCTTATTGCGGTTTTTTTTTTACCAAAAATATGTAGAAGAATACATATCGGCCTAAACTGAAGAAAATGTATTTATTTATTTTTTTTATATTTTTGGAGGATATTTATGATAGCAAAAATTTTAAAATATTGCTTTTCTTTTTCAAAATTATTATTATTATTATTATACAGGATTTATATAGCGCCGACAGTTTACGTAGCGCTTTACAACATTAGGGCAGACAGTACAAGTACAATACAATTCAATACAGGAGGAATCAGAGGGCCCTGCTCATTAGAGCTTTTTGTCGCTCTTTTTTGTTTATAGCGCAAAAAATAAAAACCGCAGGGGCGATCAAATACCACCAAAAGAAAGCTCTATTTGTGGGAAAAAAAGGACGTCAATTTTGTTTGGGTGCAACGTCGCACGACCGCGCAATTGTCAGTTAAAGCGACGCAGTGCCGAATCGCAAAAAGTGCTCTGGTCAGGAAGGGGGTAAATTCCGGGGCTGAAGCAGTTAAAGCAGAACTAAACTCTCTCAATCAGCATTAAAGTGGTTGTAAAAGTCTTGAGGTTTTTCACCTTAATGCATTAAAGTGATAAACCTTCTGTGCTGCCCCCCAAGAGCCCCCCTTTTTCTTACCTGAACCCGTTCGTTCCAGCAATGTGCACAAGCCCAGCAGCTCCAGCCGCTGTCTCTGTCCTCATTGGATAGATTGATTGATTTGCTGTAAGTCAAATCCAGTGACACGGGAGCCGGGGGCGGGGCTGAGTCCTGTCTATGTCAATGGACGCAGCAGCAGGCCTCGGGAGCGAGCCCGCACGAGTGCCCCCATGGAAAGCTGCTCTCCGTGGGGGCACCCGATGAAGAGGAGGGGCCAAGAGCAACCGCCGGGCACCCCAGAAGAGGGGAATCAGGGCTGCTCTGTGCAAAACCCTTACACAGAGCAGGTAAGTATAACATGTTTGTTAATTATAGCGGTAGTAAACCGCTGAAAAAAAAAGAAACACCTACAAGACAATAGCATAGTGTGCTAGTATGCATCGCATACTAGCACATTATGAAATACTTACCTTAGAACGAAGCAGCGGCGCCCGGTCACCGATAAGGGAGCTGACATGTTCCATCTGCATTTCTTCCGGGATCGCTGGCTCCGGCGCTGTGAGTGGCCAGAGCCTCAATGACGTCACTCCGCGCATGCTCATGGGAGCCCTTCGTTCCGGCACGTTCCGGCAGGATACGCCGGACCTGCAGAGCACATGCACCACTGACGTCAGTGGCTGCATGCAGGGTCAATATCTCCTCAACCTGATATTCTTTTTACCTACAGGTAAGCTTTATTATAGGCTTACCGGTAGGTAAAAATCACCAAGCAGGGTATACAGCCGCTTAAAAAAAACAAAAACCTTTACAATCACTTTAACTATCTTTACTTGTTATGCTGCTAGCATTAGTAAATAGATAGCAAGGTATATTATATTCACTTGTGTTAAATTTTTTTTTTTTTACATTTCTCTGGTTTCTGACCTAGGCCACAATGATGTCAATATCCCAGGAGTCTTCATGGGATTTTTTTTTTCCTTTTATCTGTAGGACAGGAGGAGGGACTTTCTCAGCTCAGCACAACCTCCTGCCTACATGCCTGAGCTAAGGGCAGATGGATTCCAGGAAGTAAATGCTACAATACATGAATCACCTGCCATTACTCAAGATGGCCATGACTCTAAATGCTTGGGGAGCGTTTTTCAAGTGATTTCTCAACAAAATTAAGCCTAGAGACATGGATGGATGGGGGAGTTTGCTTTAAATATTAAAAATTAATTAAATAACATTTTAAGTTTGTGGTGTTCAGATACAGATAAGTTCTACTAGATAGTGTGGGCGCACCTGCTGCATGGAGCAGGAGCCTGTGCGCGGTCTGCTGGCCACCCGCGATCGCTTCACAGAGAGGCAGAACGGGGATCTGCCTATGTAAACAAAGCAGATCCCCGTTCAGAAAGGAGACAACACTGAGATTGGCTGTTCCTAATGATCTCTGGGGTTGATTTACTAAACCAGGAAAGTGCAAAATCTGGTGCAGCTCTGCATAGAAACCAATCAGCTTCCAGGTTTTAGCCTCAAAGCTTAACTGAACAAGCTGAAGTTAGAATCTGATGGGCTACCATGCACAGCTGCACCAGATTTTTCACTCTCTAGTTTTAGTAAATCAACCACTCTGTGCTCTTCCTGTCAGTCCGTCCCCCACACAGTAAGAAAGCACCAACAGGGAACGCATTTTAACCCTTTGATCCCCCCCTGATGTTAACCCCTTCCCAGCCAATGTCATTTATACAGTAATCAGTGCATTTTTCTAGCACTGATCACTGTATTCGTGTCACTGTTTCCCAAAAAGTGTCACTTATGTGTACACACGATCGCACATTCCGACAACAAAATCTATGGATTTTTTCCGATGGATGTTGGCTCAAGCTTGTCTTGCATACACACGGTCACACAAATCTTGTCGGAAATTCCGAACGTCAACAACGCGGTGACGTACAACACGTACGACGAGCCAAGAAAAATGAAGTTCAATAGCCAGTGCGGCTCTTCTGCTTGATTCCAAGCATGCGTGGCATTTTGTGCGTCGGAATTGTGTACACACGATTGGAATTTCCGACAACTGATTTTTTTGTCGGAAAATTTGAGATCCAGATCTCAAATTTTGTTTGTTGGAAATTCCGACCAAAAATGTCCGATGGAGCCTACACACGGTCGGAATTTCCAACAACGAACTCCCATCGAACAATTCCCGTAGGAAAATCTGACCATGTGGGCATAAGGGTCAGATTTGTTTGTTGCAATGTCGCAGTCCCGCTAAAAATCACTGATTGCCGCCATTACTAGTAAAAAATAGATAAAAAAATAAATAAAAGTCCATAAATCTGTCCCCTTGTTTGTAGACGCTGTAACCTTTGCGCAATCAATATACACGTATTGGGATTTTTTTAACCAAAAATATGTAGAAAAATATCTATTGGCCTAAACTGATGAAGAAATTTTATTTTTTTTAGTTTTTTTTGGGGTATATGTATTATAGCAGAAAGTAAAAGAATATTGTTTTGTTTTGTTTTTTAAGTTTTGTTTTGCTTTTTTTGTTTGTTTTAAAACTAAAAACAAAAAACAAAACGCAGAGGTGATCAAATACCACCAAAAGAAAGCTCTATTTGTGAGAAAAAAACATACCTCCCAACTGTCCCTGATTTGGAATGTCCCTCATTCCTCCTCATTTGTCCCTCATTTTGGTCTGATCTATATAGATGTATATAAAATGCACTTTTTAATCTATCAAAAAGTGTTTCCCAGTGCTAAACCTTTCATCTGATTTCTAAATTGCTGGATTTGTAAATTCCAAAAGCCAATATAAAGGAATAGTAGTCATAAAAAAGCACTTGTGGGTTTAACCAATCTTGTTTTTTTGTACAATTCTCCTTTTAAGGGGGCGTGGCAAGGGGTGTGTCCTATGCCTGCATACTTTTGATAGGTGTCCCTCATTCCCATCTCAGAAAGTTGGGAGGTATGAAAAAAAGGACATCAATTTTATTTGGGTACAACGTCAGACGCCCGCGCAATTGTCAGTTAAAGTAAGGCAGTGCCGTATCGCGCCTGGTCATTAAGGGGGTGAAACCTTCCGGGGCTGAAGTGGTTAACAGAGCGTAAAAGTATGAAATGTCACCTTAATCTTCTGGTTTTCGTAGGAACTTCTGGGAAATGAAAACTCGCAGTTCTGCTCACCCCTAAGGAAAGCTGTGTTGGGGGGCTGACAGAAGAAGAAGGGGGGCTACCTACCTGTCCTCCTCCCCCACCCCATACATCTGTCAGCTCAGTGCGGCCCTTTGGCCCACATGACGTCATGTCCAGTTCTGTCTTTGCGGGTCTACCATAAATAGCCGTACATCTGTTATGTGTCATAGGAGGAGTAAATACAAACCGCCTAGCATGCAACGTGCAGATCTCTTGCAGATGTAGCGGGCAGAGTCTGTGCTGAGGAGTGCAGGTCTGAGAATGCTCAGTATAAACACAATACAGCCTATGAAATGTGATCACCTCAGCTGCGACTGATGCCGCTGGAGGACGATCCTAGACAGGATGAATTTAAAGGGAAACTAAAGTTTATTTTCTAGGAGCTCACATTCAGAGTTGGTATTGAACCATTTACTTGACAATCATTTTTAATGCAACATCCAGATTTTTTTTTTATTTTTTACTTTTTTGCTGTTCTTTATTTTAGTGTCTGCTTTTGACCAGGTTTAACCACTTGCCTTCTAGAAGATTTACCCCTCTTCATAACCAGGCTATTTTTTGTTTTTTGGCACTGTGTTACTTTAACTGCGCGGTCATGCAACGCTGTACACAAATTACCCATATTTATCGGCCTATAACACGCACAGGCGTATAACACGCACCCTCATTTTAGGAGGAAAGTTTCAGGAAAAAAACCCTCAAATTTTCAATAAAGAACTTTGAAGCAAAATAAGGGTCAGTGCCCATCAATGCAGCCTCACCATTGCCCATCTGCAGCCTGATCAATGCCACCTGCAGCCTCACAATTGCCCATCAATGCAGCTTGATCAATGCCCATCTGCAGCCTCACCATTGCCCATCAATGCCCATCTACAGCCTGATCAATGCCCATATGCAGCCTCACCATTGCCATGAATACAGCCTGATCAATGCCCATATGCAGCCTCACTTCAGATTACTGCAGCCTTGGAGGGAACGGGGAGGGGGGGCGGGACGAGCGCCATCAGATTGCATACAGCGAGAATCTTCTGTTTACTCAGCGGCCTCTTTAATACAAAGTCCCGCCTCCTGGACCGGCTTCTATGATGGACAGAACACTGGTCCAATGCCAGCCCAGGGGACGGGACTTCCTATTACAGAGGCCGCTGTGTAAACAGGAGATTCTTGCTGTATATAATCTGATGGCGCTCGTCAGCCCCCCTCCCCGTTCCCTCCTTGGCAGCCCAAGTTGCAGTATCGGCGTATAACACGCACACACTATTTGCACCTGATTTGCAGGATGAAAAAGCGCGTGTTATACGCCAATAAATACAATACATTTTTGACATTTTTTTTCACACAAATATTCTTTGGATGGTTATTTGATCACCATTGTTTTTTTTTTTTTTTTTTTTTTGAGAAATAAATGAAAAAACATGAAATTTTTAAAAAAATATATTTTTTTTTAATTTTCTGCTATAAAAAATATCCAATAAAAAAATTTAAAACATCTAATTTCTTCGGCTGGGTTCACACTATCTTCGCATGCGGCTCACAGCAGGGGACCGGGGCGTCCCCCGTTCACCATTTCAGGTCCGATTTCAGCCCGAATTTTTGGCTGAATTTAGACCTGAAACGGACCAGAAGACGCACAGGACTCCTGTGCAAATTCGCACTGATGCCGCTGCGTAGATGTGTGAACCGACTCCATAGAGATGATTAACCACTTCAATACCGGGCACTTAGACACCTTCCTGCCCAGACCAATTTTCAGCTTTCAGCGCTGTTGCAGTTTGAATGACAATTGCGCGGTCATACAGCACTGTACCCAAACTAAATTTTTATCATTTTGTTCCCACAAATAGAGCTTTCTTTTGGTGGTATTTGATCACCTCTGCCGTTTTTATTTTTTGTGAAACAAATCAAAAAAGACAGAAAATTTTGAAAAAAATAAAAGTTTTGCTTTTGTTTCTGTTTAAAATATTTGTAAATAAGTAAGTTTTCTCTTTCACTGACAGGCACTGATACGGCGGCACCGATGAGGTGGCACCAATGAGCGGGCACTGATGGGCACTGATATGCGGCACTGATGGGCACTGGTAGGCGGCACTGATGGGTGGCACTCATATGCAGCACTGATGGGCATTGATAGGTGGCACTGATGGGCACTGATGGGTGGCACTGGGTGGCACTGGTTGGCACTGATGGGCACTGATAGGCAACCCTGATGGGCAATGAAAGGCGGCACTGCTGGGCACTGATAGGGTGGCGCTGATAGGTGGCTCTGATAGGCGGCACTGCTGGGCACTGATAGGCGGCACTGCTGGGCACTGATGGGCACTGATACGTGGCACTGATATGAGGCACTGATGGGCATCCCTGGTGGCACTGGCAGTGGTAGGGATTGGAGTGGGCACTGATTGGCAGCTGCCTGGGCACAGATTGGCAGCTGCCTGGGCACACAGTGGCATTTCCCTGGGGGTCTAGGGGCATACCTTGTGGTCCAGTGTGGATCGCTTCCCTGGTGGTCCTGGGCGGCTTCCCTGGTGGTCCTGGGTAGGATCCAAGGGGGGGCTGTGCTGATAAACAATCAGCACAGACCCCCCCTGTCAGGAGAGCAGCCGATCGGCTCTCCTCTACATCGTGATCAGTTGTGATTGGATACGGCTGATCATGTGGTAAAGAGTCTCCGTCTGAGACTCTTTACCTAGATCGGTGTTGCAGGGTGTCAGACTGACACCCTGCAACAACGATCGCCGCGATGCGCGCCCCCGGGGGCGCGCAGCGGCTCGATATTCCTGATCACGTCATATGACGTCCGGTCAGGAATATCAAACCACTTTGCCATCGTCATTTGGTAATAGGGCGGGTGGCAAGTGGTTAAGCATCTATATTGATGTGAAATGCGTTAGCCTCTCTGTACTTTCATCACCATGATGTAAGAGATTTTGGATCCTCTACACTGTTTTGCCACGAATAAAAGGTGCGGCCGCTCAGCTGTTTTCTTCAATTTTCTCCACGACTCCATAGAGAGCCGATCAAAATCTCCTGCTATTGCTAATTGAATGTGGGAAAACCCGCATTCAATTCGCAATAGTGTGAACCCAGCCTTCATGAATTTAGGCTAAAATGTATTCTGCTACATGTCTTTGAAAAAAAAAAAATCCCAATACGTGTATATTGATTGGTATACATGAAAGTTATAGCGTCTACAAACTATGGTATATATACTGGATTTTTTATTTTTTTTTAAACTACTAATGGCGGCAATCAGCAACTTATAACGCCAATCTGACACTAATTGACACTTTGGGGTGAATTTACTAAAGGTAAATAGACTGCACTTTGCAAAGTGCAGTTGCACTCGGCAAGCTCTGCTAACTCCCATCATCCAATCATGTGCAAGCAAAAATGCTGTTTTTTTTTATTTTCCTTGCACCTGATTGGGTTCTCTTTGCACACTGAAGCCTTACCTCATTTACTAAGCTCTGGAGCAACTGCACTTGGAGAGGGCAACTGCACTTTTCAAAGTGCACAGTCTATTTGCCTTTAGTAAATCAGCCCCTTTGTGAGAACTAACCAGCTGCTACTGACATCACCAGTGACATTATTACAGTGATCGATGCTAAAAATTTGCACTGTCACTGTACTAATGACACTGGCTGGGAAGGGGTTAATATCTAGGGCAATCAAGGGGTTAAAGAGCAAAAAAATAAAAAGACAGCTACACATACTGTAGCTGCTGGCTTTTAATAGTAGGACCCTCACTTGTCGGCACCCCAGCCGATTTTTGCATCGGCTCTCGGGTGCTGCCACCGCCATTCGTAGCAATGGAACCTGGCAGTGAAGCCTTTCGGCTTCACAGCCGGTTCCCTACTGTGCATGCGCGAATGGCCCCGCGGGGGGGGGGGGAGGAAGGGTGCCCGAACTTCCAAGTGATCTCGCCGCGTCAAAAACAGGTACCCGTTCCCCCCTGAATGGTGCCAAATGTGGCACCGGAGGGGCGGAGGTGGCTGATAAGCTCGCTGCTTTTACTGGGGATCTAGTTGTTTTCATTCCCCGCTTGTTTTTGCCCGTTTTTTTTTTAAGGTACTTTTAGGCTTCCACATTTTAGTCAATAAAAAATGAGTTACAAGGAGGAGGAAACAGTTGTTGAAAATTGTGTGAAAAAAAAGCATTCTGTGCATTTCAGGCGTTTTTCAGACACTTTCATTGAAGTAAAATATGGCCAAAAATGCAAGATTGTGCCCCAAGAAGCTCCTGTGTTTTTCCAACTGCACATTGTTTAGATCTGAACGGGAATAGTAGAATATTTGGAAATATGGTGTCAAGCATTGAAGTGCTTCTGGAAATGCACATCAAATCGCTCAGGTGTGAATGGGACCTAAGAAATGGCACGTGGCCATGGCTGCAAAGAGGCTACAGGAGATCAGCAGCACTGAGATTTAAAAAAACAACAAAGAATGAAAAAAGTATCTTATTAAAAATAGTCTTTAATTACAGAACAGCAATGGTTTCATGAAGAGTGTCTTAGCAAATTAAATATCAATCAGCTAGAGTTTATGAAGCCATGCAGCTCCAGTGCAAGAACAAGGCAATTTTTCTGCATTACAACACTTTCCAATGCATGGCAACACTCTGCAGTGGATAGGGCCTTGTTCATAGGGGGGCGTAATACAGTGTATACCTGTGCGAGGGCCATGTTTATCCGTACAGGGATACACACAGGTGTTCTGTTCATCCCAATGCAGGCAGTGGCTGCATGGACATCGTGTAACCCACACCTGCACAGATGTCAGATTGGGATCTGTGACTGTGTCCATGCAGCCACTGCATCCCAATTGACATGGGATTGCCTGTATGAGAATGGACAGAACACCTGTGCATCCCCCTGTGGGTAAATATGGCCCTGATACGTGATATCTCCATTACGAACGCTAGTTTTACAAGATCGATCGCTTCCGGCTCGTACTTGATTCCGAGCACGTGTGGACTTTTGTGCGACGGACTTGTGTACACACGATTGGAAAGTCCGACAACAGACATTTGTTGGCGGAAAATTTGATAACCTGCTGGCCAACATTTGTTGGCGGAAAGTCCGACAACAAATGTCCGAAGGAGCATACACACGGTCGGATTTACCGGCAACAAGCTCACATCCAACATTTCCCGTTGGAAAATCCGATCGTGTGCACGCAGCATAAGAATTTCATAAATTTGAGGGAGAAAATGCAAGCACTGCAACACATTTAACTAGTTCCTGTCCGCCCTGTAGTCGAAAGACAACTACAGCGCGGGCTTACATCGCGGGGAGGGCATCCGAGGACGTCCTCCCATAAACGTGCTGTGCGCTCACCCCCTGCAGCACGCTTTGTGATTGCTGCGTCCTTCGGACACAGCTGATCACAGATCGAGGTAAAGGGCCAATCACAGTGGCCCTTCACCACATGATCAGCTGTGTTCAATGACAGCTGATCATGATGTAAACACAAGCGGGTTATCGGCATTCCTTTCCTCACACTGACAGCGTGAGGAGAGGAGAGCCGATAACCGGCTTGTGTGAAATGACATCTACACTGATAATCAGGGCACTGGTTATCAGTGTCCTGATCATCAGTACAGTCCCAACAGTGCCTGCCAGTGCTGCCGATCAGTGCCAACCAGTGCTGCCAATGGGTGTCACCTATCAGTGCCGCTTATCAGTGCCCATCAGTGCTGCTTATGAGTGCCCATCAGTGCTGCCTACCAAGGCCTATCAGTGCCCACTAGTGTCACCTATCAGTGCCGCCTCATCAGTGCCTCCTCATCAATGCCCATCAGTGCAGCCTATTAGTGCCCTTTAGTGAAGGAGAAAAATGACCTGTTTGCAAAATAATTTTTTTTATATGGGTACAGTGTAGCATGACCACGCAATTGTCATTCAAAGTGTGACAGCGCTGAAATCTGAAAATTGGCCTGGGAAGGAAGGAGGTAAAAGTGCCCGGTAGGCAATTGGTTAAACAACGCATCACAGTGAATGGCAGCGCATGAGCCCTACATCTACTTTGACTTCTTTTTTTTTTTTTTCAAGATACATTGACGACGCAGCCCTACAGTTCAACACAACTGTGCCTTCTGCCTTTTCTAAAAACTTTTTGGAGAAAAAAAAAAAAAAAAAACGAAGCATGAGTGTGAGCCCTGGCAAACATGAAGGCTGACTTTAGGGGAGAGATTTAGAAGCAGCCAGACCTGTAAAGTGTCTTTTGTAAAGGACTAGAAATAAATTAGCTTGGGTCAAGCTCTGTTTATACAGTGGACTAGCCCGGCATGACTGGCTTCTTGACTTAATAGTTTCCTTTTGCTTGACATTGCTCCCAGAAAGAAGACAAATTGTCTAAGGTCAGCCCGCGGATCAGCTCAGAGTGTAGAAGGAAATTGCACTATATCAACTAAATTGCACTGGGGTCTAGAACGCAGCATTAGACAGCACGCCAGTGCTCAGGGCCCTGGCGAAAAAAAAAAAAAATTGTAGATGGCATCATCTCAAGGAGGAAAGAGTAAGCACTTGTGGCTCTGTCTAGGCAGTCTCAGCTACTCCTGAACACTACTCAGTCTGAAAACTAAAAGCCGGAGATTAAGTGAAGTTTAGTTTGGAGGACGGTGGGGGAGCGGAGGACATAATTTTGTGCTTTTATAACATAGAACAGATGTACGTCATTTGCATGGGTCACCATCAAAACCGGCACCCTCCATGGGATCTGTTCATTAGAAAGGTCTATGTTTCAAAAGAAATATTAATTATGAAGTTGATATGGTCTTGGTATGGGACTGCAAACTATTTAGGCATGTTGGTATTTATAATGGAACTATGGCCAAGATGAAAATGTAAATATGATGCCTTTATGGTTTTTTGAGTCCTGCATATAACATAGTTTTATCATTTGTTGATCCTGCCGGTGAATTTGATATTACTCCACTTCCTTTCACAAGCCAGTAGAAGAGTTGTAAGTCATAAAACAATGGTTTAAACCTTTTTTTCTAAGAAAGAAAAAGGTTTCTGCAACTGTTTACAAGTGTTTGGCATTGGGCTTTAATTGGTGTGTCTCTTACGTAAATTTCCTTTGACGCTACGAGCATGTCCACCTGTCCATTTTGCCTATAGTTCCAATGAGCAGAAGCCCATAGTGACCAAAGTCTCCACTAGTTTTTAGACACCCACTGTTCTCTGTGCTGGCTATTTTACCAGTCTTGTTTTAAAGCTAAAGTTTAGGTATAGATGTTTTTACATAGATAAGTTGGTCCAGTTCGGACCAACGTACTGTAAGTATGTATGTGCCACACTTGTGGGATTCCCATGGAAATCTCTGTGGTAGACATCACTACTCCAGTGATCTCCACTAGCTTCCAGCTCCCAATTCCTGCTGCTTACTGAACACAGGAGGTTCCTCATTTAGTGCGGGAGCCTTTTGGAAATTATTTAACACAGTGGTCTCCAAACTGCGGCCCAGGGGCCGACTGTGACCCTTTGCTTGCCTTTATCCGGCCCTTGGGGCACTATTCCTCCTACTGATACAAGGCACTATTCTTCCCACTAACACCAACCATAGGGCATTAATTTCTGTATTGACGTCGTCAACAATGGGGCACTATTCTACCCTCTGGCACCAATGATGGGGCACTATTCTACCTTCTGGCACCAATGATGGGGCACTATTCTACCCTCTGGCACCAACGATGGGGCACTATTTCTCCAACTGACACCAATGATGGGGCACTATTCCTCCCACTGACACCAATGACGGGAAAACTATTCTTCCCACTGACACCATTGATGGGGCACTGTTTCTCCCACTGACACCAACAACGGGGCACTATTCTTCCCACTGGCACCAATGGGGTACTATTATTTCCACTGACACCAATGATGGGGCACTATTCCTCCCACTGACACCAATGATGGGGCAATATTTCTTCCACTGACACCAACGATGAGGCACTATTCTTCCCACTGACACCAATGATGGGGCACTATTCCTCCCACTGACACTAAGTATGGGGCATTATTCCTCCCACTGACACCAATGATGGGGCACTATTTTTCCCACTGACACCAATAATGAGGCACTAACAGGGGCGGACTGACCATTGAGCCACTCGGGCACTGCCCAAGGGCCTTGGGCCACTAGGGGGCCCCATCAGGGTTGCCAGCCTCACTAAAACCAGGGACAGTATGTATAAATCTGTGTTTTTTTACATCTGTCTATGTATACTGTGTGTACATGTATGTGTATACTGTGTGGCCCCATAATCTCTGATTGTCTGGGGGCCCATAATCTCCTATTGCCCAGGGGCCCATGAGTTATCAGTCCACCCCTGGGCACTAATATACAGTATCCCCTAATACCAAAGATGGGACATTGTTTACTCCCACTGATGCTGATACATTTTCTATTCCCACTGGCCACGGTCTGAAGCAAACTGGCCCTTTGTTCAGAAAGTTTGGAGACCCCTGGTGTAGATGAATGTTGTCCTTAGAATTGTTGATCTCACTCTGACGTTCGTGGCAATACCTCACATGTCCAATAAACAAAAAAAAGAATTCCTGTGCTTAGTGTATCAAAAACTCACAGAACAGCAGCACACAAAAAAATCTGAATACAAGACCAGTATTAATCCAAATTCTGTTCCATCTCTCACAACCAGAAACTGCATAGGATATGATAGAAACAGAGGGCAGTATCCGTAGTGTAAAACCACGTACAGCAAAATGGTTTATTCTAGACACAATGCCCTCACATAGCAGAGACAAGGCATTCAGTTCGGAAAAGCCGCCGTCAATCCTCAGGCAGACATGATGACCTGGCCCCGCCCAACGTGTTTCGCAAGTAGGCAGTCGTCATCTGGGGAAGAGGGCTAGCTGGATATTGATCTCTAATCTGGATCAAGAGCTGTGTTTGACAGCTTGGTCTCATTGCTGGGAGTGTGCAGTGCGCGTACCCTTAGCACAGAAACATTGGCTTCCCAGCAACGCATATGTGTGGTGCGTGGGTGCCAAAGCCAAACCCTTATGTGTTATGCGGTCGGCAACAGGTTAATTTCTATCACTAGGGGGCAAACAAGTCCCATTGAAACGTTCTCCAATCACCTCCTACTCTCAAAGTTATAACATTCCCATGCTCCCCAGAGGAAGAGGAGAACCTGAGAACCCCAACATGGGTGGTGTGGGGGAGGGGCAGCCCTTCTCATCATTGTAAAAGTTACAGCAGCCCAGATGAATGTTACTGAATAGCTAGTTTCCGGCTAAAAAAAATTATACCAAACCCATGGCTGCAGCTATTGATTATGAAGTTGATATGGTCATGGTATGGGACTACTAATTATTTAGGCATATTGATATTTATAATGGAACTATGGCCAAGATGAATAGTGACATATATGATGCATTTATGGTTTTCTGAGTCCTGCATATAACATAGTTTTATCACTTGTTGATCCTGCCCGTGAATTTGATATTACTCCACTTCCTTTCACAAGCCAGTAGAAGAGTTGGTGTAAGTCACTACTATTTCTTTATATTGGCTTTTAACATTTACAAATGCAGCAATTTAGAATTTGGATGAAATGTTTAGCGCTGGTAAACACTTTTTTGAAAGTAGTGCATTTTATATACAACTATATAGATCCAGGGCCGTCTTTAATATTAATTGGACCGTGGGCAAAACTTTTCTTGCCCCCCATGCAGTTTTGCTTTCCACCTGATCTGAGACATACAATAAATAGCAGCTAGACTCAAAATCAGTTTACTGAATCAGATCAGGCAGCTATTGCGATTGGTTGCCAGAGGTTACAGTGTAACATTACCGCTCACTGATTGGTTGCTAGAGGTTACAGCACACATTACGGCTCACTGATTAGTTGCTAGAGGTTATAGCACATGATTTCTGCTTGTTGATTGGTTGCTAGAGATTACTGTGGGTATGACCTCAGGGGGGCATGATATACATATCAATGTCGCAGGCCACCGCTATTTACATATGAATGCGGTCGCTATTTACCAGAGGTGGGGGACTCGAGTCACATGACTTGACTCGAGTCAGACTCGAGTCACCTGTTTGAGGACTTGCGACTTGCTTGACAAAATTAAATAAATGACTCGACTTGACTTTGACTTGTCACTAATGACTTGCGACTTGACTTTGACTTGGGCTATTTGACTTGCAATGACTTGGCACCACCAGTGCTGTGTCTTGGCCTAGGCAAAAGCTGCCCCCTCCACCCCACAAAAGAAAGCTGCCCCCAAGTCCCGGCTTCGGGGTAGATCAGTATTTTGACTTAATTTGTGACTTGACCAAAATAAATGACTTGACTTGCTTGACTTCTAGCAGGGATTCAACTTGACTTGCTTGCTTTTCGCCACAGTAACTTGGGACTTGCTTGTGACTTGAAGGTTAAGACTTGAGACTTGCTTGTGACTTGCACATGTGTGACTTACTCCCATCACTGCTATTTACATATAAATGCCTGTAATTTACATGTAAACACAGGGTCTGCAAGTGAGTCATCTGTACACAACAATAGGGCAGAGCTGGGCAGCATTAGTAGCAGCACTTCACACTGAGATATTGGGACACAGCACAGGACTAAAACCTCAAGGGATGAGGGAATTTAAACCAGGATAGTTGGCAAGTATGAGTCAGCTGCTTTGGGCCCCACAACAATGACAGGTGCCAGCTGCCCCTTTTGCCCTGCCTTAAAAACGGCCCTGTATAGATCAGTTTTACAGTGCCTTGCAAAAGTATTCACCCCCCCCCCCCCCCCTTGGCATTTTTCATGTTTTGTTGCCTCAAAACCTGGAAATAACATGTATTGTTTGAGGATTTGCATCATTTAATTTACAGAACATGCCCACAACTTTGAAAATGTTTTTTTTATTATTTATAGTAAAGCAAACAACAAATAGGACAAAATAACAGAAAAAGTCAATGTGCATAACTATTCACCCCGCTAAAGTCAATACTTTGTAGAGCCACCCTTTGCGGCTATCACAGCTCTAAGTCGCTTTGAATAAATCTCTATGAGCTTGCCACATTTTACCACTGGGGTTTTTGCCCATTCCTCCTTGCAAAACTGCTCCAGCTCCTTCAAGTTGGATGGTTTGCGCTTGTGAACAGCAATCTTTAAGTCTGACCACAGGTTTTCTATTGGATGGAGGTCTGGGCTTTGACTAGGCCATTCCAACACATTTACACATTTCCCCTTAAACCACTCAAGTGTTGCTTTAGCAGTGTGTTTGGGGTCATTGTCCTGCTGGAAGGTGAACCTCCGTGCTAGCCTCAAATCACACACAGAGCGGTACAGGTTTTGCTCAAGAATATCCCTGTATTTAGCACCATCCATCTTTCCCTCAACTCTGACCAATTTCCGAGTCTCCACTGCTGAAAAACATCCCCACAGCATGATGCTGCCACCACCATGTTTCACTGTGGGGATAGTGTTCTTTGGCTGATGTGATGTGTTGGGTTTGCGCCAGACATAACGTTTTCTTTGATGGCCCAAAAGTTATATTTTAGTCTCATCAGACCAGAGCACCTTCCTCCATACATTTGGGGAGTCTCCCACATGCCTTTTTGCAAACTCAAAATGTGCCATTTTGTGTTTTGCTGAAAGTAATGGCTTTCTTCTGGCCACTCTGCCATAAAGCTCAACTCTATGGAGCGTACGGCTTATTATCGTCTTATGTACAGATACTCCAGTCTCTGCTGTGGAATTCTGCAGCTCCTCCAGGGTTACCTTAGGTCTCTGTGCTGCCTCTCTGATTAATGCCCTCCTTGCCCGGTCCGTGAGTTTTGGTGTGCGGCCGTCTCTTGGCAGGTTTGCTGTTGTGCCATGTTCTTTCCATTTGGTTATGATAGATTTGATGGTGCTCCTAGAGATCATCAAAGATTTGGATATTTTTTCATAACCTAACCCTGACTTGTACTTCTCAACAACATTGTCCCTTACTTGTTTGGAGAGTTCCTTGGTCTTCATGGCAGTGTTTGGTTAGCGGTGCCTCTTTCATAGGTGTTGCAGCCTCTGGGGCCTTTCAAAAAGGTGTGTATATGTAATGACAGATCATGTGACACTTAGATTGCACACAGGTGGGCATCATTTCACTAATTATGTGATTTCTGAAGGTAATTGGTTGCACCAGAGCTTTTTATGGGCTTCATAACAAAGGGGGTGAATACATACGCACGTGCCAATTATCAGTTTTTTATTTCTGAAAAATAGTTTTATGTATATATTTTTAAAATTTTACTTCACCAACTTAGACTATTGTGTTCTGATCCTTCACATATAATTCAGATTAAAAAAAAACATTGAACTAAAGGCTGTAATGTAACAAAATAGATAAAAAGCCAAGGAGGGTGAATACTTTTGCAAGGCACTGTATATTGTTTTTTAATTATTTTTATTGAATTTATACACATATAAAACATTCCACATCATTTCAAAGACAAATATACAAAACATTCAAAGAAAAAAACACAAAAACACAACACTGGATCTATCCCACAACATACTCCTTCCATAGTTCTCAGGAAAAGTGAAGAGTCCCAAAAAAGTAAAAATTTTTAAAAGTTGAAAATATTCCACCACCAGAAAACCCCCCCCCCCCCCCCCCAACATATATTATTGGATGCCGTGAACACACTAATCCCCCCTCCCTCAATCTGTTTACCTTTGCCCAATTGCGTATTGGTGAATAATATCCCCTTCCTCCTACCTATAATATTTAAATCCCGAAAAAAACAAAACAAAAAAAAACATTTTTATATATAAATCTGTGACCTTTCCCAACCCTATTTATTTATTGTGGGGGAGGAGAGAGAACTATATAGATCAGACCAAAATGAGGGACAAATGAGAAGGAAAGAGGGACAGAGGGACTTTGCTCCAAATCAGGGACAGTCTCTCGAAATCAGGAGCTGTGATGTAGTCATTATATGTATACACGCACATATAGAAATAATTATATTCTGTTCAATATGATTAAATATATTATATATATATATATATACAAACCATACGTGCCACATAGGTATGTGTGTGACTTCATATATGTCTCCCCTCCATATTATGCTCCCCCCCCCATATTGATGATGTAATTTATACAAATAATCATCTATCTCCAAGAGAAGTGTGTCCGTCACAATCCGAAATAAAAAACATCCGTCATTTTGGAGTGATTAACGTCCTCCAGATGGCGGGGTCCTCGGATTTCAGCAGTCCCGCTTTGTTGTGATAATGATATAGTATCCAGAATGGGAATGTTTACTTTTTTCTTCTCCTTGCCGTATGGGTCAAACTTGGATTCCTTACAATCCTATTAAAGCATGGAGCTCATTGTAATTGTGTGTACAGATGAAAGCAGATTCCGTTATTATTTTTCCTAATTGTAAACCGATGCTGCTAGACTTACAGTACCGGGGGGAGGAAAGGCTGGTGGGAGGGGGGGCAAAAAAATCCTAAAAAACAGAAAAGAGAAGAAGGGAGGGGACGACATGAAAGGACCACCACTGGCCACTTATGTAATCAATTCATATATGTCAAATCGGAGCAGAGATGGCTATCATTCTCTGTTAGCCGCCGCAGTGACAGGCTGCCACCCCGGTAGATGCAGGAAATGGAGCCATTTTCGAAGATTGGCTTAATACTACAGTTGATCTCAGCGATAATTTTAAATGGCAGTGGGGTGACGTTATGGAGGGGGTCAAAGGGAAAAGGCCAACGTTGCCTGTTGTTTCTGTTTAGCAGATCATAGTCGTTTACCGTAACTTTTAAAAAGTAAGTCCAGGCAATAAGTAAAAGTGGTTGGTTAACTGCTAACCATATCCAGGAATCCCTGCAGCTGTGCTAAAGTCATAAGATCTAGGCCCCTTTCGCACTTGTACAACCTGAAAATCGTGCGACTTAGACGCGACTTTGCCGCGTGACTTTGCCGCGACTTTGATGTGACTTAAGGCAATGCCTGTGTCATCTTGAGGTCTATGGACGCACTTTGCAGTCGCACGGATATGAATGGTACCCATTGGAAATCATGGGGTACGACTTGTCAGGTGACTTTACAGTTCCAAGTCACAACACAAGTCGCACAAGTGTGAAAGGGGCCTTACTGTGATCTGTAATTTAGGTCCTTTTCGCACTGGGGCGCCTTCAAAGTCGCCCGACTCCGAAGCCGCCCCGCACAGCGAGACTTCAGTGCGGCTTGCAAAGGACTTCTTTAACCACTTCAATACTGGGCACTTTCCCCCCTTCTTGCCCTAGCCGATTTTCAGCTTTCAGCGCCGTTTAAATGACAATTGCGCGGTCATGCTACACTGTACACAAACAGAATTTTTATCATTTTGTTCTCACAAATAGAGCTTTTCTTTTGGTGGTATTTAATCACCAGTGGGGGTTTTATTTTTTGCTAAACAAATTAAAAAAAAAAAAATTTTGAAGAAAAAAAAAGTTTTTCTTTGTTTCTGTTATATAATTTTGTAAATAAGTAAGTTTTATCCTTCACTGATGGGCACTGATAAGGCGTCACTGATGAGGTGGCACCAATGAGGTGGCACTGATGGGCACTGATGATGGGCACTAATATGCAGCACTGATGGGCACTGATAGGGGGCACTGATGGGCACTGATAGGTGGCACTGATATGCAGCACTGATGGGCATCCTCAAAGACGTCATATGACCACTTCCTGCCCGGCCTATAGCAGAATGACGGCCGGGCGGGAAGTGGTTAATAGAAGTCAATGCAAGCCGCTCCAAAGTCGCCCCCAAGTAGTGCAGGAACCTTTCTCTAAGTTTGAGCGACTTAAGTCGCTCCAATTAGAACGGTTCCATTCCACTAAATGGAGCGCGACTTGTCAGGCGACAAGTGTGAACTGGTACTTACTGTCATTTATTCATGGCAGGCAGATCCCACAGTTGTTTCATAGGATAAACGCGAAGTCATCTGCGCTCTAAGGGCCGGTTCACACCACATGCAGTCCAGTCCTTTTTTTTTTTTTTGTCTGCATCAAAAACGCATGGACAGCAAGTTACATAGATTCCAATAGTAAAGTTCACACCATTGCAGTGTGTTCCAGTAAAATCAAGTAATGCAGAACATGCTACATTTTTTCGGCAAGAAATTATACTGCAATACAACAAAATGCATCAGAAACGCACTGGAGCACATCAAAAATTCACCGGAACGCATTACATCAAAACTAAATGAAGAAAAATGTAAAAAAAAACAAAAGGAAATATGGCACCTGGAACGCATCCGAATGCATTAAAAATCCAAAACGCACACGCAGAAATGCACCCAGACTGCAATTCTGTGGTGTGAACTGGCCCTAAAGGGTACATTAAAGTTCCTAGGCAATCCAGCAATATTTTGGTGCACCCATCAGTTCGATTAGGATGAACTCAAGAAACTCACACACACAAAAATAAAGAAGATAAATCAGTTTGGGTTCCTCTTTTCCTCTGCTTTCTATTGACTTTGGTATCTGAATATAGCAGGAAATCTTAATATTAGCAACTCAAAAAGTGAAATTCCGCTGGTTTATTCCCCCCCCCCAGTTTGTAGTTAGAGGGGTTTTTTTTGGGTGGGGGGGCAAGTACCAATTGTTATTCCCCCACTCCCCACTTTCCCAATTCTTGCCCAGGCGAGGATGACATCCCTTGCTCCACCCCCTCCCTTCCCACATCCCTCCCGGGACACATCAGGAGGCTGCAGGACCATTTACAAAGCGCCACATACATACTGCATATGTACAGTGAGGAGCCGGCTGTGGTTCTCCTGTATCCAAGATGGCGGCACTAAGGACCCACAGCTGTATCTGATTTTTAAAGGCTAACGGCTACAGTATTTGTAGCTGCTGACTTTTAAAAAAGAAAAAACAAACTCAAGTTGTTCTTTAAGGGTAAAAACTTCAAGTGAAATTGAGAAAAGAAACATTTTGAACCTCAAAGCTAGTAGTTGTCCTCCCCTGTACTTTCTTTTCTGCCACTGGATGCTGACAGTCTTTCAGGTTGGTGGTGCGTATTTACGCAGGCGTGCGCTTACAGCAGAATGTTGCAGGAAATGTTGCTCCTATCTTTACATTGCAGGCACTTTTTGCAGCATTAAGGACATGCCCACTGCTGGAAGAAAATGAGGAGGAACGGGACCTATGATGTCATGCGCCTGAACCAAGGACATCCAAAAAGGTATGATTTTATTTGATTTTTTTTTCTAATAGAGGTTGGGTGTGCTCCAAGAGAGCGTAGGCAGTGGTGGGGTTGGAAATAGAGGAGAGCCAAGACTAGACCTTAAGAATACCAGTAAATATACATACACATACACTAAATATGGGAGCTTTGCAAGTGCATCTAAAAAGGTGCAATAAGCCAAATCATATAATGTTCAGGCAACGTTTAGACATTTTCTTTTTTCGGTTGCTTCCTCTTCCTCCCCTACCCTGCTGGAAAGATAGTTAAGGTCAAACAACTCGGGAGCTGGGTGCTCTCCTTCAGCACCCATATGTACTTAGCCTATGGGTTTTGAAGGCAGCTCTAGAAACACAGTAGAACCGTCTTAAAACACAAAGTATTTGCATGTTGGAAAACAACAATGCAGTGTACGGAAACTGATGCTTGTATGGATTAGTGCTTATGGACAATGGACCAACAAAATAGTACAACCGGCAGACTTTGTTGGACCACAAGGCTGTTCTATTGGCCATCTATTCATGTAGCTGTCCACGTGGTGGGGCTTTAATGTGGTTGTTAATAAGAGAACATCTGTATTACATGCATGGTTTGTTAGCCTTACATGACTGAACAAGGACACTTTAAAGTCTTACTAAACCCAGGACCCTGCATTCACTATATCTGGTCTCCCACAGTACACAGAACATGGAAATTCAAATTCTTATGACTTCTATCATTGTTTGGTTAAATCTTGTAGGAGGAGTTTTCATTCTCCTCTGACTGTCCTCTGAGACTGTAGGCCCCCTGACCCTCTGTCTTGACAGTGCTGATTGGCCCTGTGCTGATCACATGCACCCTCCCCCCAAAAAATAAAAAAACTCTCTAGCAATACACACCAAACTGAGCATGTGCAGAGTGACTCCAAAAGCTCTGTCTTATCAGGAGATGGATTGGGGACAGTTTATGCATTCTTTATTTAACAGAAAGGTTTTCATAAAAGAGTACAGTAGGCGTTAGAATATATGAAATTCAATAAACACCAAGTAGTCAGGCAGCAATGAAGAGCATTTTAAGTAAGTTATAAAGAGCATTTATACAGGCAGTAGATAATGGCGTTACAAAACCCACATTAATAGAATCTCAAAGCCAATGTGGGGGGCTCAATGTAAAGCGTCATTCCGTAAGATGCATCAAACTTCAACATTCGAACTGTATGGTAAGTGTGTCTCATCCAAAAGCAACCAAATCAAGGTTCTTATAGAGACTGACCTCTATTGAATGGGATATAATAGCCTGACCTAAATATAGAATATAAAAACGCATTCCAGCCTATCGGGGCTGTTTTTATTGTCAGGTTGGGTCTGTTTATATTCATCTGTATAGGAGAATTCCAACCAATAGAGCCAAGTTTTGGTAAATGGTAAATTTGCTGGTGGTCCCTTTGAGGGAGCTAATTAAACCTCCCATAGGCTTAATATCCTCAATGTGGTGAAACCATTCTTGAATTGTGGGCGGTAAAGGGGGCTTCCGTAAGGCTGGGATGCAAGAGCATGTTGCATTAGTATAGCCTGCTTAACACAGGAGGTATTTGCATGCCAATCTTTCATCATACCAGGGTTTATTCCTTTTTTTATGATAGCGGGTGAGGCCAAGCTTATTGTTCTGTTATGCCTCTTGGCCAACTGTATGTCCAAATTGAAGTTCTAGAAAATTATTTTAAGAATGAAAATTAGAGTCTATCAGCAGCTAGGTTAGGCTTTCCCAGGTAAGTATTATTGCAGCATTTTTACGAGTGACTAGACTGTAAATTTTAAACACGGCTCCATCTTTGTACACCTTTCTGGCCCAGTTTGCGATAGAAATCTCCTCCTCCACCAGTCTATAGACCGTATCTGGCTTTCCATCACACAATCTCTAATGTATCTTTCATCCGTAGCCGAGCGCGATTCTAGACCAGCTCAGTTTGGATGCGGCCTCCTCTCCACGTTATATAAAGAATTACCATGCCCCAAATATTTACATCTCAGGGATGAAGCCAGACCAAAACTCTATTATTTATAAATTTCACAAATAAACTGAGAACCAAATCTCGCTTTGTCTCCGTGCCAAAACCCAGTTCCCAGTGACGGAGTTTAAAAAAGTATTTTTTAATCTGTAAAAGTTTACAAAGTATCACAGCATGAAATATTATAAATTGACCTAATGTTTTTTAAGTACGAGCACCAATGCTTCGCCATGACCTTGCTTCATCTGCAACATATGAGGATTGTATTGCTTTTGGCAACCGGCCGCCGGACCATCTGCTCCGTCAAGTGTTTGCGGGAGTGTTAAGGCTTTATAACAAAAGATAAATACACAGGCGGAACATTCGTGCCTGTCGGATATCACAGCTATGTGAGAACTACAAGCAAGTTTTCTATAAACAACTTACCAAAAGCAGTTCTGGACTCGAGCCGTCATATTTTCTGGCTGAAAAAAGATCAGCATGGTTTATTTGTCACGCTGTATATAGGTACTTACTGTATGGAAAAACGGTTACTTTAAGTAGCTTTGTCAGTCCTTCAGAGAAATGTCAGCTGTGTCTAAAGCGAAAGTATCCAAGATTTATTACAAATTTAAAGCATTAATCCACCCTATCAGGAAGTTTAGCACAAAGCTCTCCTTACCGACGGTGTTCCCACCCACCATGGTGTCTAACTCCTCCCGCTGTAAAAAGTACTTTAGACACTACTGAAAATGGAAATTCGTTGGCTGAAAGGGTAAGTGTAATGCTTCTAGATTAATTTCTTTAATGTTTGTGTAGCACCCTGGTGTTTAGACAGGGTTGCTAAGAAATTTAGTTTGCCAGGTGGTAGTTTTCCTGGCTAATTGTTAGGAGATCAATTGATTCCCCTCTAATTCTGGAATTGCTGCACCTTTTCTCTTCTGTCACTAGGTGGCACTGTGCTTGTGACATTAGAATGACAAGGGGGCTTAGCAAGGTCAGAGTATGAATGGATGGGGTGTCTCAGCCAATTGGCAAGGGTTTCTTTAGTCCCTACTGGGAGAGCCTATTTACTTGGGTGGAGTAAGGTGATCGAGGTTCTGTGCCACCTGGACGGCTGTCTGGGTGGACGTGTGTTACGTCGCCCCGGGTTGCTAGGCCAAGCCAGAGGCCTATCCCAGGGACACCTGGCTGCTAGGCTGCCTAAGGCCTATCCAGGAGCAAGAGAAGTAGGATTGGGACTGCAGGATTGGAGTCCAACCGAGTTGTGAAGGTTCAGTCAGATGGGGAACTAGTTGTGGTCGGAGGTAGAGGGGAAGCTGTCGCCACTAAGGGACCATCCACCTTGTTACCGGAGACTACAGTGAGTAAGCTGGAGCCAGTACCCGAGCAGTCTTCTCACCAGCCGGGAATGGTGAAGAAGGGGGAAAGCTTCAACAGGTGCCAAGCCAGGGACGCAGCAGGACAGCAGGGGTGACACTTGAGGAGCATTGAGTGCCAAGCTAGGGACCTAGCAGGATAGGTGATGCTTGAAGAGTATACAGAGTGCTAGCTGTGGAAGAGCTCAGGAGATTAAGTGGCGATTGGATCTGGAAGTCTAGTGAAAGACTGGGAGCTCAGTGAGTAAAAGTCTACAGTGAGAAACTGTAGTGTAAGAGAAGAACTTTTCTGTGTTGCCAATAGTTAGATACAACTACTGTTAGTAACTGCTACAAGATTGTTGCTATAGGAGACAGCGGTCCTACCTATACAGAAGTGGTGTCCGGCTGGAGGCCTTCACCTGTATAGCTATCTACCTATAGAAGTTTCGGAGTCTGCCAATTATCAGTGCATCTACTTAAGAGTGTCCTTGCCCTAACCCTCTCTCCCACTGTTCTGTTAAGAGACAATAAATCGTTTTTGCATTCAAAAAGTGACTGGCGCCCATTACTCCATCTTGCATCACACCCACCATGCCTTGTAACCCACTCTACAAAGACGGATGTCAGCTATCCCTGACTCTGGAGGTCACCATTAGGCCTTTAGAGTTCCGGGACCTTGCTACATTTGCAAGAATATAAACAAATGCTTTATAATTCTTTAACACTTTTTTAGTTGATTTGTACAATATGGTGCATTCATTGCACTCGGTTTGCAAAGCATACTGTTCCTTTTTTAACAGCCCAATTATAGCCATTTTTTTCTTGAAAAAAAAGTCAACACTGAAAAGCCTGACAGAAATGTGAACATTTCCATCAGGCAACGCAGCTTGGCCCCTGACCTGCCCCTCAGCCTGTGACTGAACAAACTAGGAGCATTAGCAAACTGATAAGACCACTCCTCTGCTCACTCCGCTCTCTTCTTGTCTGCATGTTCACTGTCAGCACCTAAAGCATGCTGCACACCTGATTGGCTCAGAGTGCTGCCCCAACCTCCCCCCAGTCTGAACGCTGCTGTAAAGAGGATGTCAGGAAGCTGATAGCATGGCATAGGGCCATTCCAGTGGTGGATTCTGTCTGAGGAGGCCATTTTTGACACCTACCGCCATTGGTTGCTCAGGACACTGATGGACAGGCTTCGCAATATGGATGGAGCCCCGAGGTCCTTGTAGGCATCTCTACTTAACAGAGTAGCTGTGTAAACCCATAAGGCAGGTGTTCAGCTGCAACACACTCAGAGGCAACAATGACTTTAGATACAACCATGAATGACACTCACTGTCACTGAACCATACGAAATAAGTGGAGCCATACCTGAGACAGGCCCCATACGAATTTACATTTGCTTAAAATGACCACCTTCAAGGATCTTGAACCCCACCAGCTGCTATGACATATTCGAACCAAACTCTTAACTGTCAGCAACAGAATGCAACAACCATCCACTCAATTTTAAAAGGGGGAGTGAGGGTGGGAAGCTTCCCCAATGACAGCTCTTCTCCAACTGAGGACTTCCTAGGACCCTCCTACCAACCATTCCCTGAATTTCCCCCTATTCCTCTCTGACCCACCAAGACAGTAAGTACCCCAATCCCTTATTTGCTTTTAACCTCCAGAAAGGGTCCCTCCTATGCCAAACCCCTTTTAACCCCATCATCACTGCATCCATCTTTTTCTTACTCCGAGCCTAACTATCTTGAATTTTTAAGGTTTAATTGAGCAAGCTGAAGTTAGAATCTGATTGGATACTTCGTACAGCAGCTCCAGATTCTGTCTGCTCCAGGTTTAGTAAATTCCCCTCTGTATATTTAACAATTTTTTTAAATAAATACCTAACTGCATCCATTTGGTGCTTTTTTTCCATCCACCTGGAGCACAGCTTTAGGAGAAAAACAATAATTACTTTGTTAAACAATAACTAAAATGAAAGCGTATTTGTATTTACTGCTAATAATCGGCTTATTACATGCGGCACGTTGCAATAAAGGTAATTATAGCGCTGTCACATGCGAGAAGTCAACATCACAGGCCCAGCTGTTCCTGATTTGTAGGCCTCTGTAAAATGACTGACATGTTTTAAGATATTTACTGTACACTGAGCTTTTGTGACTCGAACCACACAATCCGTCTGTCAAAATAAGTCAACACTCACGGCTCTTTTTTTTTTCCCAGCGAGTCATTTTCTGAAAACATTTCCTGATGTGTTCTTGCCATGAGCAAGACTGCTGACGTCCACCAGACAGGTATGTGAAATTAAAAAACAGCCAAAAAAATAAAGAAAAAAAAATATTTTAACAGAACAACAATAGTAAAAATAATATTTAGATGGGGCCTTGTTGTTACTTTTAGATGCTCTGTTTAGGACACGATAAACAATAGAGGCAACACAATAAATCAAAGAGAGGATTGGTATTGCTGCCTAGTAAATGCCACAAGTTGTTAAAGGCTGAGAGGTCCCGCAGGTTGCCGGCTTAAAGGGACTCTGCCAAATGAAAATCATGGAGGCTGCCATTGTTCAAATTTCCTTTTTGAGAATGATTGTTCATTTTTCCAGCAGGTCATTTTCTAAAAACATTTCCTTATGTGTTACCATGAGCAAGACTGTTGACGTCCACCAGACAGGTATGCAATTTTTTTCTAAAAAGTAAAAAAAAAAAAAAAAGAACAAAGTAATTTTAACAGAACAAAAGTGGTAAAAAGAACCAACAATCTTTGGGTTGAGCTTTGTTGTTTCTTTTAGATGCTTTGTTTGGGACATGTTAAAAAGCAATAGAGGCGAGAAGTGAAAGCAAATAGGGGACTCCTATTCCTCTCCAGCAAATGCCACAAGTTGTTAAAGTTGGAGAGGTCCTGCAGGTTACTCTGCCTTTACGAGAATCATGGAAGCTTCCAAAGTCTGAAAGGTCCTTCAGGTTACCTAAAAGGGACTCGGCCTTTATGAGAATCATGAAGGCTGCCAAAGCCTGATAAGTCCTGCAGGTTACCTTAAAGGGACTCTGCCATGTGAAAATCATGGAGGCTGCCAAATCTGAGTGGTCCTGCAGGTTATTTTATAGGGACTCAGCCTTTCAAGAATCATGGAGGCTGCCAAAGCCTGAGAGGTCCTGCAGGTTACCACAAAGGGACTCTGCCATGTGAGAATCAGGGAGGCTTGCAAAGTCTGAGAGATCTTGCAGGTTACCACAAATGCACTCTGCCATTATGGAATCATGGAGGCTGTCAATTTAAGAGATCCTGCAGGTTACCTTAAAGAGACTCTGCCATTTGAGAATCATAGCTGCCATTGTTCAACTCTTTTTTTGAGAATGCTAGTTCCTTGGCTGTCATGCTGAAGCCTTGGCTTCAATGCTTTCTTAGCAACCCATGATTAAATATAGACAGATGGAATTTCAGATACTTATCCAAAATTCATTTACAGCTTGCTTGCTCTGAGTCTGTGGGTTTTGGACAAGTGAGGAAGGATAAGAACCACTGTCAAGTTTTTACTTGCTAACTAAGTAGAAATTTAATTCGGCTCCATGCTACATAAGCTGCTATGGGCAGAATTTAATTTTACATACATATAATTATTAATCCAATCCAGTTGAGTCCAGCCATACTTGAGATCATATCAAATCAGCTCAATGAGATGGTCCTTTATACCAATTGATATTAATAACAGACGATCTAGCCCAGTGATGGCGAACCTTGGCATACCAGATGTTTTGGAACTACATTTCCCATGATGCTCAACTACACTGCAGAGTGCATGAACATCATAGGAGATGTAGTTCCAAAACATCTGGGGTGCCAAGGTCCGCCATCACTGATCTAGCCTCTCTTTGTATGTATTTAAAGTATTTATTGCTGTCAATGTCCCCGCTGGGGAAATTACCTTCTCTACTTAAACTGGTGGCCATTGTCACTGAGATGGAAAGTGATGGGAAATCCAACATTTTACAGTTGTCACCAGAACAAGAGGTGTGTTGAATCTTCCAATGGGAACACCTGTTCCTGCGAATACTGTCTAAGAGGGGATATCATCTTACTTTGTAGAGATTTCCTTTCACTTCCTGTTGTGTCTCTATTACAGGAAATTAAATCTCCCCAATGGGAAACAGACAGCAAAAAACAAATATTATGTAAAATATGTCTAAGGATCAAATAGTTAACAATTATTATGTATTACCAGGATTATCCTTTGGTCTATATACCCCCTGTACGATGCGCCTTTTGCCTCTGATGCCGCGTACACACGAGCGGACTGTCTGGCAGAAAAGGTCCGATTCCGTCGGACATTCCGATCGTGTATGGGCTTCATTGGACCTTCATCGGACCTTTTCTGTCGAAAATTCGTCGAAAATTCAGACGGACCTAGAAATAGAACACGTTTCAGATCTTTCCGACGGACTCGAGTCCGATTGAAAAATCCGTTCGTCTGTATGCTAGTCCGACGGACAAAAAAGACGCAAGGGTGGCTATTGGGTACTGGCTGTGAACTTCCATATTCTAGTCCGGTCGTACGTCATCACATTCGAAACGATCGGACTTTGGTGTGATCGTGTGTAGGCAAGTCCGTTTCGTTGGAACTCCGTCGGAACTCAGTCGAAAAGTCCTTCAGTTCAGGTGGACGAGAAGTCCGCTCGTGTGTACGCGGCATTAGGATCCACTCCGCCGGACCCTGTGGGATCTCTTCCTACGGTTCCATCTGGTGACGCCCCTAGTGGTCCGGATCTGAGGTGTGTGGTTCTATAATGCTTCTTTTGGGGTGAAGGTGGAGTTTGCTCCTCTTGTTTGCACGTGTGTATGTAAAAAAAGTATATTTGCCTGTTAATATTGTCTGTTAATATTTCTTAATTATATATTTTTTTTTGTAATTTTACCAGTATATGACTATTATAAAACCTCATTAGTTTTTATACGAAAAAATTTGTATGCATTGTCTAAATTTCAAATTGAAATAATTTTAACTGGTACTTAGTGTCTGGTTTATAATATATGCACCTTAAAAATCCCTATCCCACTGCTTAAACAATGTATTCATGTATCAAAAGGGATGAGGTGCTATTGATACACATCTCCCACCCACATATAGATATACTTTACTAGCAAAAAACAAACTCTATTCAAAATAATAAAAAAAAAAAAAAATTCAGCTGTACATATGATTTTTGCTTTCTGCACCTAAATACAGCTAAATGAACATATAATTGGTTTATATGTTAATATTGTACTATACTCCATCTATGCCTGTTCGATAGTGTCACTCTGCTACATTCTGTGTTGCATTTTCAAGAGGAAGCTGTAGCCCCGTTACAGTTTTTTTTTTTACATTTACTGTACATTGAAAGTGTATTAATTAGACTGGCTGGGAAGGAGTTAACATCTAGGGGCAATCAAGGGATTAATTGTGTGTCTAACAAGTGTAATATCTGCTGGTTTTACGAACAAATCTGGCTGTTTTTTCCTTCCTGCTTTGTATGGAGAAGAAACCGTCAGGTCGCTGATCTGTGTACAGAGCCCTGTGTGTTTGTAAACACAGGACTCTGTGCTGTCATTGGCTTACGCCGATCAGCAGGTCCCAGCCATAAATTATTGTCCGGGACCTGCTGACCAAATCCCTCTGTGGCCAGTGGCAGCGTGGGTTAGCAGGGGGCGCACAGGCGCGCTCCTAACCTGGAACAGGCTGGATGAAATACAAGAGAGGCCCGGAGTGAAAGGAAAAGCCTAGACGGAGGGCTGACATGACTGGGTCAGAAGAGGTTTGAGAATAGGAGTAGCAGTTGCTAGGTAGGGAACGTAAGAAGTTTGTGCACTTACCTGATTGGGAAATGAGGGGAGCAGGAGGGGCCTCAAGCGTTGGTATGTGGGAAGCGTCTGGGAGGAGCTTAGTTGGATGAGAGCTTGGAAGGTTTTTGGGTTATTGTGGTTGTTTTTGGTTTTCTGTTTTCTTGCAGGTTCTGGAGCTGAGGCAATTTTGTCATAGCGGCTGGCGGGGGCACAAGGTCCTTGGATCTGTGATAATTAGGCGCAAAAAGGTACATTTGTAGGGACTCGACTGAGGTACGGCTCCCATTATTCTGGTTGGTGGTACCTGCGATATTGGTTTGTCTCCGAGCTGGTGCTTTCTGCGGCTGGATGCCTAAAATGGTGGTTACGCAGGTACTTGGAGTGCATGCCCACAAGGACCTGGGGGCCTCTAGAATACTGTATGATGTTCATGTGTTAATATGTTATTTATATACCATACATACTTCTGTACAAGCGGACTTTTTCAGCACATTTTTTATGCTGAGAAAGCCCCCCTCGGCTTATACTCGAGTGAGGGCAGGGCCGGACCGGCCTTTCGGGATACCGGGCATTAGGCTGCTTGCCCTGGGGCCGCTTTTGAACTGTGGCTGCAGTGCTCCCCTCTCTTCCTCCCTTACACAGCGGGAGACCGCTGTGTCTCGGAGCTGACTCTGAAATTATAGGCCGCGCTATGACAAAAGTCCCGCCCTCCTCCTAGACCAGCTTGTGTGATAGACAGAACACTGCGTCCAAGCTGGTCTAGGAGGAGGGTGGGACTTTTGTCACGGGGCGGCCGAACATTTCAGACTGAGCTCCGAAATACAGCGGGAGATGCCCGCTGTGCCATCCAGGTACTGGCTGCTGCTGAGACTGCATGAATGGGCAGTCACTACTAGTGAGGCTGCATTGATGGGCACATTGAGGCTGCAATGACGAGCATAATGAGGCGGCAATGATGGGCATGAGACTACAGTGATGGGCACGATGTGGCTGCGGTGATGGGCACAGTGAGGCTACAATGAATGGCATGGTAAGGCTGCAAGGATGGGCTTGGGGAGGCTGCGGTGATGGGCACAGTGAGGCTACAATGATGGGCACGGTAAGGCTACAATGATGGGCATGGTGAGGCTGCAATGATGGGCATGGTGAGGCTTCAATGATGGGCACGGTGACGCGGCAGCCTCTGTGTTGTCTGTGCCACACCGCATCCTGAAAATTTACCAGTAGCTGCTGCATTTCCCACCCTAGGCTTATACTCGAGTCAATAGGTTATTTGTGCTAAAATTAGGTGCCTCGGCTTATATTCGGGTCGGCTTATACTCGAGTATATACGGTACTTGGTTAATAAAAGGCTGCTATGGCCATTAAACTCCAGTGTGTGTCATGTCTGGTCAATTTATCACAAGTGGTCGGTGGAGTGGCCTCTTTGGTACCCTAGTCATGATCCAGCCAGCCCGTACAAGCAGTAAATGTACTGTGGCCAGGTGGCAAGCGGTTAAATCTTTTTTTGGATGGAGACGATCTTTAAAAATCATACTGAAGTAGCTAATGGTGTCCCTACACCATAGCATGGTAAACCTAAAGGCTCCGACTTGGTTAGTCAGGTGAATTTGTGGACGGTGCCCCGCGGTCTGCTAACAAACAGGGCGCTCGGTTTGTATTAGCACAGCAGAAAAGATAAGTCTGCAATGCAAAGTGATGGCGGAATGAAGGAAAGTATTGCTTAACAGAGAGAGTTAGATTAGGGGAATGTTTTTCATAGCCGAGACAAGCCGAGGATTTCCTAGACAGTCTGTCGGCATAAAACAACAACCGCGCAGAGAACCAGCTGAAGAAAAGTGATCTGAGGATTTTTTAAAGGCCAAATATTTACCAGAGCGATTGTGGACGGAAAAGTCTAATTCATCCATTTAGTGCCACATAAAAACAATACATCAGGATTGTAAAACTGGCCTTGAGGCAGATGTATAGAAAAGACAGAAGTGAGGCATTTATATTTCACTTAAAACATAAATTGTATTTTAAATTCAATCTGCCTGTACAGTAGCGTTGAGAGAGGCACTTCCAATACTAGGAGCCAATCAGGATCAGTGTAAGCAGGAATAAAGAGCAAAAGGGATAACTTATCAGTGTGCTACTGCTCCTTTACTGTCCAATCAGCCAGCTGGGGGTGTGGCTTTGACCAAGCTGTGCTGCTGTAGTGTTGTCTGGCAGGGGTGCCAAGATTACAAACCTGGCTGCACAGAATTACAAACTCTTCAGCACCGGGGTCTCTAAACTTTTCAGCACGAGGGCCACACTGCATATCATACAGATATTCACAGGCCAATGAAAAAAACAGTTTTATAAATGAACAAATCAAATTTAAATAAATTAATACGTTTTATTTGGAGTCTTTTTTTTTTGGAATCAGCATAATATGATTTAGAACAACAGAGACAAAAACTTCAGTAAACAAAAGAAAAAGTAAACTTAAAGGGTAACTCCACTTTTGTGGGGGAAAAAAATAGCAAATAAAGAAAAAATAATATAGCACATATAATTGTGACACTAATCATATTGTAATTAAATGTTATTAAAAAATACCTTTCCTTTTTAACCTGCAGCCACTGTATTTTCCCGAGAATGCAATACAATATGGCTACCTGGAGTTGTTCTGTACACAGAATGTGTACTGAACACCGCCCAGAAACATCATTTCCTGCTTGTGTGATTGGCTCACAAATTTTCCCAGAAGTCTGCACTAAGATACAAGTCAGATTTCAGGCATCCCCTGCAACAAAAATTTCATTTTTGGAGAGATACTTTCAATAGGAGCACGTCTAAAGGGATGCAGGCCCAGCAGATTTCTTCACTAGTGCTCTGCAGCTGCACACCTGACAGTTAATTATGAGACAAACACACAGGGATTTCTTCAGAATAACAAAAAGGTAGGAATCTGCAACAAAGGTTGTTATAATCCTTGCAAAGTACATCGATCACCCAGTCCTCTCAGGCATGCCTCTCAGTCCTCTCCTGACTGTAACACTCACCAGCCCTCCTGGCTGTCTTCCTCCATGGAGATCTGGTAGTGTTCTCCTGCTGTCCTCAACCTTGCTCCCGTGCCTCCTTGCCCGAGGTCACCCCCCCCCCCCCAGACTAGAGGGCACCCTCAAGGGCCACCTACAGCCTAACACCCCATCTCCAGCTTCCACCCGAACTCTACTGACCCAGCTGGGCTGACCCTGAGTATTGGAGTGTGCCTGCCCCCTGCCAACCCATCTGTTGGAGATTGGTCAGGGCCCTCATGAGTACTCCAGGCAGCTCCTCCTCACCTCCGCTCCCATTCTTCTGGAAGTTTCCAGCAAGCTCCAGAAGTAGGGGGAGGTCTCAAAGATGTTGCCTGTGAGTCATCCATTCCTCCCTGAGTAACTCAAACCCTGACCTAGAAAAACACAAGCTTGGCTGCCAGCCAAGCCTAACAATTTACCTAGACTACACAAAAAAAATCTATTCTAGCACACTAGAGGGTGCTACATATGATTAAAAAATATATATATTCCCATACTTCTCTTTTAAGGCCATCAGAGTCCCTATCAGAGCCTCGTCTTCTTATATCAGAGTCCCCATCAAAGTTCCTCTTACATTGGTGTCCCTCATTACATGGAAGACCCCCTTACATCAGGGTCACCATCAGAGTCCCTATTTTCATCAGAGCCCCCTTATATCAAAGTCCCCATCAGAGACTCGCCTCCTTATATCAGAGTCCCCAATGAAGTCTCCCTTAAGCCTAATACACACTGAGATTGAGTTATTAAAGTTGTAGAGTGCAAAATCTGGTGAAGCTGGGTAGCCAATCAGCTTCTAACTTCAGGTTGTTCAATTAAGCTTTGAGAATAAAACCTGGAAGCTGATTGGTTTCTATACAGAGCTGCACCAGATTTTGCACTCTTCGTTTTAAGAAAATCAATCCTACTATCAGTAGGATTGAACAAAAAAAAAACTGAAGAGCTTAGGGGAAGCTGTACTAACAATCCGATTTGGGTACAGTCTCCCCACTGAGCTATTGTGTTCTGATAGGGGGAGCCCCCCCTTCTAGAACACACTGGGCAGCGCTCTCAGGCATTGGCTGAGAGCACTGATCGTATGCCGATCGGCAGCCCTTTTTTGGTCATGCCCCTTTGGCAGTAGCCAGACGTTTAGACGGCTTCTGTCGGACTGGCTGCTGTACACACGGGCCGAATGTCATCGACTTTTCTATTAAACTGGCCAATACCCCCCAATATTTGGCCCGTGTGTACGAGGCTTTACATTGGAGTACCCATTACATGGAAGACCCGCCTTACATTAGGGTCCCCATCAGAGTTCCCGCTTATATCAGAGGGCTGGATAAAATCTTGCAGTGGGCCGGATTGGGTGGGCCATAGTTTGGAGACCCCTGCTTTAGCACATGTAACAGTGGCCTTCTATGTATGTCAGCTTTGCATTTAGCTGCTTCCTTGAAATTCAAGGGCTACAGACGTTCAATGCATGATATCTGCTCTTGAACCAGTTAGCAATTAAAAGATAAAGGGAAATAAAAGATAAGGATTACATGTTCAGGATAAAACATCTTATGAGATCTATAATCAGTGAAACTGACCCTACCACTTCAAAGCACAAAGCAAACACAACTGTGTATATACAGTACATAGACACAGATCCAGTAATGTAATTATCACAAGCTGGAGTCATTGCGTCTCAATACACTATCACATTCCTCCAACTAACCTCTGCTGGTGACTACACAGCTCTCCACATCCAAATACCTAACAGTGGGGGGACCATGCTGTACTTATATAAAATCATCAATAAATCGTTATCACTTCATCACATAAAACCACTAAAAACATAGTAACTCCCAGTGTGATGCTTTAAAAAGGGTACTTTGCCACCTACATGGCATGCAATCAAAATGTATCAAAAAGCAAGGAATCAATTGTATCAAAAAGACCGGTTGGTGTATTTATAAAATGTGTTCTGAGTGAATGGGGCAAAATCGAAAGTTCTCAGGTTATATTCTCTGCAAATCAAACGTTATTCATTTAGTGTTAATAGTATCTGAAAATAGTGCATTCTGGCCACTAGATGGTGCTAAGCATAAAATAAATAAGTATGCTCCTCTGCTCCATCTAATGGTCATAATGTGGTATTTTCCCAATTCACACAGTCAATTTTTTTTTACCACCTTGTATTTGTTACATCTGATTGCTTGCTGTACACTGTCTATACTGGGTTCCTCTATAGATGTAGGTAGCAAAGTCCCATCTAAAGTAGCACGATTTCAAAGCCGCACTGGTTACAAAGTGCTAGTTCAGCATGGGACCTGGAAGGTAGTGGAGATCACTGTAATAGCTGTGTGTGCTATAGAGATTTCCAGCTTCCACGGGGATCCACCAGGTATGGTAATTAAATACTTACACTGATCCAAGCTGGGCCAATGTAACTATGTAAAAATTGCCTTAGACTGGGTTCACAGCTCCGACGGATGCGAATTCGCACTAGTGTGAACCCAGCCTGAAAGTAGAACTTTAGTCAGAAAATGAAGTCCTGCTAGATCACTTCACACTGGCCCCTTTTGCAGGTATAGCTATGTAAAAAATAAGAAGCTGTACTGTTTAACCACTTCAATACCGGGCACTTTCACCCACTTCCTGCCCAGGCCAGTTTTCAGCTTACAGCGCTCTCGCACTTTGAATGACAATTGCACGGCCATGCAATGCTGTACCCAAACTAAATTGTTATCATTTTTGTGAGACAGATAGAGATTTATTTTGGTGGTATTTAGACTCCACTTATTTTTTTGATTTTTGCTAAGCAGATAAAAAAAGACCAATAATTAAAAAAACAAAAACAAAAAAAACAGGTTTTCTTAGCTTCTGTTACAAAATTTTGTAAATAAGTAATTTTTCTCCTTCACTTATGTACACTGATGAGGTCGCACTGATGGGCTGCACTGACGGGCACTGATATGCTGCACTGTGCAGCATATTAGTGCCTCCTCACTGATGAGGTGGCACTGATGGGCACTGATGAGGTGGCACTGATATGCAGCACTGATAGGTGACACCGAGCGGGCATCGCTGATGGGACTGCACTGATAATCAATGCACTGATCATCAGCGCAGACCCCACCCCCCCCCCGTCAGGGGAGCCGCTTATCGGCTCTCCTCTATTCATGCGTTGTCAGCGTGAATAGAGGAATGCCGATAACTGGAACTTTCCTATTTGTGATTGGACCCAGCTGATCACATGGTAAAGAGCCTACGCCATAGGCTCTTTACAGTAATTGGAGATGCGGTGTGTCCGAGCAACACACCGCACCATCGATCGCCGTGCTGCACACCCCCAGGGGCGCACAGCAGATTGCTCTGAAGGACGTCATATGAATCAGAACATTGAAACCCCCGCCCCGGCTGTCATTTTGCTATAGGCTGGGCGGGAAGGTGTTAATATCCAGTAACATGTTACATATACATTAAGTATATGTAACTTACATGTAACAATAGGAGACCATGCTACACTTACCTTGCTCTGCACATGCTCACCGCTAGAGGTCGTGGCCGGCACTGGTAAAATTGTCTCCGCCGGCCGCCATTTTACTGAAGACCAGCTTTCGTGAGGAAGAAAGAAGAGGCAGAACCCAGGCTCCGCCTCTTGGTTCTTCCCTTCGGCTGGTCTTCTGTAATGGAGCGGAGGCTAAATCACCTGCGGCCCGCACCTGAGGGGACACCTGATGTAAGGAGGGACTTCCCTGGGGGCACCTGATGTAAGGAGGGACTCCTCTGGGGACACCTGATGTGAGGAGAGACTTCGCTGGGGGCACCAGATGAAAGGAGGGACTCCGCTGGGGGCACCTGATGTAAGGAGAGACTCCGCTGAGGGCACCTGATGTAAGAAGGGACTCCGCTGGTGGTACCTGATGTAAGGAGGGACTCTACTGGAAGTGCCTGGTGTAAGGAGGGACTCTGCTGGGAATGCCTGGTGTAAGGTGGGACTCTACTGGGGACACCTGATGGCATCTGGTGGCAGGTGGCGGTGGCAAGTGACACGCTCAGGGTTCCCACTAATTCTGCATTATGGTGAGTTGAAATATTTAATTTTATATTAAAATGTAATAATAGAAATAATGCGCTTCAGTCAGCCTGATACCATACAAACCATGGTGCCATGATGATTGAAGTGCTAACACCAGGTGTTTGGAGTATCTTTATCTACTGATTGTTAAACCTTCTGGAATACACATATTTCTATTGTGGTGTAGGATCTGAGCCTGCTGTCCCTCCATCACGCTTTCTTTCCTTCTTTCTCCCTCATTCCTTCCCTATTTCTTTCTTTCGTTCTTCCTTTCCCTCTCCCTTACTTTCTCCCTCCATTCCTCATTCATTTCACACTCTAACCACACCCCCTTTGAGCCATGCCACCTTAGAGCCACGCCCATTTCTGTTTAAACAAACGCCCATTTTTTATTTCCTCGATACGCTCCGCCTTCCAATGAATGCCTTGCCCCCTAATTGTAGCAAGACTCCGCCTACAGACAAAAAAATGTCCCTATAAATATTTTTGCAATGTTGGCAACTATGAAATGGCAGTTTGCAGCAAGCAGAAACAGGAGCAATGCCGGAGATGATTTAAAGCACACACTCATTTTGGCAGCATAATTATTAATGTGGAATGTACGTTCCTTGCTAAACAACATTATTTATTATAAAGTTGTTATGGGTAAAGTTCCACTTTAACTGGAATTCTGATGTTCCCAATAGCAAATTCTTTTTTAATTCAGGTCCACTTTAAAGTATGCAAGCATATTTGTATTTTTCTATTGCTGTGATCCTTCTGTTAGATCCTGATCCATTTCATGGCCATCTTGTAAATACATACATATAGACTTTGCAACCACTTAAAATGTTTAAATGTACTAAGCCGTGTGCAATTTTAAAGCCAGTTGCAGACCAATTTGCACTTTGTAGATTTTAATAGCGGTACTAGAAAACAAGCGTTTGCTGCTGATTGTCCTCTCCAGCTACACCTTGACGATTAGTGCTCCGTAATGTACATACTTAACCCCTTGACACCAATTTCCCCGTGTTCTGCATTCAAACAACGTATGGAGTAATTGAAAGCAAAAAGTAATAGGAAAGAAACCCACCAAACAAGTTATGCAAATCTACCCGGCAAGATTGCTTCTTGTTTTGTTCCTTTTCCTTCATCAAAAGACACCGTTTACTTTTCTTCCCTGAAGTGCATGTTCAGACTCATAGCCTTATCTGCCTGGAACTTCCTGTGCTTCTGTCATTTTACTCTTTTAATATTTTCTTTTTGTATTTTATTAAAGCTAAACTTCAGGCAGATTAAAAAGACAAATGAATGCAGCTCTGTTTTCATTAATACATGATTACATTTATTTTTTACATGCAAGCAGTATAAATACCTGAATTTGCCCGGTATGGTAGGGCTGGAGTGTGAGAGAAGCCAATCAGTTCATGTGCTGACAAGAAGCATGCTGATAGAAGGAGAAAGCAAAGTGATTGTCTCATTACTGTGCTACTTCTTTCACTGTCCAGTCACTGGCTAGGAACAGGTCCAGGACAACCTGAGCTCAGAGGAGGTGGGTTGGATGATGCTGGCCATTAGGCTGAGGACATCTAATGGCAGAAAAAAAGGACTACAAGGAACTTATCAGAACAGAATGTGAATTGAAGTGGGTTAGATGATGCTGGCCATTAGACTGAGGACATATAATGGCAGAAAAAAAAGGACTTCAAGGAACTTCTCAGAATTGAATGTGAAAAAGGACTGTAAGGAACTTCTCAGAATTGAATGTAAATTGAGGTGGGTTGGATGATGTTGGCCATTAGGCTGAGGACATCTAATGGCAGAAAAAAAGGACTGCGAGGAACTTCAAGGAACTTCTTAGAATTTAATGTGAAAAAGGACTGGAAGGAACTTCTCAGGATTGAATGTGAATTGAGGTGGGATGGATGATGCTGGCCATTAGGCTAAGGACATCTAATGGAAGAAAAAAAAGGACTGCAAGGAACTTCTCAGAACTAAATGTGAATATTGCACCAAAAGCTGGTTTGGACCAGACCAATCTATATGCCCAGCAGTATATTGCAAACAACCCCCAATCATCCTATGCCCGTCCGTTTGAGTGGAGAGATCTGAATTTGGAGGAGTTCAAATTGTTTATGGGCCTCACCCTTAACACGGGGATTACAGAAAAAAAAATGAAGGACATGCCTACTGGTCCACCAACCCCATCCACCACATGCCCATTTATTCTGCTGTAATGTCCAGGTCCCGATATGATATGATTATGCGCTTCTTTAACTTCAGTGACAACACTCAGTGCCCTCCCCGAAATCATCCGAATTATGTAAAATTCGCCCACTCATAAAAATTTTTTCCCAAAGATTTGCAGAACTCTATGTCTCTGATCAGAATATATGTGTGGATGAGTCCCTGGTACCCTTTTCAGGCTGGCTAGGAATAAAACAATTTATTCATAGCAAAGGGGCCAGATATGGAGTAAAACTTTACAAGCTATGTGAAAGAACCACGGGATATCTGTATGCGTTCCGCATATATGAAGAAAGAGATTCCCAGTTCCAGCCCCCTGAGTGCCCAGCCTACATGGGCACAACTGGAAAAATTGTATTGGACCTGGCATACCCACTGCTGAACAAAAGTTTTCACATATACCTGGATAACTATTATACCAGCCTGCCCATTTTCAAACACCTATACCTTGCAAAAACCCTGGCCTGCGGAACCTCCAGAAAGAACAGGAAGGGCTTCCCACAATCTGTAGTGAACAAAAAACTGCAAAGGGGGGGAAAAGCAACTTTAAGAAGCAAGGAAGTGCAGGCCTTGAGGTGGGAGGATAGCAGGAATGTGTACATGATGTCCACCATCCATGATGACACTACATTTGAGGTTCACAGAAGAGGCCCCATTCAAAAGCCAAAATGCATCCAAGAATATAATCTATACGGGGGGGGGGCGGAATTTCAATGACCAAATGCTTCAGCCCTATTTGGCAATAAAGAGGTCCCGTTTCTGGTACAAGAAAGTAGCGATTTACATCATTCATTTGGCCATTTATAATGCATATATCATCTATACCAAATCCACAGAAAGCCCCACCCCCTTCCTAAAATGAATCAAAGAAATTGTCATGTCCCACATCAACAAAGACCCCCCCCCCCAAAAACTTTCGCTCTGATGCTGTTAGCCATCTTCATGAGCGCCACTTCCCGGACAACATTCCACCATCTAAAACAGGGCGAAAATGCCCAAAAAGATGTTGTGTATGCAGCAAAATAGGATTTTTGAAGAGATACCAGCTACCATTGTCCCCAGTGTCCCTCCCACCCAGCCTATGCATTGGAGAGTGCTTCCGACTTTATCACACATCCCTAAAATATTAGGCCATATTTTTAACTATTTTCCCATTTTCATCATCTTTGCTGACCATTTTCCATGCTTCCTCAAATATCCATGCCACTGTCTTCCAAGTGAACTGACCCTGAAAGAGGCAGTATGTTTATGAAGGGCTGGAGAGTGGTACAATAATAAGTGTCTGCAGGTAACAGTGTACCAGGACCAATATTATGCCTGTCTCTGCCTGGACAATTCCTATGGACAAATGCTTTGGCTGTGCTGACAATATGCCTGTACTGACTATAGACAATATTCCTGCCTGCTGTCTGGATAATTACTATTGCTGTCGCTAAGCACATCCCTGCCTGCTGCCTGGACCAATGCTCTCCTCTGTGGACACTACTAAAACCACAGGTAATACTTTTTTTTTTACCCTTTCCTCAATAGAATTTATTTTGAATTATAATTCTTGGTATGTACATGCTATGTGTTAGAAATATGAAGGACCTTCAAAAATAATGACTCACATGTGGTATCGCCATACTCAGGAGGAGTAGCATAATGTATTTTGGGGTGTAATTTTTGCTATGTACATGCTATGTCTAAAAAATAATATAAATGGAAAACTTTGTCTAAAATAAATGTATTTAAATTTTCATTCCACATTTTCCAAAAACGTGTGGAAAAAAATGACATGCTCAAAAGACTCATCGTGCCTCATAGATTATACGTTGGGGTGTTTGATTTCCAAAATGGGGTCATTTTGTGGGCGTTTCCATTGTCATGGTGCTGCAGAGCCTTCAAAAGAGTGATAGGTCATCATGACATTAGATGTGTAATTTATGTCCCTAGAACGCCTGACGGTGCTCCCTGTATGTTGGGCCTCTCTATGTGGCCAGGCATGCAGTATCGCCATACTCAGGAGGAGTAGCAGAATGTATTTTGGAGTGTAGTTGCAAGAATGCATATGCTGTGTGGGAGAAATAACCTGTTAATATGCCAATTTTGTAAAAAAAAAAAATCTTAATTTTGCAAAGAATTGTGGGAAAAAATTACAACTTCAAAAAACTCACCATGCCTCTTATTAAATACCTTGGAATGTCTACTTTCCAAAAAGGGGTAATTTGGGGGGGTATTTGTACTTTCCTGGCTTGTTAGTCTCTCAAGAAATTAGATAAGCCATCAGTACATCAAGTGTGATCAATTTTTAGTGATTGGCACCATAGCTTATAGACTCTACAACTTTAACAAAGACCAAATAATATACACTGATTTGGGTTATTTTTTACCAAAGATATGTAGCAGTATAAGACTTTCACACTGGGGCGCTTTTCAGGCATTTTAGCGCTAAAAATAGCACCTGTAAAGCGCCTCTCAAGCCACCGCAGTGTGAAAGTGTGGTGTGGGGCATCACAGTGGTGTAGTGGTTAGCACATTCACCTAGCAGCAATAGGGTCGCTGGTTCAAATCCCGATCACGACACCATCTGCCTGGAGTTTGCATGTTCTCCCTGTGCCTGTGTGGGTTTCCTCCCACACTCCAAAGACATGCTGGTAGGTTAATTAGATCCTGTCGAAAAATTGGCCAAATATGTGTATGTATTTGTAAGTGTGTCAGGACCCCATGGGGCAAAGGACCGTGCTATACTGCAGATGGACACTGGCAGCAAAAAAAAAAAAGCGCCCTGAGGCGATTCAGTTCGCATAGGTAGCGCTATACAAGTCACTCATTCATTCATTCAAAGCCCGGGTGCAGTCACATTGGGGCGGTGCGCTTGCAGGACAGGAAAAAAAGTCCTGCAAGCAGCATCTATGGGGCGTGCGGGAGTGCTGTGTACACCGCTCCTTCACCGCCCCTGCCCATTGAAGTGAATGCGCCTTCCTTCATCAGTGCCACAACACAGGCGCTATTAACCCCTTCTTCGGCCAAATAAGCATCGCTATAACAGCGGTAAAACTAGTGGCGCTTATGCCCGCACCACTCCAGTATGAGAGGGGTCTTAATTTTGGCCAACATTTATGAAGAAAACTTACTAATTTGCTAAATTTTATGACAGAAACAAAAAAAAGGCGTTTTTTTCACAAAATTTTGGGTCTTATTTTATTTATAGCACAATAAATAAAAAACCCAGTAGTGATTAAATACCACCAAAAGAAAGCTCTATTTGTGTGAAAAAAAGGACACAAATTTCATATGCGTACAGTGTTGCATGACCGTGTAATTGTCACTCAAAGTGTGAGGGTGCTGAAGGCAGAAAATTGGCCTGGGCAGGAAGGGGGTGAAAGTGCCCAGTAGGCAAGTACACACGATCGGAATTTCCGACAACGGATTTTGTTGTCGGAAAATATGATAGCCTGCTCTCAAACTTTGTGTGTCGGAAAATTCGATGGAAAAAGCCCGATGGAGCCCACACACGGTCGGATTTCCGACAACACGCTCCGATCGCACATTTTCCATCGGAAAATCCGACCGTGTGTATGGGGCATAAAAGTGCCAAAAAGGTTTTAGCCTTAATGCATTCTCTTTATGAAGGTAAAAAGCCTTCTGCATGCAGCTCCCCTTTGGACTCACCATTATACTTACCTGAGCCCGATCGCAATCCAGCGCTGTGCACAAGAACAAAGGCTCTCTACCTCTTCATTGACTCAGAGACAGCAGCAGGAACCATTGGTTCCTGCCGCTGTCAATAACAGCCAGTGAGGAGGGTGTGGGGCCGAGAGGCACTTTGTGGGGCTGATTTACTAAAACTGGAGAGTGCAAAATCTGGTGCAGCGGTGCATGGTAGCCAATCAGCTCCTAACTTCAGCTTGTTCAATTAACCTTTGACAATAAAACCTAGAAGCTAACTGGTTTCTTTGTAGAGCTGCACCAGATTATGCACTCTCCAGTTTTAGTAAATCAACCCCAGTGTATCTATGGACACACAGAGCCAGCTCAGGAGAGAGCCTAAACAAGTACCCCCATAGCAAGCAGCTTGCTATGGGGGCACTCAGAAGAGGAGGGGGGGTAGCCTGGAGGACAGCAGGGAACCCCGGAGAAAGAGGATCTGGGCTGCTCTGTGCAAAACCCATGCCCACTTAAAAAACAGGTGATCAGTATATTTCTCCAGTACAAAGAGGCCCTTGAGCCCCTTCCACAGCTGGGAGGTGTTGAAACCCTTCTACCCTGGGGTCTGGGGTGCAGCTGCACCAATAGTAGGTTTGACAGTGATTTTCCATACGCCATATAAACACAGTAGAGCCTTCTCGAAACAGAAAATATTTGCATGTCTCACAAATCTCAAAGATAGGACACTTTTTCCTTATTTAGGATATTGAGCAGAGCCATTCAAACCATTCCTTTATTTGCTCCTGGGGTTTTTGGTTTCTTTTACCCCACCTCACCATAACCTGTCCAGTTATACTTTACCATACTCAAACTAAAAATTCAACAATCTAAGATTTTGGAACTCCTAATGTTGACATTTGGACCACCTAATGTTGGAGTTTGGACCTCCTAATGTTTGTGTTAAGACCTCCTAATGTTGGCACTTGGACCACCTAATGTTGGCACTTGGACCACCTAATGTTGGCATTTGGACCACCTAATGTTGGAGTTTGGACCTCCTAATATTTGTGTTGGGACCTCTTAATGTTGGCATTTGGACCACCTAATGTTGGAGTTCGGCCCACCTAATGCTCGAGTTTGGACCACCTAATGTTTGTGTTGGGACCTCCTAATGTTGGCATTTGGACCACCTAATTCTGGAGTTTGGCCCACCTAATGCTGGAGTTTGGACCTCCTAATGGTTGTGTTGGGGCCACCTAATATTGGTATATGGAGCATCTACTGTTCTAGTTTGGACCACCCAAACCCAAATTTGCATTTAAAAGCCAAGTGGCGACCTGCAGTGCCCAGCACTTTTTAATTATGTGGTCCATTGAACTCCCTCAAGAGCTGGTTCTGCCTAGCTCAGTAGATTGTTAAAAGAAATGCCTGGATTCTTTCCTAAATGTACATACTGGATACTAATATTTATAGGTAAAGTTCATTTCAGGGAATATCTGATTGCCTCTTGGGGGATCAGGAAGGATTTTTTTCCCCTGCTGGAGCAAATTGGATCACGCTTTTATTGGGGTTTTTTGCCTTCCTCTGGATCAACTGTGGGTATAGGATTGCATAACATATTTTTTTCCTTTGATTGAACTGGATGGACTTGTGTCTTTTTTTCTGCTAGACTACGTAACTATTTAACTAGTGGAAAATTATGTGCAGCGCTAATCAAGTTTAAAAATACATGTACATGTATTGCTACAAAATAACCTTAAGTAATAAGTTCAGTGCACACAAAACATAGTACAATCAGTGTAAGGTGATGGATACAAACATATATAGACAATATCGTAAATGATATATATCCTCATATTCCATACAACCTTATGTGACCCTAGGTATAAAATAGATACCTCAATCCATAATATATTCTGTGAAAATTGGAAAAAAATGTATAAAGTGAAAGGTGCAAAAAAAAGAAAAGTCCAAATAAAAAAGAGAAGAAACAATTGGTAGTCCAAAAAAACTAGATACGTCCCAACGCCAACAGTAGAAGTCCCCAATGTAGAGGGTTCAACCACCACCAATTCTGAAGGAGCATACCGAAACTTGCGGACCCAGTTAAGCTTATGCCTAGTTGGGTCTACACGAGGGGGGGGGGGGGGGTGTATATACACCAATATGGATGGAATCACAACACCACTTCCTCCTGAGTAATGTAGGGGATAATCAGCTTCCACCATCCCTTCCACAGCTTAATACAGAGCGACTGTACAGGACTTGCAACATCAAAGCAAAGGGTGGGCAGGGCAGTGTCTTCTCTATACCACTCAATCAGTGTAACCAAGAAAAGACAAAATAGCTCCGCATAGTGTAAAACCATAAGATGAAAAAATGTATTTTAAAAAGTTTAGTAACACCCACATTTTTATGGATAAAAAACGCTTATCAGATAATCTTTCATGTGACAGCTCATAGAACGCAATTGGACAGGGCTTGACCCAATAGGGCACCAACTATTTAACTACACAGGGGTGGATTTACTAAAGGCAAATAGACTGTGAACATTGCAAATGCAGTTGCTCCAGAGCTTAGTAAATGAGGGGAAGCCATTCTGTATACAGATGGTGTACAGTACACCCCCCCCCCCCCCCACACGATTTGTCATTTCCTGCTTGTGGGATTGGCTCACTGATTTTCCCAGAAGTCTGCACTAAGATACAAGTCAGATTTTGAGCATCCCCTGCAACAAAAATGTCTTTTTTTAAAAGTATACTCTCAAAGTGAAATCACATCTAAAGGGATGCAGACCCTGCCACTTTCCTCATTAGAGCCCTGCAAGTGCAGCAGCTGATTTTCCATATGGACACAGACAAATAAACAGCTAATCTGCAACAGAGTTTGTTAAAATCCCTGTAATGTACATAGATTACCCAGAGGGGAATGTTTTTTTTCCCAACAAACGTGGAATTACTCTTTAAAGGGGTTGTAAACCCTCGTGTTTTTTCAGTCAAGCAGAAAAAAAGACACAAGTCCATCCAGTTCAACCAAAGGAAAAAAATATGTTATACAATCCTATACCCATAGTTGATTCAGAGGAAGGCAAAAAACCCCAATAAAAGCATGATCCAATTTGCTCCAGCAGGGAAAAAAATTCCAGGCATTTCTTTAAACAATCTACTGGGCTAGGCAGAACCAGCTCTTGAGGGAGTTCAATGGACCACATACCGCTAATTAAAAAGTGCTGGGCCCTTGCAGGTAGTCACCTGGCTTTTAAATGCAAATTGGGTTTGGGTGGTCCAAACTAGAACAGTAGATGCTCCAAACACCAATATTAGGTGACCCCCAACACAACCATTAGGAGGTCCAAACTCCAGCATTAGGTGGGCCAAACTCCAGCATTAGGTGGGCCAAATACCAGCATTAAGAGATCCCAACACAAACGTTAGGTGGTCCAAACTCGAGCAATAGGTGGGCCAAACTCCAACATTAGGTGGTCCAAATGTCAACATTAAGAGGTCCCAACACAAACATTAGGAGGTCCAAACTCCAACATTAGGTGGTCCAAATGCCAACATTAGGAGGTCCAAAATCTTAGATTGTTGAATTTTTAGTTTGAGTACGGTAAAGTATAACTGGACAGGTTATGGTGAGGTGGGGTAAAAGGAACCAAAAATCCCAGGAGCAAATAAAGGAATGGTTTGAACAGCTCTGCCTAATATCCTGAAAAAGGAAAAAGTGTCCTATTTTTGAGATTCGTGAGACATGCAAATATTTTCTGTTTCAAGAAGGCTCTACTGTGTTTATATGACATATGGAAAATCACTGTCAAACCTACTATTGGTGCAGCTGCACCCCAGACCCCAGGGTAGAAGGGTTACAACACCTCCCAGCTGTGGAAAGGGCTCAAGGGCCTCCTTGTGCTGGAGAAATATACCGATCACCTGTTTTTTAAGTGGACCACAGCAGAATCCTCCTCATGCGACCTTAGAGTACAGAGGTCCTCATTCAGATATGTAAATTCACAGGCATGAGGTGCTACATGTTGATATAATCGATCTACTCGTGTGATGATATGACTGGATCCAAGGTCTGGGATTCTACTAAATATGCTCCTCTGGTCATCCTACGTCCTTCTGGAGCTGAAAAACAGCCTAAGCACGCTGGGACGTGTAGTTCTTCTACTTCCTTTCCATTGTTACAAAGTTGAAAGTCTACCAAAACGGTTTTAGATCAATTAGAAGTCTTGCCTGATGTGTATTTGTAACTTATCCACAGAGTTACTGGGTATCAAAGAAAACAAATAAAAAGAACGCAGATCTGGCCCCCCCGCACACCCCTCCTAAGCGTCAGGCCCTGCTCGGCATGAAAGCAATTATTCAGCCGATATCTCCATTTGATTTGCGCCGGTTAATTCATCAATATTCAGAGTGCTGCATTTTAACGCACGTTGCTCCATCGAGAAAACAAAGGGCACCTCTTCAAAACGTATTTAATGACGGGAGTTAAAAGGTGGCAGCTGCAAAACCTAACTAGTGGACTCTGAATCGTTAAGCAGGGGAGAGAGTGAGGAAATCTCTGATTGCTTCACCATACAGTCGTGAATAAGTTCTCCTTTGCTGCAAATCAAGCCGGCTAAAAAAAGGCACAATCAAGACCATAATGGTCTCCACTTCACAATCAGACAAGTGATTCTTACTTTAAAAATCCTACCATTGAAAGCTGATTGCTAACCCTGGCCCTAGTTCTAATCTGAAGGGCGAGTACTGATTTGGAGAAGGAATTATAACAACTTCCCAACAATTTAGCAAATGGTTATTATTTTATGGTGGCAGAAAGAAGCAGGTTCTGCTTTTGAGGCATTTCTTACCTTATTCTATTGCATTGCTACTAGTAATTTTTTTTTTTTTACTTTTTTTTTTTTTTTTAGCTTGGCGTATTAAAAAAAAAAAAAAAAATGTTGGTTGTTTAGAAGTGCAAAAAAAAAAAATAAAAATTCAGATCGCCGGCTGCAGGTCATGACTTGGGGAATTAAAGACAAATATTTTAAACTGAATGCATGAATAATGGATTACAAATTAATATTCTGCACATGTGATGCATTTAAAATAAGGCTAATAATTATATATATTTTTTATTCAAGCAGCAGTTTTTTTTTTGTAATTCTCATCTTTTCAGAAAATATATTTTTGGATTGAGAAATCTGCTGATGGAATAATCCTTAATCTATTCTAAACATATGTAACTGGTATTTAGCCATCACAAACATATTTTACTGCATGTCATTTTTTTTCTTTTTTTTTTTTTTTTTTTTTTTTATAACGTAGGGAAATGGCAAAGGATATTTAGCTCTTTCATCTACCTAATAAGGTCCTTGCTTGTGCAAAATCCAGCTCAACTAATTTTAAAAGAAACGGCACTAATCCTATGTTATTACAGCTTGTTTGTTCTAAATTTAAGTTTAATTGAATTTGTATTGATTTAATTTAATTAACATGTGAAAAATCTCTCGCATTTGTTAATTCAGTTCAGATTTCTGTGGCGAAAAATAGGGCATGTAAAGATTAAAATTAATGATACTGTAAAATCAGAGCTTATGGGGTGAAAATCCAGTTATGCTGTTTAAAAAGAATTTTTTAACACGTCAGGTAAATATTCTTTGGTCAAAAATATAATGTTTCTGTTTAATTAAAACATTTGAGAAGTTCTTTTAATCATTTGGTAATACATGTTATTAAAAAATACATATATTAAATAAAAATATTAAATAAAAATTAAAATTCAGTTATGCTGTTTAAAAAGTATTTTTGAATAGGTCAGGTAAATAGTCAGGTAAATATTCTATGGCCAAAAATATAATGTTTCTGTATAATTAAAACACTTGTCAAGATCTTTATATCATTTGGTAATATGTATTATTAAAAATAGATATTAAATAAAAATATTAAAAATTAAAATATATGATACTGTAAAACCAGAGCTTATGGAAGGAAAATGCAGGTATGCTGTTTAAAAAGTATTTTTGAAGTCAGGTAAATATTCTATGGTCAAAAATACGTTTATGTTTAATTTAAACATTTGACAAGGTCTTTTAATCATTTGGTAATATGTGTTAGTAAGTAAATAAATAAATAAATAAATAATTAAAAGAGAAACAAATAAATTGCATTGCATAACATTTTTTAAAATAATTAATAAACATGTTTGTAAAGCAAATTGCATCAGCTAAAATTACTTTTAAAATAAAACAGATTACTAAAAATAATAATAATTAAAAAAAAATAAAATTAATAATTGTGTGAACATAGAACATCATAGTTTTGAAAAAGTAAAAAAATAACATTGACTATCCTGCAATATTGTTGTCAAAGATTTTGTTCCAAGATATGCAGTTTTTAACATTTTCCATTTTTAAATAAGGGCATTGCCTATTTTACTGTTCATGAAATTGGTCAGGACTAATCACATAAGTTTTAAAATAAAAAATAAATATAATAAATAAGTTTAAATTCTACATGTACATAATGCATAAAAAATGCAACTAAAGGTAGCATTAAATCCTAAACAACCACGATTAAAAAAAAAATAAGGCTTTATACTATAAAGACTGCAAGAATTTAAGAATACATTCTTTTTCAGGAAAAAACAAGGAAACATTTTTTTTTCCAATTAATTGTTTTGAAATGGCAGTGCCCTACGTAACATTTTTTTAAATCTATTTTTCTTTTTTTTTCTCCATCATGACTACAGAATGTTGTTTGTGCTTTCTGAATTTTATGGTCAAATAAAGGAAGCCTCTGAAATTGGGACAATTATTAAGCAGCCCCCATGTGACCTTGCCCATAAGTCTTGCCCTCTGACCTTCCTGTGGTCAGTTTACCGCCCGTGCCACAAATTAGAAAACAGCGCTTTAACTCGGACATGAATGAACGCAAACACAATCTTCAAACTCCAAAGCAATAAGCAACAATAATGGCATATATACATATATATATATATCTATATATATATAGATATAGATATATCTATATATATATATCTATATCTATATATATATATATAGATATAGATATATATATATATATATCTATATCTATATATATATATATATATTATAATATAATAATATTAATATATTATAATATAATATAATATGTGTGTGTGTATATCTATCTATCTATCTATCTATAGATAGATAGATAGATAGATAGATAGATAGATAGATAGATAGATAGATAGATAGATAGATAGATAGATAGATAGATAGATATATCTATATATATATATAGATATATCTGTAAAATGACTTTAAAAATATATTAATACTTGCCTTGTCAAACTAATTTGGTATTTATTATGCAACTAGATTACAAAACCTGTCTGTTTAAACCCTCTGTGCTCTGCTGGGTTCCAGCATAACTACCTCTCCGTTACGGACTGCAGCGGGGACGCACGCTGAAAAATCTTTTTGACTGACAGCGCACTTGGTGTCACTCATCATAGGTTTGATTCTCTCCAGCAGTGCTAGAATCTGAAAAACTCAATTTCCAGTAAAAATGCGGTCATCTATAAAAACATAGAATGATGGCAGAAGAAAAGACCAACTGGTCCGAGAAGTCTGCCCCCATTTTTTTTTCTTTTCTTTTTTTTAAATTAAAAATTATTATTATTATTTTTGCTTTTTTTTTGTCAGAGTATAGATCTCTGTTTGTCCCACACATTTTTCAATCCACTTACTGTTGGAACTATGGCCAGGATAAGTTGGGTCATAGACATGATACTTGGCCAGCTGCAGTGAAATATCCAACATCTGTGTGTTCTATAAGTGCTGAGAGCAGAAGAGTGCCAATCCCTCACTCTCATTACTGACACTTGTGTGCTGAATATACCGTACCAAAAATCTATGACCCCACTCAGGGCCTCTTATAGAATTCATACAGCCCATATATATCATAAGACACTGGTGGGCTTGTGCCTAGGGCAGCAGGGTAAGTAGGGCAACAGCAAAATACCCGGATGAACAAACATAGATCTAAAATAGAGCTAAATACATGGAATTAATATGCTAATGAGTTTCGGGGGACATGCCCCCTTTTTCTGAAGAGGGCACGTCCCCTGAATCTTTGACCCCTCAGGGCCTTTTATAAAATTCATACAGCCAATTTTTATCATAAAACACTTGTGGGCTTGTGCCTAGGGCAGCAGTATAAGAAGGGCAACACCAAAATACCCGGATGAAATGGAACAGTCGTATCAAACAACAAGTCCAGCGGTGGGGCGATGTCATCTGACCATATATGCCAGAATTGGTATGCTAACGAGTTTTGGGGGACGTGTCCCCTTCCTCATCTGACAATATATTCCAGAGTTAGTATGGTAACGTGTTTCAGGGAACATGTCCCCTTCTTCATCTGACCATATATGCCAGAATTGGTATGCTAACATGTTTTGGGGGACGTGTCCCCGCTCTTATCTGACTATAAATGCCAGAGTTAGTATGCTACCGTGTTTCGGGGGATGTGCCCCCTTCCTCGTCTGACCATATATGGCAGAGTTGGTATGCTAGCGAGCTTGGGGGGACGTGTCCCCTTCCTCATCTGACCGTATATGCCAGAGTTGGTATGCTAACGAGTTTCGGGGGACATACCCCCTTTTTCTGAAGAGGGCACGTCCCCCGAATCTTTGACCCCTCAGGGCCTTTTATAAAATGCATACAGCCCATTTTTATCATAAAACACTTGTGGGCTTGTGCCTAGGGCAGCAGTATAAGAAGGGCAACACCAAAATACCCGGGTTAACAAACAGCTAAATACACAGAATTAATGTAAACACATACAGTATTTGAGAGCTGTAAAAACACACAGGAGGGCGCAAATGCCTAGTGCTTTATCACCAACGTTTAGTAAAACAAAATGTCAAATACATACAAACATAAAATGGAACAGTCCTATCAAATAACAAGTCCAGCAGTGGGGCGATGTCATCTGACTATATATACCAGAATTGGTATGCTAACATGTTTCAGGGGACATGCCCTCTTCTTCATCTGACCATATATGCCAGAGTTGGTATGCTAACGTGTTTTGGGGGACATGCCCTCTTCTTCATCTGACTATATATGCCAGAGTGGGTATGCTAACGAGTTTTGGGGGACGTGCCTCTTTTTTCTGCAGAAGAGGGCACGCCCCCTGAAACACGTTAGCATACCAACTCTGGCATATATGGTCAGATGACATCGCCCTCCTGTGTGTTTTTACAGTTACTGTCCAGATTTCCCAGTCTTAAGAGGGCTGCAGATGTGGTGGATCACTTTTCTGTAGGCAGTATAGCAGTAGTAGCTGACAGGCAATCCTGCCACCTATTGATGCCTTTTTTTTCTTACAGTATATTTCACTTTTGTATTTATTTACCGAACGGTAATTTTACATTGCAGGACCGCGCCACAGCTGTGAGACAAGCATTTTGCTTGCGGTTTTGATGCGGCCCCATTGATCTCAATGGGTGAGTTTGACAGGTGGAGTTGCCTGTCAAACTGTGAAACCCGAGTTCAAGATGCTGCGGTAATGAAACGAAGTCTAGCGGCTGTGGCGTGTGCACAGCCCTATCCGTCTGTAATGTTAGCATGTGGTTGGGCAGCCAAGGGAGCAGTAAAACTGCGGCTCGGTCTACTGTTTTCACAAACCAGAGAGCTGTACCTTTTATATCTTCCTGGAGTTCAGCTTTATACATTATGTCCCTAAGTCTAACAATAGTGGGTGAAACCAGAGGGAGGGGGTTGCTGAGAGAAGTCACAAGACTCTTTGTAGATCAAATAGGGGTCTATTGTTGCTGGTGGGGGTCTACTGTTGCTGGTGAGGGATCTATTGTTGCTGGTAGGGGGTCTTTTGTTGCTGGTGGGGTCTACTATTGCTGACAAAGGGTCTATTTCTGTTGGTGGGGAATCTATTGTTGTTGGCAAGGGTCTACTGTTGCTGATAGGGATCTATTGTTGTTCGTAGAGGTCTATTTTTGCTGGTGGGGAGTCTATTGCTGTTGGCAGGGGGCTATTGTTGCTGGTGGGGGTCTACTATTGCTAGTGGAGGTCTATTGTTGCTGGTGGGGGATATATTGTTGTTGGTGGGGGATCCCATTGTTGCTGGTGGCGATCTATTGATGCTGGTGGAGGATCTATTGATGCTGATGGGGGCCTATTGTTGCTGGTGGAGAATCTATTGTTGCTGATGGGGGTCTAATGTTACTGGTGGGGGATCTATTGTTGCTGATGGGGGTCAATTGTTGCTGGTGGAGGATCTATTGTTGCTAATGGGGATCTATTGTTACTAGTGGGGATCTATTGTTGCTGGTGGGGGTCTATTGTTGCTGGTGGGGGATCTATTGTTGCTGGTGAGGATCTATTGTTGCTGGTGAGGATCTATTGTTGCTGGTGTGGGATCTATTGTTGCTGATGGGGGATTATTGTTGCTGATGGGAGATCTACAGTTGCTGGTGGGGGGTACATTGTTGTTGGTGGGGGATATATTGTTGCTGGTGGGGGATATATTGTTGCTGGTGGAGGATCTATTGTTGCTGATGGGGGTCTATTGTTGCTGATGGGGGATATATTGTTGTTGCCAGGGGTCTATTGTTGCTGGTGGGAGGTTTATTGTTACTGGGGGGAGCTATTGTTGCTGGTGGGGGAACTATTGTTGTTGGCAGGGGCTATTGTTGCTGGTGGGAGGTTTATTGTTACTGGGGGGAACTATTGTTGCTGGTGGGGGATCTATTGTCACTGGTGGAGGATATATTGTTGCTGATGGGGATCTATTGTTGCTGGTGGAGATCTATTGTTGCTGGCGGGGGTCTATTGTTGCTGGTGGAGGATCTATCCTTGTTGGCGGGGGTCTATTGTTGCCGGTGGAGGATCTATCGTTGTTGGCGGGGGTCTATTGTTGCTGGTGGGAGGTTTATTGTTACTGGGTGGGAAAACTATTGTTTCTGGGTGGTCTGTTGTGCTGGGGAGGATCTGTGCTCTGACAACGAGGGGTGACTGGAGGGAAGAGGGGGATACTTGCACCCTGCCTGACCCTCAGGGTGACGCAGCTTTGTAGATTCCACCCATGTTGTCCCCATGTGACGTGATCACTAATTAGAAAATTAAATCCCGGATGATTTATGGCGGTGAGCATGCTCTCTTCTTTATATGGTGTACTATGCTTTTTACTTTGTCTTTTTACTTAGCTTAGTGAATGAGGTGATACTTCAATCATCCAATCCCGTGCAAGCAATAATCCTGATTTTATTAAATTGTCCTTGCACACGATTGGTTATTATACAAGTTATCCCTCATTTAGGGCCTTCTTAACCCTCTTGTATCTTTTTGCATTGTAACTGTACTGTCTCCCAATATTGTAAAGTGCCGTGCAAACTGTTGGAGCTATATACTGTAAATCCTGTATAATAATATAATAATAATTAATGTCATTCACTAAGATAGTTGAAAGTTCAGTTGGCAAAGTGAACATTCTCAACCCCTTTAGTAAACCAATCACACGGCCTCCCCCTGGTCTTGTATCCTACATCACTGGGAAGTGAGACATCATCATTTCACATTGTGGTGGCAAAACCTCCCGTCATGAGATTCAACCAACCAGCAAAAAAAAAAAAATACTATACCGAAAACATCAGTTTTGCGTGGAGCGGACCTTTCATTTTCCATTTTAAATAGTGAACTACACGGCCTGAGCCTTGGCTCACACCCATGCAGGTGCGCATGCGCGCCACACCGATACCTGCGCAAGGTTGCCAATGTGTGGGGTGCCATTAGGTACTAATGTTGGCCACGCCTGCCTCCTAAAGAGCGGCACGTTTCTGTACGTTAGGAAGGTGCAATTGTGCGCACGTTTCCCACCCCGCATAGATGAATAGACATGGAAAACAAAAAAATGTGTTTTGTTTCATTTCGATTCATTATTTTCATAAATTTTTTTTAGTTAAATTTGTTTAATTTATTTAATTTGTTTTCAGAATTTGTTTTATTTATTTGAATTCGAATCGATTCAAATTTTTTAAATTCCATTCGAATTGCCTTCGAATTCAAATTTATTCAATTAGATATTTGCATTTTTGAAGACGGTTTTATTATTTCTATTCCATTCTATTATATTCTATTCTTTTCTATTATATTCAAATTTGAATTTATTCTATTCAAAATTCTAAGTTTTGGAAAACGGTTATATTGTTATATTCTTTCTGTTGTATTCTCTTCTATTGTATTATTTTCTATTGTTTATTCTATTTTATTTTATATTCTATTTTTTTAATTCTATTCATATTTATTCTATTTGAAATTTGAATTTCAGAAGATGGTTATATTCTTTCTATTCTATTCTATTTTTTTTTTTAATTCTATTATTTTCTTTTCTGTTTTAGTCAATTCCATTCTTTTATTTACTATTCTTTTATAATCTAGTCTTTTTTATTCTATTTGAATTCGAATTTCAGAAGATAGTTATATTCTTCCTATTCTATTCTTTTGGGCTTTTTTTCTATTCTATTCTTTTCTATTTTAGTAAATTCCATTCTTTTATTTACTATTCTATTTTAATCTGTTCTTTTCTATTCTATTTGAATTTAAATTTACTTTATTCAAATTATAGGAAATGGTTATATTCTTTTATTTTCTATTTTTTCTATTCTATTCTATTCAAATTCAAATGTATTCTATTTGAAATTCGAATTCCAGAAGATGGTTATATTCTTTTTATTTTATTCTATTCTATTCCTTTACTTTCTATTCTATTTTATTCTGTTATTTTATTTTAAATTCTATTTTGTTCTGTTTTACTTTATTCTTTTTTTCTATTCTATTTTTTTCACTCTATTTTTTTCTATTCTTTTTTTTGTATTCTGTTCTGTTTTACTCTATTATATTTGAGTTTTTTATTTTTTATTCTATTCTTTTCTATCCTATTATAATCTTGTCTATTCCATTATTTTCTATTCTATTTTATTCTGTTCTTTTATTTTGTATTCTATTTTGTCCTGTTTTACTTTATTCTTTTATTTTCTATTCTATCCCTTTTTTTTCTATTCTATTTTTTCATTCTATTTTTTTCTATTCTTTTTTTTTTGTGTTCTGTTCTGTTTTACTCTATTATATTCAAGTCTTTTATTTTTCATTCTATTCTATTCTTTTCTATCCTATTATAATTTTTTCTATTCCATTATTTTTTTCTATTCTATTTTATTCAGTTCTTTTATTTTCTATTCTATTTTGTTTTGTTTTACTTTATTCTTTCATTTTCTATTCAATTTTGTTCTGTTTTACATTATTCTTTTATTTTCTATTCTATCCCTTTTTTTCTATTCTATTTTTTTCATTCTATTTTTTTTGTATTCTGTTCTGTCTTACTCTATTATATCTGAGTCTTTTATTTTTTTTATACTATTCTATTCTTATCTATCCTATTATAATCTTTTCTAATCCATTATTTTCTATTCTATTTTAATCACTTCGGAAATTTTAATTTGATTCAAAAACGATTCAAATTCGAACATTTTGATTCGTTATTTCAGAATCGTTTAAATTAGTTACTATTGTAATTCAGAAATTCGAATACATCCAAATTTCCGAATAACAAAAAATGTGTCCGAATTTCAATTGGGAACGTAATGAAGCGCACATGTCTCGATGTGAACCAAGACTTATAGAACAGAAAAACAAAGCGTTTGGAGGTTGCGGCAGAGAACACATTAAACTGTTTGCATTCTATTAAGCGTATTTTCTCGCTCCCTCCCCGAGGATGAAGTCTTGTTGTCTTGTGTTGTGCAGACCCAGCTGCAAATTGAAGGAGACAAAATAAGAGCAGCCCGAGCACAGAATGGAACCGCAGCGATCACTCGCAGCGTATTGAACAAGACAGCCGAGAACGTCAGCCGTCACTAATCAGACCCGACTGAAATCAAGTGCAGCATTTAAAGTGCCGGCGACAAATAAATCGTGTAAACAGCAACAGCTCATCTGCAGCAATAGACGGGCCCCCGGCATTTATCCTAAATATCTCATATTGTCTGTAATAAGTCAATGTGCTGGTAATGTGCCGGGGATTTCAGATGACGGAACGACACAGGCGCTAATCTCATCCCCGGGCCCTCAGACTGGGAACAAGCCAAGAACAGGATCTCAGAGCACAAGGGGTCACACTCCTAGGAACATAAAGTGCATCTCTAGCCAAGACCTTGACTGGCCTCAGGCGATACACAGAGATGAAACAAGCCCATATACATAAGTTGTACCCGTTTATCTGCAGTCTTCTTTTTTTTTGTGCTGATTGGATGCCAAGTATGCTGGATATTTTGTATTGCTCTGTATATTGTCCTGGATCTGGTGCAGACACACACTGGAGGTCTTCAGCTGCCTTGAGTTATTTTGGGCTTTTTGTGTGTTGCTGTAACTGTAACAAGGATGCACCCCCCCCAAAAAAAAAAAAAAAAAAGTATGCAGAGTGTAACAAAAAACATGCAAATTTCCCCATAATTTACCCTTGCAAGTGCATAAAATTACAAGTTGATCTGCCAGAAATGCCCAACTCCAAGTACAGTGATTTTAATGTTTTTTTTGCGTTAAGTCACACATAAACACTGTCATTTTTTTTACGATGTTAGGAGCTCTCTAAGCTCTGCTGAGTGATTATGAAATTTATTACAGTGAGGTAACCGTCACTCTAATCCCCACCGCAATCCTAACACTGACCTTTCCTGTAACCCTCACACTAATCTGCATTGTAATCCTAACATTGACCCTTCCAGTAATCCTCACACTAACCCTCAGTGCCGGTTCACACAGGGGCGGCACGACTTGCAGGTCGCCTCAGCGAGGCGACCTGCAAACGACTTCCGAGGCGACTTGCAAAACGACTTCTGTATAGAAGTCTATGCAAGTCGCCCCAAGTCGCCCCCAAAGTAGTACAGGAACCTTTTTCTAAGTCGGAGCGACTTGCGTCGCTCCTATTAGAACGGTTCCGTAGCACAGAACGGGAGGCGACTTGTCAGGCGACTAGGTCGCCTGACAAGTCGCCCCTATGTGAACCGGCACTCACCGTAATCCTAACACTAACTCTCCCTGTAACCCTCACACTAATCCTCACTGTAAAACTAACACTGACCCTTCCTCTAACCCTCACCGTAATCCTAACACTAACCATCTCTATAACCCTAACCCCAAACATCCCGGTAACCCAAGCAATCTTCATGCTTGCAACTCCAACACTAACCCTTCTTTTATCACTCACACTTAAACCCTCGCATTAATCATTCTTGTAATGCCAACACCAACCCTCCCTGTAACCGTTATACTAACCCTTCCTGTAGCACTAACACCCTCCCTTTAACCCTAATACTAACCATCCTTTTAAACCCTAACACCAACCCTCCCTGTAACCCCAACACTAACCATCTCTGTAACCCTAACAATAACACCCCCCCCTTTGAATAAACTTTTTTTCCATATTTTAATTAATGTTAATGCTTAATTTTGTAACCTTAATGTTAACAGTCATTTTAATCCTAACACAACCTCCCATACCCCTCACACCAACCATCCTTGTAGCCCTAACATTAACCCTCCTTATACCTCTCACAATAAACATCCCTGTACCCCCAACCCTAACCCTCCCTGTAACCCTCACACTAATTAGACTTGTAACCACAATACTAATTCTCCCTGTAACCCTAACACTAACCTTCCCTGTAGCCCCCAACACGAATCTCCCCCGTAACTCTAACACTAATTATCACTTTAACCCTGACCTAAATCATCCTTGTAACTCTAACACTAACCCTCCCTGTAATCCTCACATTAACCCCCCCCTGTAATCCTAACATTAACCCCTCCCTGTAATCCTCCCTTTAACCTTCCCTATAATCCTCACATACCAATCATCTTTATAACCCTCACACTTATTATCCTTATAACCCCAATACTAACTCTTGCTGTAACCCAAACACTAACTGGCCCTCTGTCACTAACCCTCCCTGTGACTCTTATGCCCCGTACACACGGTCGGATTTTCCGACGGAAAATGTGTGATAGGACCTTGTTGTCGGAAATTCTGACCGTGTGTAGGCTCCATCACACATTTTCCATCGGATTTTCCGACACACAAAGTTTGAGAGCAGGATATAAAATTTTCTGACAACAAAATCCGTTGTCGGAATTTCCGATCGTGTGTACACAAATCCGGCGCACAAAGTGCCACGCATGCTCAGAATAAATAAAGAGATGAAAGCTATTGGCTACTGCCCCGTTTATAGTCCCAATGTACGTGTTTTACGTCACCGCGTTCAGAATGATCGGATTTTCCGACAACTTTGTGTGACCGTGTGTATGCAAGACAAGTTTGAGCCAACATCTGTCGGAAAAAATCCTAGGATTTTGTTGTCGGAATGTCCGATCAATGTCCGACCGTGTGTACAGGGCATTACACTAACCATAACTTTAAGCTTCAACTAACCTTCCCTGACCCTAACACTAATTATCCTTGTAACCACAACACTAACACTCCCTGTAACCCAACCCTGCACCTTTTTTTTGGGTACATGGGGCAATTCTGTTACTAAGTTCATCAAAAAAGTTTAGTGGTTTAGTAAATAATTCATCATATATACAGCAGATATCTGAAAGCAGTTTGTTAAAGGGTTTGTAAATCCTCGATTAAAAAAAAAAAATAACAAACATGTTATACTTACCTGCTCTGCGTAATGGTTTTGCACAGAGCAGCCTTGATCCTCTTCTTCTGGGGTCCCCCCACTGGTGCTCCAAGCCCCCCCTCTCTATCAGGCTCGCTCCCGAGTCCCACTGCTGCGTCCATTACCACAGACAATGGGGCTCTGGCCCGCCCCCTGCGTGTCATAGCTTTTGATTGACATCAGCGGGAGCCAATGACTCCTGCTGCTATCAATCTGTCCAATGAGGAGAGCGACAGCAGCTGGAGCTGATGCGCTTGTGCACATCGCTGGATCGGATCGGGCTCAGGTAAGAAAAAGGGGGGAGGAGCTGCAGCACAGAAGGTTTTTCACCTTAACACATAGAATGCATTAAGGTGAAAAACCGTAAAGTGGATGTAAACTCTCTCCTATACCCAGTGAAGTGGATAGCCTCAGATGATATATAGGGATGAAACAAATCTCCATACATAAGTTTTACATGTATATCTGCTGTCTTTACCTTTCTATATTCTTTAGAATTCTTCATCATGTTAGAATTTTTACTTTCTCATTCTGCACTGTGAGTATAGTCTTGGCATACACTGGGAGACAGCTGATTGGAGGAAAGGCACACACCCCTCATCCACATAGGCAGAGACTTGCAGAGCTGTGCTGTGACAAGACAAGCTCTCTGCTAATCTATTTATAGCAACACCCCTCCAACCCCCCCACACACACACAAATTTCAGCCTGGTTTTATCTCCCGTCTTGGAGAACTCGTCAGAAATTATCATGCTAATAACAGAGAAATGAAACAGCAGAAACACACGGGACTCAGTGCTTTGGAGAGAGATAAGAAAACACAAAAGATATATGTGCCTAGGTCAAATTTCATGAATGGGGTTTACATCCACTTTACATCCACTTTAAATACATTTTCAAACAAACTCCCACCAACCTTTGTACCTGCAGGCAGTGTGGAGCAATTCATTCTTAAACTTAAAAATATTAACAGTAAAGTTGATCAAGTTTGTAGCAACACTGTATTGTATCGTAAGTTTGTACCTGTATTCCATTTTAAATCTTTAAAACGTGAAAATCGATGTCCAATAGCAGTCACCAAAAGTTATCTGTTATTATGTTTAAAAGCCAGAAAAACCTCTTCTGTGCCCCTCTCTAATTTATTTTCTAATTAATCCTAAATGAATGTTGTCTAGGCCCTGTCAATTGCCACCGTCCACCTAAACTGACAGGCCGGGCAAGGAGATCATTAATCAGAGAAGCAGCCAATAGGTCCATGGTAACTCTGGAGGAGCTGCAGAGATCCACAGCTCAGGTGGGAGAATCTGTCCACAGGACAACTATTAGTCGTGTACTCCACAAATCTGACCTTTATGGAAGAGTGGCAAGAAGAAAGTCATTGCTGATAGAAGTCCTGTTTGCAGTTTGCGAGAAGCCATGTGGGGGACACAGCAAACATGTGGAAGAAGATGCTCTGATCAGATGAGACCAAAATTGAAGTTTTTGGCCTAAAAGCAAAACGCTATGTGTGGCAGAAAACTAACACTGCACATCACCCTGAACACACCATGTTGTGGGGATGCTTTTCTTCAGCAGGGACAGGGAAGCTGGTCAGAGTTGATGGGAAGATGGATGGAGCCAAATACAGGGCAATCTTAGAAGAAAACCTGTTCGAGTCTGCAGAAGACTTGAGACTGGGGCGGAGGTTCACCTTCCAGCAGGACAACGACCCTAAACATACAGTCAGAGCTACAATGGAATGGTCTAGATCAAAGCATATTCATGTGTTAGAATGGCCCAGTCAAAGTCCAGAGCTAAATCCAATTGAGAATCTGTGGCAAGACTTGAAAATTGCTGTTCACAAGGTACAGTGGCCTTCTGCTTTAACTAAACACTCGACACATTGGCAGTGATTTTAGTTTAGCTACTGTTGTCATCATCCGCGAGCCACTGTACCTTTTTGCTAAAAAAAAACACTGGTCACACATGTCAAATTGACCCATCTGTCTCAGGATGGGGTCCTTTTGAAATTCTAAGGAACTTGCCACTGTTCCTGGTTCCTCCTAGAGGCATATCATTATTACGCCTCAATTTTGCCTCAGCCAGTTAGGCTGATACTGGTTCGATACTGCTCAAAGAGTTGAGTTGTTTTTTGAATACAATGTAATTGACTTACTACATTCCACCCTCACCTCTAACCGGTATAGCGTAAATGTTTAATCTTATGACCCCAATCAGAGTCTCATTACTCCCTTTACCTACACATATAGCCTAACACCTAATTACCACTAAATCTTGATCTTACTTTGCTCCGGCTACATAGTCTCCTTCCAAATTCACACTGCCCCCCTGACGGCCACAGCTATCTTTGATTTCTATACATGGACCACGCACTCCCGCAGCGGATAGCACTACCACACTAATACCTTGTAAGTAGCTATACCCTTAACCGCTGACTTTATCCGGAATCCCTTTGAGTCTCCTTCAGACAGGCTAGCAGGTTGTCCCCGGAATTTCTTGTCCTGACGTTCTCCCCCACCCTCTTATAGCCTCCCGGGCCTACCCTCTCTTCCCCCCTCCCCCCTTTTTTTCCTCTCTTCTTTTCTTTTCTTTTCTCTCCTTGGCCCCTCTCTCCCTGAAAACCCATTGCTCAAAGAATATCTGAACATATTGTGTGCCTCACTGATCAGACCCCACCATTGCTCTCCTAATGGATACCAGATGACCTAAAGATATACCTAAAACCCTGAAGTTGGTCTCAATCAACGCTCAGAGACTGAATATCCAAGAAAAGCGCTCTCAACTGCTACTACTAATGAAAAAGATGAAAGCCGATATTGTGCTTATACAAGAAACCCATTTTCGATCCAACCAAATTCCCAAATTGACCAACCATCATTTCCCGATAGGTCATCATGCTACCAACAGCCAAGGCAAAACTAAAGGGGTGTCTATCCTTATCTCCAAACACTCCCCGATAAATATTACGGATATGTTTGCTGACACCAATGGGAGGGTCCTTTTTGTGAAAGGTTCTCTATACAACAGACCAATCACTCTGTCAAATATTTACTGCCCTAATGTGAAACAGGCCACCTTCCTCAATTCGCTTGTGAGCCACCTCACCACCTTTCAATCAGGCATCCTCATATTAGGATGAGATCTTAATATACCTCTGCAACCCATCCTTGAAACCTCTACAGGCACATCTTCCCTGCCATATAGGGCACTACAGAAGATCAACCTCATCCTACAAGACCTTCTTATCCACGATACCTGGCGCACCCTTAACCCCCACACCGTGATTATACATATTTCTCTCCACCTCACAATCGCCACTCCAGGCTAGATTATCTTTTTCTTTCCCAATCAGACCTTCGCTTCTTGTCAAAGGCCACCATCGAACCCATGATAATTTCTGATCATAACCCAATCACAATGACCTTAACATTCCCAGAATCTGTTCAGCACACCAAACAATGGCGCCTAGGTGCCTCTCTTCTCACAGACCAAACACAAGTGACACAACTTCACACTAATCTACGCTTATACTTTCAGGAAAATTCTGACCCAACAAGCTCTCCTATCTCTACCTTGGAAGCTCACAAATGTGTTATTAGGGGAGAGCTAATTACTATGGCCGCACAGAGGAGGAAAGAGAGACAGGCACATCTAGATGCTTTAATGGACTGCATCCATGGGCTGGAAGCTTCACATAAAAAATCACGCGCTGATCAAACTTTTGAGGAACTTCTAGATACCAGAAAAGAACTACTTACTGAATTAGGACGGATGATAAGACGTAAATATATCCTATCCAAAAAACTGTTCTATGAGCAAGGAAATAAGAGCGGTAAGATGTTAGCGAGAGCCCTACAATCAAAAAAAGCGACCACCACAATCCATCATATTAAATCCTCGGAGGGGCTTCTTCTAGCCTCAACGGATGATATAGCTGATCAATTTGTTCACTACTATGCAAATCTTTATAACAAAAGGCCTAATCCACCTTCTAGGTCTGACCAAATCTCTAGGCAAGAATCCATCTCAGCCTTTCTAACAGAATATATAGTCCAATCCCTATTTCCAGGGAGGACGCACAAAATTTTAACTGTCCCATCACAGTTGAGGAACTAGCCCTTTCTATAAAACAACTCAAAGTAGGAAAGAGTCCTGGCCCTGATGGCTTTTCGACATCTTATTACAAAATTTTTGCCGATGTCCTCACGCTCCCTTTTCTGTCCGCTTACAACTCACTAACATCCAACCCGAGTGGCCTTGTGGGCAAGTTGGAAGCACACATAACGGTAATCCCCAAGTAAGGAAAAGACCCAACTCAGGTCACCAATTATAGGCCCATATCCTTACTCAATGTTGACTTAAAAATCTTCGCTAAAATTTTGGCCAATCGCTGATTGGTACTTATTCCATCACTCGTAACCATCAATCAAGTTGGCTTTATCCCAGGCAGAGAGGCCAGGGACAACAAAAGCCTTGAACTTACATTACTGGTTAACTAAGAACAAGCGCAGAGGGTTTTTCCTGTCTTTGGATGCGGAGAAGGCATTCAATAGGGTGGCCTGGAAATACATGCGTGCAGTCTTGGAGCACATAGGCTTAGGCCATAACATAACTTAACTACATATTTGCACTGTACGCTTCTCCGACTGCTAGGGTAAGAGTGAATGGCCATCTATTGAATGCCTTCTCTATATCAAACGGCACTAGGCAGGGCTGCTCTCCCTTGCCGCTTCTGTTTGTTCTGACACTGGAACCCTTGCTGCAGCGTCTTAGAGCTAACAGCAACATTAAAGGAATTGAGATTGCAGAACGCACCTTTAAAATAGCAGCGTTTGTGGATGATATCTTATTATTCCTACCTGAACCACTGACTTCCATTCCTGCACTAGTGACAGACTTTGCACATTACAAAGACCTCTCTAATATGCAGATCATCGATAACATACCTTTGGATACCTTTGGATACAACTCCCAACATCCCTATCAGACCTCTACACACTGAACTAATTGCCCATACTTAGAAAAATCCAAAGTGACCTGCAAACCTGGCATAAGGGGCTATTCTCATGGTTTGGAAGGGCAGCCATAATAAAAATGAACATACTCCCCCGCCTTCTTTATGTACTACAAACGGTACCTATTCAGCTACCCAAGGCATTTTTCGTGGCGTATCGCAGAGCCTGCACACTGTTCATCTGGGGCAACAAACGTCCTAGACTAAACTATACCATGTTTACTCTACCCAAACTAAAAGGAGGCATAGGCCTGCCTGACATTTACAAATATTACCTAGCATGTCACTTATGCAGAATTGTTGACTGTCATCTCCATGAAAAAATAAAAGCATGGATTTACATAGAGCAAGCAGGTTCCGCGGTACCCCTACGATTGATTCCTTGGCTACCCAAACAACACACACCTACAGAATATATCGCACACCCGATGGTAGGCCCTTCCCTACATTGTTTCCACACAGCATGTAAACCTTCTGCTCTCTC